>NC_135543.1:576099-876099 GCF_045843805.1 Urocitellus parryii
ACCCAGTGCACCTGCCCATCGCAGCTCCCTGGTCTCGTTCTGCCACTAGCAACAGTTTAAAATCAGGACTTTGGAATGGACCTGGTGCCTCATCAGAAGACAGGTGAGAACTGTGTTTTTGAGTTCAGTGGTTTCTCAAAAAATAAAAAAAAAAAAAAACCCAAAACCAGGAAGTCTCATCACCAGGTACAGAGAGGAGTCACAGTGACTCATCGGTGCCCGGGAAGAGCTGGGCCGACAGCTGCTGTCTGGGAAGCTGAATGCTGGGGAGACTACAGGGATACTGGCCCCTTCTTTTGAAGACACAATTTGCACATGTCCATGTTCACAGATAAGCACCCAGTCTATTTGAATATGAAAACAACTGTGGGCGCTGACTAGATGCACAGCTGCAGCACGCTCGTGGCCATAAGCTCACAGTGCCGTGTGCATTTATGTGACAACTACGCATTTACTGCATGCCTTCTGTATACCTGGATATACAGGACATACTGGAGACTGCTGCAGAGAGTGGGCAGCTGCAGAGCCAGCTGCTCTAGGCAGGGAGGGCAGATGGTGCCTGTCAGCTGGCCTTGAGCCTGAGGTGTCACGAGCCGCTTTCCTGAGACAGCCACTGTGCTGAGCTGTGAGGACAGGAGGAGCCAGGTGGGAGGGCTGCCAATGGGGGGTGGCCAGGGGAGGCTGATGGGGGACACTCATGACCCCAGGCTCTGCACACCAAGGGGCAGGTGACCACACCTCACCACCACCCTGTACCATGGGCTCTGACCAACTGGAGCATGCTGGCTGCCGACGGCGGACCCCATGGCACTGAGCCCCCTTTGCAGCTCCAGTCAGAGGGTCTGCACAGAGACCCCCCCCCAGGCCTCTCCTGGCCTGAAGAGCTGTCAACGAGGAAGACGCCCCTGGAGCACGGGCGCCCGGCCTCACGCCTGCGTAGGCACCCAGGTTTCCCTGAGGTATCCTTGCACCAACCTCAGAGCAGAGAGCAAAGCGTCGGCTCTCACGCTCCTGCAAGAGAGGCCTGAAGTCCACCACAGCTGGCCCCCTGCGGGGAGGGCCGGGCAGTGCGGTCCTCGTCGCCACACCTAGTTGGCTGTTCTCTATAATTTCAGAAGTATTTTTCAATTACGTGCATGATTGCAGAGGCCAGCCAGGTTGGAGGCGAGAGCTCTCCAAGCCCATGTTGATTGAAGTGCTTAAGTTTCCTGCAAACTGTACAAAATCAAGACACCATTGTGGAGACCAAAAGCTTCAGTGGCTGTCAGTGATTAGCCTAAGTGCAGGACTGGCCACCCTTGTGAAAATTCCAGTTGGTAAATGTGAAAAGGGCAAAGCCACCAAGCTACTGGCCTTGTGCGGGTGCCTGGGTGGGGCGGCATCCTAAGGAAAGGTCCTGGGGAGAGGGAGAAGGTGCCCAGGAGGGACTGGTCTTAGCCCAGGACCCAGTTCCAAAACAACACTCAGAACTGTCTGTTAGACAGTGGGGTCCACAGGCCTCTGCCCGGGGCCTCTCCCTGTGACAGTGGGGTCCACAGGCTTCTGCCCGCGGCCCTGATGGAGGCGAGGCCCTCTGCCCGTGGCCCTGGTGGAAGCCAGGCCCTGTGGCCACGCACCCTTGTCCTCACCTGTCAGAGACACACCCATGAGGCTTATCAATCCTTCTTTGAAACCAACGTCAATGAACACAGGCTCTTCATCTTTGGCCAGCAGCCGCCCCTGCCCAGCCTCTCTGGTCAACACAGTGCCTCAGAGCGCAGGCCCCCACCTACAGCCAGAGAGGTCCCCACTGTCTCGGGACAGCTGAGCTCCTGACCCCAGGCAGCAGACGTGGCAGGCCACACAGCATGTGGAGGGCACCTCCCTCCTGCCTGAAGGTGCACTGGAGGCCAGCAGGGCCTGAGCCGGGGCCGGCATGAGCACAAAGCCGCAGAGGTCACGGTGCCACACTTGGCTTGGGGTGGCCTAGGCCTCTGGAACTGTGGGCATGGGGATCTCACAGACACCACACACCCACGTGGCCATGGCACGGAAGGTCCCCAGCAACAGAGAAGAAGCAGCAGTTCTAGTCTGTAGCATCCACATGATGGCCCCCAAGGTCAGCAAGCCGGCCTGCTCCTGACCATCCTGCTACCAGGCCTCAGGAGCTCTCCAGGCAGCAGGCAGAGGGATTCCATGGCACGTAGCCAAGGGGAGGAGGATGGGGAAGTGCTGGCCAGCAGTCAATGAGGCCCGGCCCCGGGGACCCCCTCCAGAGGACAAGGACCCACAGCGCAGCAAGCAGACGAGGGGTAGACCTGCCCCAGGCCTCCACGGTACGGGCAGCAGAATTGGTAAGGCCAGCTGGAGGACTGCAGATGTCCACTGTACTCCTCCAGCAGACAGCTCCCTGAGACACTGTGGACACGCAGGGCGTCCCACACGCACACGGAGCACACGTGGCGGGCCTGTGCCTGTCCAGCAGGAGCCCACGCCCACCAGTGCCCAGGCAGGGAACCCTGGTAGCTGTCCTCAGGACCCACCTGGAGCCTTCTCCACGAAGATGACCTTGGAGTCCTGCAGGAAGTTGTGGCCTGACAGCACCATCTTCTTCCCACCGCCAACTGGGTAGCTGTCCAGACTCTGCTTCTCCACCAGGGGCAGCTCCTGGGCCGAGCGCTGGGCTGCATGGGTGAGAGGACAGTGAGAGTGGCCCCCAGGGAAGCTGCCATCTGACCACCCCGGGGCTGCCTGACCCTGGTCTGAGATGGGTCTCCCACCACAGGACACGGAGGACGGAGGGTGCCCTGCTCTGACCACAGCCTTCCACGGGTCACTGCCAACTCTCAGAATTCTGCATCTGGTGTAAAACTAGGACACTGCCCTCAGCGCTGGACGCTGCTCACCTGACCCCAGTGCTGGCCCTGGCCCTGACACCAGGGAGGCCTGCGGGCTGGCCTCGGCCTGAGCTGCAGGACCCATGCGGTGGTGGGAGAAAGGGCAGGAGCCAGGAGGCCTCGCTCTGTGACTGAGGCCAGGGGCGGGGGCCGAGAGCAGGGCTGGTTGGCTGGAGGTCCAGGCAGGTGGCCAGGAGTGGACCCCGGGAGGCCTCGGGCAGAGGAGCTAGAGAGTTTCCGAGTCAGCCACATGGAGGGGGCATGCCTTCCTGGTAGGAGGCTGCCCTTTAGGTGACAAGGGCAGAGAGGTGGAGAAGGCAGCAGATGACAAGGGGACCCAGGGTGAGCAAAGCCTGGCTGCCCCCTGTGAGCCCAGACCCGCTCAAGACGCCACGGGGCTCCAGGAAGCAGGGAATGATGGGAAGACAGGCTGGTGCAGAGGGTTCTGTGCAGAGCTGACCCAGAGTCAGCCCAGCAGACAGAGGGGAAGGCTGCAGACTGCCATGGCCCTCCCGAGCCACCTCTGCCAACTGCCACTGTGCCCAAGAGCAGGCAGCACACAGCCACACAGAGACCAGAGGCACAGAAGCCTGTGGCAGCAGAGAGATGAATGTCTACATGGTTTTACCCTTCACGCTTGGGGCTGGGGTGAGCACGTGCCTAAAGTGTGTGAAGTCCTGGGTTGTAACCCAGCACTGCACGCACACACACACGCACACTCACAGGCACACACACTCACACATACACACTCACACGTGCTCATACACCCACACACACACACTCATTTGCACTCACACTTGTGCACACACATTTACACCCACACACGCACACTCTCACACATGCACACTCACACTCACATTCACACACACACTCACACATGTGCACACACTCTCACACATACACACTCACACATGCTCATACACTCACACACACACTCACACATGTGCACACACACATACACATTCACACATGCTCATACACTCACACACACACTCACACATGTGCACACACACATACACACTCACACATGCTCATACACTCACACACACTCATTTGCACTCTCACACTTATGCACACACATATTTACACCCCCACACATGCACACTCTCACACTCACATTCACACACACATGTGCACACACTCTCACACATACACACTCACACATGCTCATACACTCACACACGCACAGTCATTTGCACTCTCACACTTATGCACACACATATTTACACCCCCCACACACACTCTCACACATGCACACTCACACTCACGTTCACACACACACACTCACACATGTGCACACACTCTCACACATACACACTCACACATGCTCATACACTCACACATGCACACTCACACATGTGCACACACACATACACACTCACACATGCTCATACACTCACACATGCACACTCACACATGTACACACACACATACACACTCACACATGCTCATACACTCACACACACTCATTTGCACTCTCACTTATGCACACTCACACATGTACACCCCCACACATGCACACTCTCACACATGCACATTCACACTCACATTCACACACACACTCACACATGTGCACACACTCTCACACATACACACTCACACATGCTCATACACTCACACATGCACACTCATTTGCACTCTCACACTTATGCACACACATATTTACACCCCCCCACACACACTCTCACACATGCACACTCACACACACTCACTCACACATTCACACACACTCACATTTACACTCACACACGTATTCAGGTTTGCTCAGTCGGATGGACTGCAGTGCCAAAACCTTTGCTCAAGTTTCCACATCAGGAAGTGGAGTGCACTCGGGGTGGCAGTGCTCCTCGCAGTGTGCCAGGCTGACTTTCTGCTCTACTCTGCCCTGCAGGACGGGGTCAGAAAAGCCAGGGTCCCAGGTGGCTCTGCATCCCCCAGCTGCCCAGGGGCGTGCAGCTCAGAGGGACCACCCCAGGTGCACAGAGAGCTGGTCTGGGTGGCAGGGAGCAGGTATTCCCTGGAGCACGTGCTAACCCAGACACAGCAATGGGGCTGCGCTCCAGGTCCACACCAGGTGAGGGAGACAGGCAGAGGCCAGCACCTGGGCCAGACTCTCTCGACCTGTGCCCAAGGGACATGCCCTGCAGTCTACTCACAGCACTCAATGGGGTTCGAGGCGACCTGCAGGGACAGCGTCCGGCCGCTGGGCTGTGGCACGTGCACTCGGAAGACCAGCCGCACCCTGGTGTTCTTCCTGCCTATGTCTGTCTCCCCTTTCCGCAGCTCGATGTCTGAGTTTCTGAGCTTCAGAATCCCAGCGCAGTCAATGCTGCCCAAACAAAAGGTCACTTGACACCTGAACTTGAACCGCCCAGCCTCCCAGGCCCAGCCCACCCACTGGGGCCTGGCCAGCTCTGCCCCTCCTTGTGAGTGGCCCTGCCCCACCTCCCCAGGACAGGCAGCAGGACGGGATCAGGTAGTGAGGCAGCCGCACGGATGTGCCTGCCACCCCGGCCCAGGCGGGCCAGGACCTTCCCAGGCGCCCTGGGCTCCCGTTCTGCCACAGCAGACATCCAGGAGCAGCCCTGGAAAGAGCCCCGTGACCTGCCACCTTCCCCTTGTGTCCCCAGCTGTCCTGGAAGCTGCGAGGAACACGTGAGGCCTGTCCCAAACACCCTGTTTCTCTGGAAACCTTCTCCTGGCGGCTGTCCCCTGGGTGATCCCACGCATGTCTGGGCCCCAGCACTGAGGCCATGTTCAGATTCTCCAACCACAAAAGCCAAGACTTCTTCCTCCACCAGCCAAGAGAGCAGGCACTCAAGCCTGGGTGGCGGGCCACGGGACCCACGCATCAGCACCAGCAGCGCCAGTGTACTGCGGGCCGTGTGGGGGAAGGAGGGCAGCAGGTCAGCCGCACATGCCCGTGGCAGCACGGACCTCTCCCCACCGTCTGGCCCTAGCCATCCCTGGGAAACAGGTTCGGGATGAAGCCACGGTGGGGGGAAGGCGCTCCCTCGGTTTTGACTTGAGGGTTTATAAGTCATAAATAGCAAAACAAGACCCTCACAACGCCTGGTCCCAGCAGCCCCCGCCTCACTCTCTACTCCCTAGTCAGCCCCTTGGCTCACCACACAAGCCTCCTCACTGCCCAAGGGATGCCCAAGGCACTCCTGTCCTTGACCTTGGCGGGTGCCACTGAGGGCCCTGGAAGGCCCACCCCTTCTGTGTGTCAGCTCTCTGCTAGACTCACGTGGCCAGAGGTGCTGCCCCTGAGCTGCAGCAAGGGCACCAAGTCCCCACTCCTGCCCCGTCCCCTCTCCCTGCACATCTCATCACCACCCGCCCTGTGCGCGTCCATCTGTGTCCACTGCTCCCAAGTGAGCGCACTCGGCCCTCCCAGAAGGAGCTGTGCCCCTGCATCTCCATTGCACATCTGCTTCCCGCAGCGCAGCCGGGTCTGACTGCACCCAGAGTGGCCACAGCCGCGGGTTAGTCCCTCACTGTCAGAGATGGGCCTCCCTCTTCACTCCTCAAATGTTTGCATTTCAACTCTCCTTTGATTTGCCCTGCTGTATTCAGAAATAAATAGGTGTCACGTTCAGGAGCTGACTGGACACCCTGGGGAGTTCTCACAGCTGTGCAGTGGAGACTTATTCTAGGTGCCAACATACACAGGGGCCGAAACCCAGAAAGACACAGACCCATGGCCACGACTGTGTGTGAGGCTCGCGGGCCCCGAGCGCCAGGCCACGTACATGGCTCTCATGTTGTTTTCCGGCAGCAGCGGGATCTCCAGGACCTTGGTGTTGCACAGGAGGGCCTCGTGGCTGGTGGTGGAGACGGTCTTCCCCGTGATGCGGTGGACCTGGTAGAAGGCGTGGGGCCGCAGCAGGCGGTCGTCCGCCGTCCCGATGAACAGCTGCAGCGTGAGCGGCTCGTTCTCCAGGTAGCCGTGCAGCTGGCAAGAAAACAGACTCCCCTGAGACTGGGCACAGAGCCGCGGGAGGCTCAAGGAGGAAGGAGGCGGTGCCTGCGCTCAGGTCTAGCCGCCACCCTCTGTTCCTGTGACCCACACAGGTGCTTTCTAAGGTTGTGCTCGGAAAGCCTCCCATGGTCCTGGACACAGGTCAGGCTGTGAGCTCGCCCACCCCCATTTTCACACACACAACACATGTGCACACGTGTGTTCACACACAGCTGCACACATGTACACCACTCAGGCCGCATGCTCATGTGCTTCTGAGTAGACCACCGCCATGCTCCTGTGGGCATCCTCTGCCCAGGCAACACCGGTGGCCTGCAGGGGCCGCCTGTCTTCTCAGCCCCACGGCCTTCCCACAGGGTCGCAGAGGTTCTGAGGAGGGAGAGGCTGTGTGAGGGAGGCAGGCTCGCTCGGCTCCCCCGGGGACCAGGCCTGTCCTGCCTTCAGCTAACTGGAGCTGGGCACGCACACATCCTGCTTTTGCAACCAACAGTGCATGGAACCAGGCCAGGCTGGGCATCCCTCTTCCAACCAGTGGGCTGCGCCTCACCTCCCCCTCAGGCAGCTGCAGCCACATGGCTGGGACACAGGCCAGCTGTGGTCAGATCAGCAGGCCATTGGCAGCCAGGGGCAGACCCCACATGGCAGAATGCCCACGACATTCCCATCATCCCTGCACTCAGCAGAGCCACTGGTACCGCGAGGCCTCAAGAGCATCGGACCCAGGACCCACGTGCCTGGAGGGAGACGTGGCCCAGAGCAGGCCCAGGGCAGCCAGATGCACCTGCCAGGGTGGCAACACGTCCAGGACACACTCAGCAGGGGCCCACTTCTGGGTCTGTGTGCTGAATACCAGTTCCCTTTGGGGTAAGTGACCAGAGCTTGGGAGGCAGGGCGGGGCTGCTGGACCCATGTCACAGGCTCATCCAGGCCTCCCTGGGCTCCACATGGCTCCCCGACGGCTAGTCAGCCACTGAGGAACCACCTGCTCTGCTCTAGCACCACCGCTCCACCCCAGCAAGGCCACCACAGCACCCCAGCAAGGCCACCACAGCACCCCAGCAAGGCCACCACACCACCCCAGCAAGGCCACCACAGCACCCCAGCAAGGTCACCCCTCCACCCCAGCAAGGCCACCACAGCACCCCAGCAAGGTCACCCCTCCACCCCAGCAAGGTCACCCCTCCTCCCCAGCAAGGCCACCACAGCACCCCAGCAAGGCCACCACAGCACCCCAGCAAGGTCACCCCTCCACCCCAGCAAGGCCACCACAGCACCCCAGCAAGGTCACCCCTCCACCCCAGCAAGGTCACCACAGCACCCCAGCAAGGTCACCCCTCCACCCCAGCAAGGCCACCACAGCACCCCAGCAAGGTCACCCCTCCACCCCAGCAAGGCCACCCCTCCACCCCAGCAAGGCCACCACAGCACCCCAGCAAGGTCACCACAGCACCCCAGCAAGGCCACCACAGCACCCCAGCAAGGTCACCCCTCCACCCCAGCAAGGTCACCCCTCCTCCCCAGCAAGGCCACCACAGCACCCCAGCAAGGCCACCACAGCACCCCAGCAAGGCCACCACAGCACCCCAGCAAGGTCACCCCTCCACCCCAGCAAGGCCACCCCTCCACCCCAGCAAGGCCACCCCTCCACCCCAGCAAGGCCACCACAGCACCCCAGCAAGGCCACCACACCACCCCAGCAAGGCCACCACAGCACCCCAGAAAGGCCACCACAGCACCCCAGAAAGGCCACCCCTCCACCCCAGCAAGGCCACCCCTCCACCCCAGCAAGGCCACCACAGCACCCCAGCAAGGCCACCCCTCCACCCCAGCAAGGCCACCCCTCCACCCCAGCAAGGCCACCCCTCCACCCCAGCAAGGCCACCCCTCCACCCCAGCAAGGCCACCACAGCACCCCAGCAAGGTCACCACAGCACCCCAGCAAGGCCACCACAGCACCCCAGCAAGGCCACCACAGCACCCCAGCAAGGCCACCACAGCACCCCAGCAAGGCCACCCCTCCACCCCAGCAAGGCCACCCCTCCACCCCAGCAAGGCCACCCCTCCACCCCAGCAAGGCCACCCCTCCACCCCAGCAAGGCCACCACAGCACCCCAGCAAGGCCACCCCTCCACCCCAGCAAGGCCACCCCTCCACCCCAGCAAGGCCACCCCTCCACCCCAGCAAGGCCACCCCTCCACCCCAGCAAGGCCACCCCTCCACCCCAGCAAGGCCACCACAGCACCCCAGCAAGGCCACCCCTCCACCCCAGCAAGGCCACCCCTCCACCACCAGTGGCCACCCCTCCACCCCAGCAAGGTCACCCCTCCACCACCAGTGGCCACCCCTCCACCCCAGCAAGGCCACCCCACCACCACCAGTGGCCACCCCTCCACCCCAGCAAGGCCACCCCACCACCACCAGTGGCCACCCCTCCACCCCAGCAAGGTCACCCCTCCACCACCAGTGGCCACCCCTCCACCCCAGCAAGGCCACCCCACCACCACCAGCCCCACCACTCCACCACCAGTGGCCACCCCACCACCACCAGCGGCCACCCCTCCACCACCAGTGGCCACCCCTCCACCACCAGCGTGACTGTTCAGAGGAGGTCACCAGGAACAGGACAAGCACCAGAAGACAGGTGGACATGCCAAGTTCCTCCGCCAGGCAGCCCCACGCGGAGCGTCCTCCTGAACCCACACGCGGGGCCAGGTTTCAGGGAGGCGCCACAGGAGGCCTATGGGCTCAGCTGCCCGGCACTGGGCTGCTCCATCGTGAGCTCATCTTGCTCCTCACACTGTCTCAAGTTCCCCGCCACATGGTCACTGAGACGCGAGGCCAGCAGCAGAGTCACGCTGTGTGGCCCAGGTGAATCGGGGTCGTGTGGAAACCCTGTCCATGCTCCTGAGTGGGGCAGAAGACCCCGTCTGCCCCGGAGTGGCCAGAGCTGGAGCCAGCAACCTTGGGCAGGCCCCTGCAGGGCTCGGTGCGGCTGCCCCCAGGCAGGTCAGTGCCCTAGAGGACGCCCCCAACCACACAGGATCTCGGAGGTAAGCCTCAGTGGGGTCGGGTGGCTTTGGCCGGTGCCTCTGCCTGGCCCCCAGCAGCCCGCAGACTCCGCCCAGAGTCCCCCAGAGCTGAATACCCACAGCCACGCTGGCCACACGCCACAGAGGCCAAGGGGAGACCTCACGCACGTAGGAGCGGGGCCCTGGGGCTGGGGTGAGCTGTGAGCTCCCGCTCCCTGCTGGCCCAGCCTCCTCCTGGTCACTGATCCGTGGCTAGTATGTGGACACCCCCAGCCACACACCCCCTTGGGAAAGCCACGGGTCACACCACACCCCCGGAGGGAGCCTGGACCCCCCTCACCACCTGGACCCACAGAGCCCCTCACCCAGAGCCGACATCAGGACCCTCACAGGGAAAGCTTCCGAGGGCAGGTCAGAGGGGCAGGAGACTGAGGCCAGAAGAGAGCCCAGACCTCCTTAGGGCCCTGATTCGGTGGCCCCAGCCCACTCCTGGAGGAGGCCCACACGTCCCTGAGACCCTAGTGCGACTGGAGGGCCGGAGGACGCCAACCCTGGCCTCTCTGAGAGGACCCACTCTCCTGGAGAGGGTCCCCTTTCTCCTCTCCTGTTCTTCCTGATAAAGTCACGTCTGCCACCCTGAGCCACAGACCTGAAGCCTTCCTGGCCTGACCCAGGTAGTGGGGAGGGGCTTGTACTGCCACAGCTCTGGGGCAGACCTGAGCCCTGGAGCAGTCACCACGGTCACCAAGGGCCATCCTGCCCTGGCTCAGCCCCGAGCCTGCCTCTGAGACACGGGGCTGTGGTCAGCATGAGGCCTGGGGGCAGGCGGCAGAGTGGCCAGGAGGCTGGACGGGGGAACAGAGGTGAAGGATGGGGATGCACAGGTGAGCTGGGGAGCCACTAGGAGTCTGCAGCTGTCTGGAAGCACCACCAGGGCTGGGGAGGGCAAAGCACCATGAGTGAGTGGGGCTGGTGGGAAGAAGCAAAGCCCAAAGACCACCCAGGAATGCTCAGGGAGGAAGGGAGTGGCTGGAGATGAGCCGCTGCAGGGCCACCCAGGCCCGCCCCCGGCCGCTTGACTTCAGCAGAACTCCACCCTCGGGGCTGGCTGAATTTCATGCCAACTTGGGAGCCACAGTGAGCTTTAGAAATGGGAGGCAGAGAATCGGGCCCTGCGGGTAGCTGCTGCCGCCGTGGATGCCGGCCTTTCACGAGGCGCTAGCCCCTCAGGTGTCCTTCACACAGACATCAGAGCCACAGCTCTGGCTGGACGCTGGCCAGGCCATGCCTCCGGAGGGGCCAAGGCATCGTGACTTTTGTTAACCCCTCTGAACTGTCAGCACATGGCACGGGGCCAGCTCTGACACTGCACAAGACAAAAGGAGTCCGGGCTGAGATCACAGTTCAGACAGGTCCACCTCATCCTCTCCTTCAACCAGGGTCCCTGGCCACCACCGCAGCAGGAAACATGCGCCCTGTGAAACCAAAGGCTGAAAGGGCACAGACAGCCGCTCCTCAGGCACAGAGGTGCTCCAGGAGACTGCTGCTGGGGCTTCCACAGGGGGGCACGCTTCCCGAAGGGTCTGCCCTCCACCCCGCCCCAGGGCAGGCTCAGCAGAGCTTGGTCCTCTGTCCCTGGAGTCACATCTAGGGTGACAGTCACCAGTGACTCTGAAGTGGAAGCCAAAGCAGGCAGTGGCTGGCTGAGGGCTAGCCCCAAGTTCGACCGTCTTGCTAAGGAGTTTATTTACACAAGTTTCTATTTCCCTAACGTCCGGCCCAGTGAGTGCCCTGGGAGGTCTCAGCCCAAGACCATCTTCCTTCCCAACCCAATTGAGACCATCACGAGCCTCAGGGAGTCATGTTTAAGAGTGCAAAGTGGCTGCAAGACCCCTCCTGATCTCATTCCATCTACCCCATGTCCACTGCAGAGCTTGGACCAGCAGGAACTGACCCTGGAAACCTGATGGCCGGACTCCATCACTGTCCTGAGGTCCTCAAGTGGGAGTCCAGACATTTGTAAACCCAAGGGCTCAGGAAGGGTCCTCAGCTGCTACCCACTGCCCAGCATTCAGGATCCAGATGCACCGTCAGTGAGCAGTATGGGCATCAGCCATGCCTGGTTCCCCCTGGAGGCAGATATGGAGACCCAGGACCCAGGACAGAAGCCCTGGCGGGTGGCTGCTCATGTGCCGGGGCCAGGACAGGAAATAGTTGTCAGCAGCCCTCTGCTGTGGGGCTGGTGGGCCCATCACCCACTCTTTCAGCCTGCACCAGTCTCCCTGATGACATGCCTGCAGGACGCCATGGCTCTGGGCACGAGAGCTGGGCTGCACAGATGAGCACTAGCCCTGTGGCTGGGTGGCCAGTAGCCAGACATCAGAATGCAGCTCCATGGGTCTCGGGTCCACTGTTTCTGGGCGGCACTCCTGTGTGCTCGGCACGTGGCTGGAGGAACCTGGCCGGGGAGCCTTGTTCCCTGCTTCAGCAGGAGATGCGGGCCGGCACCATCTCTCATCTCTGCGATGTGTCAGCGTCCATGGGCCCATCACTTCCCAACGATGCTTCTGTACAGAAAGCTGTGTTCCTCCTGACACAGGTGCTGGCCAGACTGCCCACAGGCGCTCTCAGGCCACACGTGAGGAACATGTGTGCAGTGTGCTGACACGAGGCCCCAGGCCCCTGTAGGAGCTGTGATTACTGCCAGTGGAGCCAAAGCACAGGTGTTCTCTCCCCATCTGCCCTGTCCACTGAGTACCCAACCTGCTGAGCACCGAAGGACATGCAGATCAGAGGGGCCTGACCCACAGGGACAAGATGCCCCACCTGACCCCCAGGCCTTTCTCCTGCATGAAAGCAGGAGTCTCTACAGCAGTATCCAGTCACCCCGGCTGCAGGACTCCCAGGCAGCCATGCTAGCTGTGTCCACTTAGAAGCTGGCCAGGAAACCCTCACTCTGTTGGACTCAGCTGTTTTACAGTGCAGGGAGGAAAAAGGAAAGCAGAGACACAGAGACAGATCGTGCCTCTGAGTATTCCATTTTGAGACATGTTACACAAGAACAAATAAACGAGTCTTAGACCAAAATCCTCTTGGTGGGCAAGGCTCAGGGCAGCCTGCGGCTCCAGCCTGGCCTGGTGGGGACAGATAACTTTAAAATGACAATTCAAGACTCCCCAGGGCCCCTGCCACAGCAGCTCTCTGATGGCGCCTGCAAAGTTGGGGTATGAGTCGATGCTTTAGAAAATGTGCCATTACAGTGGAAATGGGGACGCCCGGGTCTAGCCTGGGAGGTGAGCATCTATTATTCAAAAGGTGAGGCTCATTTTAGGAGCGCGACGTGGCTTCTTCACAGGCCCTGCTGCGTGGGTCTCCTGCCTCTGGCACACAGCGACATCTGTCAGGATCATGTTTGCAGAGCTGCCTGTCACCACAGCGGCCTCTCTGCTTCACCTAAACTAAACAAAACGAGCCATTCTGTCCCCAGGTGTGAGAGCCCTGAGTGTCCTGTGCCCGAGTGTCTGCTTTTAGCTCCTGTGCAAACCTCAGCACTTACACAGCGTGGTGACAGGGAAACAGGACACATTTATCCTGCCAAGCCTGGTGCCATCTGCAGTGAGGGGCGGCATGAACCAACAAGGCAGTTAACTGATGGAAACTTAGCTGGACACGCTGGTGCGAGTCCTCCTCCAAGACCCCGCACAGTTGTGCTCATGGGTTTAAAGGGAAACTGTGTATTTAAGATCCAGAGGTAATATTTGCACTTCCCAATACCCAGAAGGTGTGCAGGGAGGGAGAATCCAGCTCACAAACTCGCTTCCACTTTTTTCTTGTGTGTGTGTGTGGTACTGAAAACCAAACCTGGGGGCTTGATTCACTATTTTTAACCCCAAACCCCCCACTGAACTAATTTAAGAGCTCCTCTGTGCTGTACCCACACTGTCCCAAATTAGGTTTAAGTGCCGACTCCTCATGATGCACAATGCAGACAGGACGCAGTTCTGCACCTGATGACAGCCGGGTCCTTCCGTGGCGCTCTGCTCGCCCTCTTCCAGGAAGTGCAGCACACTGGGCTCCCCGAACCCTGGCTGCCGTGCCGGGGCCAGGCCCACCTTCCTCGCACTCCATAGCCCCTGTGTGGGTGCTCTGTGGCCAGCTGAGCAAGACCACCCAGACAAGCGATGCACCAAGGAACGATCTCAGTGCTTCAGGTGCACGCAGGGCACACCTTGTGGGACCAAGACAGAACCAGAGAGGACCACCCAAGATTGGTCTGCCTCTGCAGCACCTTCCAGCACTGTTCCCGGGAGGACTAACGGACAGCTCCACTTCACTGACAGAGACCCAAAGGGTGTCAACAGAGACCTGCACAGTCTGCACGCCTGCCCAAATCATCCAGCGCACCTGGCAGGTGACCCCAGGAATCCTCTGAGTCATCACTGTGAGATGACTCTGCTGCACAGTGCCAGGTGGGGGCTCACAGGTGGTAGCAGTGGGCTCTCAGGGGTGAGACGGGTCTCACGCAGGATGGAGAAAGTGCCCTCTGCTCTCAGGGTGTTGCCTGTGTATGTGTTTGCCCATGTGTACCCATGTGCTAGGCAACTTACTTATGTGGGGGGTGTGCTTGTTCCTACATGTGTGCACCAGGTGTGTCACATGTGCATATGTGTGCAAGAGTGAATGTGCTTGTGGATGTGTGTTTGAGTGTGAGTGTGCTGGTGTGTGGCAGTGTGCATGCGTATGCAAGTGAGTGGATCGTGTGTCAGCGTATGTGTATGCA
Organism: Urocitellus parryii; assembly: GCF_045843805.1. NCBI lineage: Eukaryota > Metazoa > Chordata > Mammalia > Rodentia > Sciuridae > Urocitellus > Urocitellus parryii. The sequence goes on from NC_135543.1 coordinate 590,770, forward strand.
AACGAGTGGCTTGTGTGCGAGTGTGTGTGCAAGTGTACTGTGTGTGTCAGTGTGTGTGTGTCTGGAAATGGGTGCGTTTGTTTTTGTGTGTATAAGAACATGTGCGATGAGCTGTCATGCCGAGTTCCCTGCATAAAGTAGTGCTGTTGTTTCACCCAGAATTCATATGTGGTATGAACTCCTGCGCACAGACAAACCGGGTCTGCTGCAGTCACAGGATCAAGGGCTCACAGGGGAGCACAGGTGGTGAGCCTGCAGGGATTGGCGGGCTCCGAGACACACAGCGGCAGGGAGGACACGTGAGCTCACGGGCCTTCAGAAGGAAGGCTGCTCCGACCCCGGGTCCCTCTGTAGGAAGTCTCTGCCTGTTGGAGGGGGTTGGAGAGGGGATGGGCACCACAACAGTTAAAAGCCTGGCCACCAGACGCTGCCTGTGCTGGTGATGCCCACCCCGCCAGCGGAGGACTGCCTTCCACCCGCCCAGTCCTCCCACCTGTGGGCTGAAGCCTTCCAGGGCCTCTGATAACCCACTATTCAGCTTGTTCCGAGAGCTCTGGGGGCTGGGGTGCGGCTCAGTGGCAGAGAGCTTTTCCAGCATGTGTGAGACCCTCAGTTCACTCCAGCATCTCACACAAACCTCTGCGTTTCATTTCATTCCATTCCACGGTGGAGCGAGCCTTAGACACACCTGACACACAGACAGGAAAGCCACAGGCCCTGACTGTGACGGCTCAGGGGGCCTGTGAGACTGCACCCCCACTTCTGGGCCAGCTTCCACCCACCATGCCCCTCCCCCCTGGCCTCCCAGATCTGGGCCTCCCACCCACCATGCCCCTCCCCCCTGGCCTCCCAGATCTGGGCCTCCACCCACCATGCCCCTCCCCCCTGGCCTCCCAGATCTGGGCCTCCACCCACCATGCCCCTCCCCCCTGGCCTCCCAGATCTGGGCCTCCACCCACCATGCCCCTCCCCCCTGGCCTCCTAGATCTGGGCCTCCACCCACCATGCCCCTCCCCCCTGGCCTCCCAGATCTGGGCCAGCCTCCACCCACCATGCCCCTCCCCCTGGCCTCCCAGATCTGGACCTCCACCCACCATGTCCCTCCCCCCTGGCCTCCCAGATCTGGTTCTGACCTGAGGGTCACCCTGGTGCTCCTGAAGGAGCCCTGCTGCCCAGCTTCCAAACAGCAGGCCAGTGGCCCAGCCACCCTCCTGGCCTGCAGCCGAGAGGCCTCTCCAGGGACCTGCAGCTCCCCTCTGGCTCGGCCGCCCACACAGCTGCTTTGAATGCTGGGCCTCTTAGAGTTAAAGACCAGACTTGCTTTGTTCTCGGGTCCTGGCAAAGTCAGTCCCAGCACCAGCAGGGGACACCTGTCCCAGGGCATTGGTGTTCCGTGAGGCTGGGGGCAGGGAGCTGAAGAGCACAAGATCAGGGTCCTGACACCCTCGTCCTGTGGAGACCTCAGACCTCCACCAGATGCCGATCCCATGACCTGGCTTGGTGCTGCAAGCAAAGGCAGAACCCAGAGGAACAAAAGCTCATGAGTAAAGATCAGATAGTGCGAAGGTACGGGTCAGGGCAGGAGCACCACACCTGGTGATGGTCCCCGAGCTGCAGCCAGGAGGTCCCTGGGAACCAGCCGTCACGCCCTCCTCGACAAGGAAGGGCTGCGATCCCAGGAGGTCTAGTCCTGTTCACTGGCTCTGCACCGCGGGTTTCTCCAGAGACTGTCACTTTCCCAGCCCCTCAACCCCATCTGAGGAAACACCACTCAGCCAGGGCCCCAGGGAGGAGTGCTGGTGCCCCTCACCCAGCACTCTGGGGTCTTCCTGAGAATGTCCCCACCTGGGCCTGTGCCTGAGCACCAAGGGGACCATGGCACAGGGCCGACTCCTGCCAGGGCTGAGGTGCAGAGGCTGAGGAGCCAAGGAAGAGCCACACCCTGGGCAAAGCTCAGCCAGGTGCGTCCCTCCACGGCTCATCTCAGCCCCTCGCATGGACCAGGGGAACCTGAGCAAGGCTGGGAAGTCGTGCGGGCCTGAGGGTCCTGGGCTCCGGGCAGGTGGAACCGTGGCTGGTCCACCCCACCTGGAAGCCTCCCTGGGGGCAGGGGTGCAGGTCCCTGGGCTGGCCTACGTGTGGGCAGCCTCTTCCACCCTCACCAAAGGCAACCAAGCTCCAGCTAGGGGCCAGCAGGCGGCCAGGCCTCCCGACGAACACAGACTCCTCTGCCTGCAGTGCCCAGGACCCAGCGGGCACAGAAGCAGGAGGGAACATCAGAAGGGAGGGACTGCGGGAGCCTTGGACTGAGGGAGGCTCTGCACCCACATCTCTAACTGACAACACGCAGAGAAGCCCCCTTCTGCACAGCCAAGAGTGACCCAGAGACAGAGCCCTCAGGGCCCATCAGGGAGGGCCACTGCAGGTTCTGGAAACCTCCCCAGGCCAGGAGCCAGTGGCCCACGGCCTGCGGCGTGCGGACCTACCCTCCATGGGCCACGGGACCCACTCAGGGTTGCACAGCTCTCTCTGAGGGGCACAGGAAGGAGTCCAGGAGCTGGCAGGGCAGGCCCGACAATGTGGGAAAGGGCCACCTGCTCCTCTGCCCCTGAAAGATCCCCAGCTCCAGAGCGACACCCGCCAACTCCCAACACACAGGACAGAGCCGATCCAGGGCGGCTGGCCCCACGTGGAGTGAGCCGTGAGGGAGGCCCAGGCACTCGGGAGGCCAGCTCCCGACCCCACGGCCCTGCGCAGGGCCGTCCCTGCAGAGCTGGTCCGCCTGCCTGCAGCAGGTCCCCTTCTCTCTCTTGGGACTGGACCCTCTGAGGCCCTAATGGGGCCCAGTTTGGTGGGTTCACTTGCACAGAGGGAAGGGACTGGCAGCAGGACGAGTGTCCACAGTGTGAACAGAGGAAGCCCTCAGAGTCCCCAAGGATGGCCAGGAGGGGCTAGGAACAAGGAGGGGAGGGACTGCAGGCACTTTGGCTCAGAAAGGACTCCCTGTGTTGGCACTGCCACGCCACCCAGGCTCTGTCACATCATGGGGACCTCGGCCCATGGTCTGACTGCCCTCTCCCTGCCCACGAGGTGCTGCTGAGGAAGTCCAACACCACAGCCAGTGAGGCAACTGTCCACCTCGGCAGAGCCGGTTGCCATGTGCACTGTCGCAGAGAAAGGGCCTCCGTCCACACACTGGAGCCCAGTGTTCTCCCTTGGGGGGCAGATGCTGATGATGAGCCCATCTGGCCAAGCCTGGCACAGGCCAGAGGGTGCTGACCACGCCCAGCCACCCCTGGCCGCCTGGTCAGGGCCAGGCAGGAAGGAAGCAGCCACAAAACAGGTTCAGAAGATCGCCCCCTGCAGGCCATGCCAGACAGCCCTCTCCACAGCACAGCTTCGCGCCCACAGGACAGACTCCTCACGCCTAACAGCTGTCCACGGCGGACGGTGCCCCTGAGGCTGCCAGAGGTTCTCGGAGGAACCCTTGCAAGAGCCCCTGCAGGGTGGCCCGGGGAGGCCACAGTTCCACAGGGAAGAAGCCTGCACATGGCACCAGAGAGGGCCAGCTGGGGACGTCCCTGCTGTCCCCTTCACTCAGATGCTGATTCTCATCTGGGCCCAGAGAAGCTGCCCATCCCACTGGCACCCAGCAGGGCTGCAGGGGGTTGAGGGGTCCCAGGGGGCCTGCACCCACACCTCCACCCAGAAACCACCTGGGAGGGTTCTGCCCTCAGAGAGGACTCAGGAAGACCACCCACAGAATGTGAACGGTTCAGGGTGAAGGAAGGCCATTAGCTCAGGCCGGGCTCATTCTCAGCTCTCTTGGTGCTCCAGAGTTGGAGGTCTGGCTGAGGACTTGGGCTGGGGACCCACGCTCTGGACGGGGCTCCGTGCCCAGCTCTGCGTGGTTCTGGCAATGAGGACCTCAGCTCAGCTCCACACCCCCTCTGGGACAAGGTGTGTCTGGAAGCCGTGCTGGGAGCCCTCCGGACCACCTGCCTTCCCACCTGCTGCCCGTGGTGATGGCATGGACTTGGTGAGAGCTGCCACTGGACCGTCCCTGGCACCTGGTGCACTGCTGTGGGACACTGTGGCTTTGCTCCTGGGAGGAGCATGACAGGGAACCATGCATTTGGGGGTGGCCAGGGCCTTCCTCACAGCACTTTTGGGTATCTGTCCGTGTTCGTGGGTACGATCCAACACTGGTACTGAGCGGTGTGGTCAGAGGGGACCAAGGCACCTCTAAGAACCCTTGACTTTGTGCCCGTGGGGGGCGGGAGGGTGCTACACTCACCCTGAACCTCCTGAAAGAGGAGAGCCATCCAGGGGCTGAGCCCAGTCCACAGAACCAACCCACTTGCTGTGCCGGCCACAGGCTTGCCCACAGCAGGGTGAGGCTGCGTCTTCCTGTCCCCAGGGCACCTCAGCTGGGGATCCCCCAGGGTGGGCTGGCCACTGGCTCCCAGCCTGCACCCTCCCTGGGCCCTTGTGAAGCCCTGGCTCACTAGTCCTGTCTGGCGCACAGAGACACCTGAGAGAAGCAGAGCGAGGCTCAGGTAGAGCAGGCCCTGGCCACTGACCGACAGGGAACACTCGGGAGCCTGCTCCTGCGATGCTGGCCTTCTGACCCTCTGGGCCTAGGGAAAGGCGCTGCCTGCCATGCCGTGACTGAGAGTCACCCGACTCAGACGCCAAAGTCACCGATCCAAGAACAAGGGGCCTCCTGGGGGCCTCACCCTTGATGGTCTGCTGCTGGGCTTCTTGTATGACAGGGAAAGAGTCTGCCCTGGGCCTGTGGGGGCAAAACTGGCCATAAAATCAAGAAGCCTGAGGAAATTTCCCAGGACCACGAGGGCCTGGCTGGCCCCACCCATCCCCGACGCTCGGGGCACCAGCAGGACCCCTCTGCCTGGTCCCCAACACCTTGCCCAACGCCCAGCGCTCCCCGATCCTCAGCACCCCATCCTGCTGTGCCTACCCCGAGTGCACACCTCATACCCACAGATGAGAACTCCCAGGGTCTCTGCCCGCCACCCTGCCCTAGCCTGGCCTGCTGCTGATATCTTTGTTTTGTTGGTGCTGGGGATTGATCCCAGGGTGTTCTACCACTGAGCTGCACCCAGCCCTTTTTATTTTTTATTTTGAGACAGGGTCTTGCTAAGTGGCCCAGGCTGGTCTGGACCTTGTGGTCCTCCTGCCTCAGCCTCTAGAGACACTGGGATCACAGGCAGGAACCGCTGTGCCCAGCTCTGTGGCTGATTCAAACCCTCAGGGGCCAGGCAGGAGCTATGGGCCACTGTCAACCGAGGAGCTATAAACTATAAACCCAAATGCCAGGTCCTGGGTGCTTGGCACTCGAGTGGTTAATTATTCAGGCACAGCAGCCTCCCAGGCAGGCCAGATGCTATCAGCAAGCTATTCTGGTGATTGGTAAACGGAGCTGGATTCTGTGGGTCCAGGTCAGTGGACTCCCTCCAGGCAGAGCTCTACCTGAGGCCCCAGACCTCCACAGGCCTCTAGGACGTGCTCCCTAGGACGCAACCTCAGGAGAGCTGGGGTTCCTCAGCTCCTCTCACTGCAGCCGGGACAGACAAGGAGAACTGACAACCAGAGGCTAGCCCAAGACAGGAGGTCCCTCAGGTTCGTCCAGAGTCCCAGACAGTCCTTCTGGATGGCCTGAACCAGGCGTCTTCTTTGTGGAGGAAAAGGCCTGTTGAAGGTGCAGAGAGCCCACAGCCCTCCCCCACAGCCCTCCCTCTCGGGCTTCAGGCCGTGGCAGAGGCAGGACCCACCTGTGCCCTGGAGGCAGCTCTGCAGCCTGCTCACCGCCCTGGCCCAGGGCCAGGCAGACCCAGGGCCTCTCCTCCCACAGCCAGCGGCTGCTAGATGGCTACAAGGACATGTCCATGGGAGGACAGGAGTGATGCAGTCCCTGGCGAGGGGCTCAACCCTGTGAGCGTGGCACAGTTCCACAGGAAGGCCCCTAGACTAAGGGAGGGTCCTGCACTTGCACCCCCAGGGCTCCAGGAACCTCGGTGAGGCCAGGTTCAGGGCCCTGCCCTGTCTGAAGCACTGCCACCTCTGGCCCCACCGGGTGGGGCTGAGCGTCTGGCCTCCTGCAGTCGGGAGAGGATGCTGGGGTGAGCCACGTCCACACTGCCCTGGCACCAGAGACAGGGTCCCCCTCTGCTCTTCTCCTGTCCCCTCTCGGGCTCTGCCGGGGGTTTGCATTCTGCAATCATTGGCTTTGGTTTTTATGGACAGATTTTTTAAAACATAAAGAAAGAAAGATTGGAGTATCCACAGAAGGGAGCAGAATTTTTAATAGGCAAAGGTGCCCATGTGCGTGGTGGATCTGAATGGTCACAGCAGCAGAGGTGACCACTGACCACGAGATGGCTTACGGGCTGCCGTGCCCCAACATGGGATCTGTGGCCACAGTGCTGCGTACCCAGCTCTGAGAGCCAGAGGAGGCTGAGGGTCAGGGCTGCAGTGCTGAGGGATGTGCCAAAACAACTCAACAGGACAGAAGGAAACTGTGGTTACCGAGCGTTCATGGCAACAGAGAGTTTTCTATTTTAGTATGTTTTGTAATTATATACAAACTCTATTTTTACCCAATTTGTGGTCCACCAACCAAGAAAGAAAACAAAGCCCCCAACTCCCATCTCTTGCTGCTTGCCCCAGGCCCGCACAGATGTGGGTTCACTCTGCAGGGCACACAGAAAGCTCTCCCAGCACCGATTTGTCACCATGAGAAACGCCAACAGAGCCGGCATTTCCTTTTCTTCAGGTTGCAGGGGCTGGGGGACCAAGTGCTGAAACACCACCAGCCTGCCCTGATTTGCCGCTCTCCACCAACATGCACAATTAGTTTTAGATAATTGTGAGGATTCACTTTAAAGACACTTTAAATGACCGTTTCGATTTCACAATCCTTCCAAATGTCTCAGTGGCTCAACATTGTCCGTGATGGTAGCTGGGGCCGGTGGACAGCCTGGGAGCCGCTGCCTGGGTGCTGGCAGTAGCATGGTGTGCGTGCCGTGCAGCCAAGCACCTCTAGAGCCCTTAGCAGACATGGGAAGGGGTCCGTGAGCGCTCCACCCCACCCACATTTCATCCTCCAAAGAACAGCATCAGGACCACCACCATCAATGCCGTGAACAGCAAGCTCTGACCTGACACTCTGCCTTCACACCGAGCTCAGGCTCACGTCCCCCAGCTCCGTGGCCACTGCCCCCTCAGCTCTCGGCCAGTGCCCCTCACTGATATGATTTAGAACAAATGGGGTGCTCAGCCATTGTTTCTCCACTGCTGGTCTCCAGGCCTCCTCCTCTAACAGACTCATTTCCTCTCCTTTTAAATATCTTTTCCATTCAGCAATAATGCACTTTCATTCAGTGAAAACGTAGCCAGACAGCGAGGTAAATGCCTGTCGTTATTTAGCACAACTGAACACGCGCATTATCTGACCTGCTTCCACCTGAGAAGGTGGAGGCTTAAAATGTCAGCCGGCTGCTGTGTGCTGATGTCTCCTGCATTTTCTCACATCAAGCAGCTAACAGAGTGGGTATTAATTGGCATCAAGCACACGGGCCACAAATATCACCTTAACACCATCTGTGAGCACGGCTAAAGTGCTTTGCTTCTGCGCCTTGCCCGCTAATTCCAGGCGGTTGATTGCCGCGTTGGCAAACAGCCATTTGTCTCCACGTGCTCCTGCCCTCGCAGGCTTTTTATTTACCTAAATGGAATAAAATAGAAATACAGGGTGCCTACCGAGCTCCCCCTCTGGCTTGCATCATTCCCCAAATCATAGGGAATTTGTGATGCTTTGTGAGGTTGGGGCACTGGAGAAAAAGGCTCTCCAAGGCTCCGAGTGGCTGGAGCCCGGGAGATGTCCTGTCCGGCAGCAGCAGCACCCTGAGAGCTGAGCCTCTGAGCACACAGGCACAGCTGGGGGGGTGCTGGCCCCTCCACAGCCACCAGGATGCAATCAATGTCCAGCAGAGGAGAGACTAGCTTGGGTCTCACACCGTCCCTCTTGGCCACCACATGCCTCCCTGGCTGTCACTGCTGGACACTCTAAGTCTGTGGCAACTGGATGTTTCCTTTGCCAAGATGTTAATCAGGCAAGGAAGTGCCACCAGAGCCACACAGGGAGAGCCTGGCCCTGCAGGGACCCTGCTACAGGTTGTCCCCTCGCCAGCTCCCTCAGATGTGGCCCAGCAGGCGGGTGAGAACAGTCTCCCTGGGTCCAGGGCCAGCAGCCCAGCACCTGCATCGCCAACAAAAAGCCAGGTGAGGAGGTGACAGGCCCTTCTGCAGAATCCTGCTGCAGGCCAAGGCCTTCAGCAAGGAGCGAGCAGAGCCATGGAAGTCACCACCCCTGTGTCCAAGCGCATGCAGATGTCTGCTGGGCACACCGTCAAGCAGCTCCCTGTGCGGCTCGGAGCACAGGGCTGGGCCCGGGTCTCCCCTCCTCAAGGCAGCACAGGTTCTCCTCCCCAGCCGCAGTGCTGGGCGCCAGCCGCAGGCGCGGCACGGTCAGCCTGCCGTCAGGGGGGCTGGGCCGGGAGGTGGGGGAGGTAGGTGCACTTTGACTTTCAGTATTTCATTTACCAGGGGCTTATTGGGACACAAGGCCACATAAGTCAAGGGAATCTACACTGAGGAGACGATGGGACTTCTCCACTTACTATACGTGAAATCCAGCAGAACTGGTTGGGAGGCCATTGTTTTCTAAAGCCCGAGGGGGAAAAGCCGGGTCAGCAGCTGTCCCAAGGCTGCCCGCTGGATGCAGGAGCACCAAAGCCCGCACCGAGCCATACCTGTACAATGGGGTGTCCTCCGGCCGACGCCTTCACAGCCCCCCGGCTGCCTTCCGTCTCATAGTGAGCTCTGTGGTGGGACTTGGGCTGCACCTCAATCCGCAGCTCATACGGGCCCGAGTGGGATGGCAGCTGCCAGTCAAGGGCAGGCAGAGACGGGCTGAAAAGGAGCAGAGGCGGTCGGTTACCACACAGGGAACCAGTCAGTGTCACCACCACCACCAGCAAGAGCTGCGTGACACTCCTGATAACAGAGGGTCCTGCGCACTGAGAGCCTGGAGACCAGAGAGGCACGAGCCTGGCACATGAGGACACACAGCCGAGGTGAAGCACCCTAGCCTCTCTGGGGCCCCAGGGCACTTCCTGGGGACCACCACATCACAGATGACTGCCAGCAGACCCAGGATGGGGACAGATTGCACTGCCCGCTGCATCCTCCCTGCTCCTGCCTGGTGCTGCCCTGTGACCAGAGTCTAATGTGCTGTGAGATGTCCTGGAAGCTCAGGAAGGAACACTGTGTTTGTCACCATGTGGGCGCAGCCTGGGCCACCACGACAGGAATGTGACCCTGAAATTCAGGGCAACAGGCACACTGAGCATCTGGAGCCCAGACAGAGACCCCACCCACCACCTGAGCCAGGGCCGCGATGGCCTCGGAGGCTTCAGGGGAAGGCGACAGCAGTCAGGCACCGCCCTGACGCGGGAAGCACTGTGATGCCTTCGGCAGCTTGTGGCCAGGCTGGCGGCTGTTTCCTGTGTCGGGGGATCACATCATGTGCCCTGTTTCCGCCGTTTCCAGCAGGCTGCTGGGCGGAAGGAAGAGTGGCTCAGCAGAGCTCGGCCAGGAGCGGAGAGGGCCTCCTGGGCCAGGTGGCTCCCCGGTCCGTGGGGAGCTCGGGGCAGAGCACCTGCTGCTGGGGAGGTGGGCAGCTCTGGCCAGCGGAGAGGCCCACAGATTCTTAGTGCAGGAGGATTCGCTGGCGATCACCCCTGCACCCTGAGCAGCACTCGGCACAGGTGCTGGGCACCGAGCATGCAAAGGGTGCGCTGCCCACAGGGTACCCCTCAGCCCCTGTCCAGGGCACCAGCTCTACTTGTGTCATGCACATGTGCACGAGCAAGCTGCGATCTAAACAGAAAGATGGCCTCTGGTTACAGAAAGCCAAGACATTCTCAGGGAAAAGAAATGGGCTACACCCACCTCCCAGGAAACTAAAACAAGAGAGAGAGGGTGACAGACACAGAGGAAGGACAGACAGACAGACACACACACATGGGGGGGGGTAGGCAGGAGGGAGAGGGGTGCGCCAGGCTGCCCTGGGAAAGGCAGGGGCTTCCCAAAGGTGAAGGCTTCTGGACCCTCCCCAACTCCGACGTGAGCAGGGCTCTGTGAGCACGTTTACACGCCGTGTGTGAACAGCTCACCGTCAGGGGCTTACAGAATCAATACTGTACTACAGACAGTTAAGGGTGTTGGTTTGGTTGGAAATTTTCAGCATGAATTTGGCAGCTCACCAAAAACAAAACAAAACAAAAACAAACAAAAAAAAATGCAAACCTGCACCTTGGTTCAGAGATGAGGCCCGGACTGGAGAGAGGTGGGCAGCCACCCGTCTGCTGCCCTCCTGGGGTCTAACCGTGCCCAGCTCTGTACCACCAGAACACTGACCAGTGTGGTCAGCGCTGCTGAAGGCCTGAGCTCAGGACGGATCATAACGGCAAACTTCAAACTCGCCTTAGACTTCATCTGTCTTTTAAAAGTCTCAGGGAGCACTGAGCAGGTGCCGAGGCCCACTTGGTCCACGCTGAGGGAAACATCTGAGGCCACCACCCTCAGGCACATAAGGCCACTTGTCACACTGCAGCTGGGGGAGACCCGTACCTCTACCAGAGAGATGCCTCTGTTCACTAAACGGCACGTGCCACGGTGTAACTGGCTTTTCTTCACTTGGTGAGCATTTTGGCATTTTGATGGAAAACAGCCTCATTACGTGAAGGTGACTTACAAGTTCTCAGTAACACTCGTTATTTACAATAATGGTCAGTGCTCTGTTGTTGAACCTTGGGTTGTTCCCAGTGATATGGATATCTGCATAATTAAATCAGGAGCCCCTCTGAGCCCAAGGCTCCTGACGCAGCCCCTGCCCTGCCCGCACCATGAAGCCCCGCCCCCTGCAAGTGGGCACCACAGGGGTCCCAGGGGGCTTGACTCTCTGCCAACACTATGCCCCAGAAGGGGCCCTGTGCTGCTGTCCATTCTTCTTACTACACTTAAACACTTGCAAAACTGAAAACCACATGTGGTGCATGAGTAACAGATACAAGTAAGATAGATATGTCTGTTCACAAGTAACAAAAGTCCTGGGAATACCTGGACCTACTCAAGATGCCACTTCCCACAGGCTGAAGGCTGGTCTCCCCCCCAACAGAGGGGCTGACTGTCCAGAGGCAGTGGACCGGCCACTTGAGGTAGCAGCCACTGTCACCAGGTGTGACAAGTATCTGTTACCTTTCTCTGACCTCCTCAGAAGGTCACTTATAAAGCACAATCTCGTGACTACATAGACTGGATGTGGGCCTCATAAATTCAAGCCATCGTTGGACACAGCAATGAGACACATGTAGATCTAAAAGCAAACATTCTTTGCAAGCAATTTTTCCTCAGTTCTGAGTTCTGAAGGCCTCGGGCTGGCAAAACAGTGTGGCTCCCAGCTTTCCTGTTCCCAGGGACAAGGAGGGCTCCCGGCTGTCGGGCGAGGGCGGGCTGCCGAGCCAGCTCCCGAGAACGGAGTCTCACCTTCCAGGGCACTGCTTGGGTGCCTGCAGGCAGGAGCAGTCGGACCCCTGCCCTGCTGAGACCCCCCTCTCTGAGAAAGTCTGCCTCCAGCTGAGTCTCAGCCTCCTGTGGGGAGCCTGGGGGAGGGATGTCTAAACACAGGGTTCACAGGGCAGGGGCCGTGCCCTCGGGGTCCACACCAGAGAGCGCAGCGGCCTCACACCCTTTCCCACCCACTCTGGGCCCACTGCTGGCTGCCCCTGAGCTCCTGGCACCATGGCCAGGAAGCTCCCCACAGGCCTCCGCCAGCCCCGCCAGCATCAGCCTCCGAGAGGCACAGGGAGTCCCTGTGGGTGGGGTCCCAGCTCTCCCCCTGCCCTCATGCCAAGCTCATGCCTAGTCTGGTGGAGGAAGCCCCACCGTGTCCCTGCTCTCTGCGCGTCACTCTGGTCCTTCCCCCGGCACGGAAGGGCTGGGACCCAGGAGCAAGTCAAGGCCGGGGGAAGCAGGGACCATAGGCCCTGCTGCCCCAGAATTCAAGGTCATCTCCAGGACGTCCTGCCACTACCCAGGGCATCCGAGTCCAGACTCACCTGGCCCACTCTGGCCTAGCCGCCAAGCCTCTGGGGAGGGGCCACTCCCCTTCCCGAGTGGGGTGGCCCACCCACCCGCCACACGGCACAGGGCTCCAGTTTCTGCACCAGTGCCGTGGCCCACCACCCCCCGGTTCAAAACAGGTCATTCAGACCTTCCATCAGGACAGACTGAAGCTAGAACCAGACAGGCAGTCAGGTAGAGAGGTACATCACGTCAGGTGATCTCGGAGGCCGATCCGAGTGAGTCTGGGAAGTTGGAGACTGTCCCCTGAGGGATCTTATCCAGAACTGCCCCTGCTCCAACCTGTTGCCAAGGTGACCTGTCCCAGGAATTCCCCCTCCCTCCAGGGAGCTGTGAGGTGGTGACTGTGTCCCTGTCTACTCCACCTGCCCATCCCCTGCAGCCCACCAGTTCCCACCTTTGGCCACACCAAGCCTTCCCGGGCCTGGTCACGTGAGCAGGAAGGAGAAAGACTGGGGGAGGCAGGAGAACAAGGAGCCCTAGGACAGAAGACCTCACCTAAAAAGGGCAGAACACCTCGTTCTCGGGACACCAGGACACCGGCTGTGGCCCCTTCTCACTCCCTGGAGAAATCTATGTGGCCCCTTTTTACAGAAGCCCCGCGTCACATGCTGACCTCTGCGTGCTTCTCTGATGTTCAGACTTCAACATGGAGAAGCAGTACAACGGGACCACACAGATGGGGCGTCTGCCCCCACAGACGTGTTCATGCCGCTCCGCCCAACACAGACCCAGAACCTGAGGAGCTCCCAGGCAGCACCGATTTAAAGGAGAAGCAGGGAAGACAGGGACCAAGAGCCAACCCAGACAGAGGCCATCGGCAAGTCCAGCAGGGAGAAGAGCAGTGGAAAGCAGAGCGCCCAGCACGCAACCCAATGACTGTGGAGAGTGGCCCCTCGCCCCCGTCCCAGCGACTGCTGATCAGATGGGGAGACCCCGACTCTGCCCAATGAAACGAAGACTCGTTGCTCTAGCAGTCGCTCTGAGAGGTCAAGAGGCGAGTTGGCTTCTAAGATGAGTTCCTGCCTTGGAGAGAGACTCACTGCCAAGGCTGCCGAGAGCTGCAGGATGCCTGGGAGCAGTCAGGCTGGGCAGCGACTGGCCTTTGAACGGGTTCAGAGCATCCTGGGAAGAGGCAGCCCGAGAGTCCTCAGGAAGGACTTGGAGGACAGGGCCAAGTGACCTGGGTGGTGGTCCTCAGGGCAGGAGGAGGCTCTGCCTTCCTCTACGATTGTGTTTTCAACACAGCCAAGGGTCTGGTTTGTACAATCAAGATAACTTTACAGTCCCAAGCTCTCAGCCCTAGGGCATGCGGCCCTGTGTCTGGGGCCTGCGCTCCTAGCAGCTGTCCTCCCTCTGCAGCCTGCAGGGGAGACAAGACTCCGGGGAGACACCAGTGGGGAAATGGAGAAGCAGGGCCAGCCTGGCCTCCTGCCATCAGGGTGGGCACAGGGCCGAGGGGCTCGTCCACCTGCCTCCGCCTCTTGCCTCCCATCATGGCAGCTGTGCAGGCTGACCCTCACCCACTGCTCCCAGAACCCGGGGCCCAAGGATGATGACCAGGACACCGGGGGCTCTGTTATGTCCCTGGATTCCACCCTGCATGGGGAGTGGCAGTGAGGCCAGAGGCTGGCACAGAGACTGGCAGGGGGCAGTCTCTGTCCCCCAGAGGGGGTGTTCCCCTGGCTCAGGAGTGTAGATGAAGTCAAGCCACAGATCAGAACTTGCAGAACTCAGGCAGCAGGCGTCTGTGGAGAAACATTTGTTCTAAATGACAGACTCAGGGTTTCAGGGAATTGGCTGCATTCTGTGGTCCCACCAACTGGGGCCTGCAGAACTTCCAAGAGGCAGATTCTTTTAGCACTTTGGAAAATTCCTTTTCTTCTTGCTCTATGCCCCCGCCTCTCCTGAACGCACGCGGGTGCCCCAGGGGCTCCACACTGCAGCTGTGGCCAGTGGAGGGGCCCCATCTCACCTGCTGCCCTGCACCCGGGCCCGATAGAGAGCAGGGCAGAGGCCAGGCTGAGCCTCCAGGGCCCCAGGCCTACCTGGGCCCCTTGTGGACAGCTCCCGGGGTGGGGTGGGGGGTCTCCTCCACTCACAGCCAGAGCCCACCAACATCAGTCCACCTGCTGCCGAAGCAGCTGGAGACAGGGCGCCTGCGGCTCCCAAGCCTGGCTCTGCTCCAGGGAGGGAAGGTGGACTCAGGAAGGAGCTCATCTTAGGCCTTCACGGTTCCAAAGAATGGACACCACACTCATATGCTCAGTCCTCAGACCAAGGAGGCCCTGCCTGTCTCAGTGCCAGTCCTCGGGCTGCAGATCACCCCGCAGAGAAAAGGACAGATGGACAGATGGGTGAATGGGTGGACAGAGGGAGGAGCAACTCCCAGGGGAATTGAGCACTGATGCCCCCCACGCCTCCTCCGTGGGTCTCTGTGTGCTGCGCCTTGCTCAGGCCCCGTCTCCTCTCAGCAGGGAATATGTTGTTAAAACCACAGGCCTCTTACGGAAGACAAAAACAAAGCAGATGAAAACAAAGAACAAGAAATTTAGCATCATAGGAGCAAATGCAGGAGGGGCCCAGGCAGACACACCAGCGCCTGGACCGCTGGCTGATGCAGGAACTGCTGCGGGTCAAGCTCCGAAGGCCACTCACTTGTTCAGAGGCACAGGCCTCCAGAGGAGCTGGGTGTCTGCTAACAGCGAAGGCCAAGTTTAGAACAGCATCTCTGCTTAAGATGTGACCCTGAGCAGCAGCAGAGGCCGTGCCCCAGCCACTGCGGGAACACACTGCCACCCAGATGGAGAGCCTGGAGATGGCTGCTGTTCCGGCTGCGGCCAACACAGAGGACTGGCAGCTGGATCCAGAGCCGCCTTCCCCGCTCCGGCAAGAGAGGCTCCGGGAGCCGGCAGAGGCAGCTCCTCCAGGAGCCGGCACGGACCCCCAGGCAGAGGGGTCCGTGCAGAGCCCGTTGCAGGGGACAGCTCCTGCGTGGCGACATTGCCAAGAGCAGCCATCGGCCCGGCTCCTTTTCATGGTTCTGGCTGAAAATAAGAATGGTGCCACTTCCTATCCCCTCTCATTCTGGCCTCTGTGTGCCACCATGCCAGCCCCCTGCACCCCAGGTGTGAGCAGGACCCTACCTCCCAGGTGGCAAGCTCCAAGCATAGCCGGGTGCCAGGCCTCGAGCCGGGCATTGCCCACGAGACCATACCATGCCCAACCAGAGTGCTTCTGGGGCCTCGGAGCTTCGCTCCCCCCTGGATGTGGCTTGTTCAGGGCTGCAGTCCCCTCCCTGGCAGAGGGCACTGGCCCTGCACACGGCCCCACGGTGGGCCGCTGCACCATGGACAGGGCCTCCTGGGCCCCCAGAGCTCGGCTCCAGGGTCATCACTATAGCCACTGCCCACCGACGGCCCCGGCCGGGGCTCTGGAAACCGCCGCACTTCCTGCGTGGAAGTGACATAGGTCACAGAGGCATTTCCACGTGACTCCAGGTCTGCCGCAGCCTCATCCTGGTGATCGGGGTGAATCGTCTTGCTCTGGAAGTAGCAGAGGAGCAGAGGTGGACGTCCACCTCTGAAACGCCTTGAACAAGCAGTGGAAAGGAGCCCGGCCACTCCTGAAGTCTCCAGGCCCACACCGTGACACCACTGCCTCCCAGGGATGCATGTGTGACGTCACGTCCCAGGGAGGGACAAACAGGCCCCTGCGACAGAAGGGAACCCCACACCTGCAGAGCCAAACTGGGTCGGAGCTGCAGGTCCCTGTGGTGTCAGAGACGGTGCGGGGCCAAGGGCCTTCCTCTCTCTCCCCACACGTCCCCTCCTGGGAAACAGCATGTCACAGCTCCAGGTGGGATGGGAATCCCAAAGGCAAGGCAGGGCAAGCAGCTATGCTCTGGAGTCTAGAGGAAGCACCTACATCCAAACGCAGCTCCAGCCACTCTGTCAACACCAACACCACTGTGTGTCCAACCACAGCATCCAGGAGATCACCAAAAGGAAAATCCACGATGGTAGATAGGACCCCTTTTGCTCCAGACCCCAAGAAACACTAGAGATAGCTCCACTACTTTGCCTCTGAGAGTCTAGCTTTAGAGGTCACAACCTTTGGTCCATGTGTCCACCCACATTAACTGGGTTGCAGGTCCCCAATTCCCACTGACTGCCTCTCTCCTCAGCTGGAAACTGAGCAGGAACCCAGTGTCTGTCTGTGGTCACTGGCACACACAGTGTGCACATTTCCTCCCAGCTGGGGGCTCTGAGTTTGGGAAATCACAACTGGAGCCTCCATACGCCTGAGTGTGAGCCGGACCAGCATGGCCACCAGCCCTCCTGAGCACTGCACGGCTGCTGGATCATTAGGAGTCTAGCATAACTCCAGGCATTCGTGGGTGGACTTCGGGATGAATTCGAAGACACATCCTTTAATTGCCTGCCTTCTCTGGCCCTCTTCTGGAGTCCCCTTTCTCCTCTGAGACGCTGGAAGAACCAGGTTCATCAGGCACAGCCTCTTGGCTGAACCATCAGCTCACCCTTCAGCCAAGAGTCAGCACTTCTCACAGCCCACCCCCTGGGAGCCCAGCAGGGAGGAGGCTGTGCCCCCGCAGGTCAGGAAGCAGGAGTGGGCTCGGTGCCTCTCCTGTGGCCACAGGAACACGCCTGGTGGCTCCACATGCAGCCCGTGCTACACGCCTGCCCTGCCCGTCGGAGGCCCGGAAAGGCCCCTTCTTCAGGGGTGCTGTCCCTGCTGGGCCCAGGAACACCAGGTTCCACGGGCTGCCAGGAAGGAAGGATGAAGCTGCATCCCAGAGACTGCCCCCACCCCCACCCTGAGCTGCAGTGTAGCCCCCAACCCCAGGAGGATGGTGGCACCCTCACCGACACTGGGCAGGGACCGCAGAGGCCACACTGAGCAGGTGCAGGGTGAGCCTGACACCCGAGCCTGCAGAGCTCCCGTCCCTCCCTGCAGGACTCCTGCTGGGCATCATGGAGCAGCCCACCTGCCAAAAGAGGCGGCCCCAGCCTCACACGGGGGTCCAGCAATAGGACCATCTTCCCAGGCACTCGATCAAGACTTCTGTCAGCACTGAGCTCAGTGACTCCGAAGAGCTAAGGGGGAAGCACTGTGCTCCCAGCCCTGGAGGGCAACTGGGAGGCCCAGAGAGCCCCTGAGACAAGAGGACAGGGTGCCACGGCCAGGCTTCTGCAAGGAAGACCAGCTAGCAGCTGTGCAGGCTTTGAGCTGGGCCTCAGGTTCCCTCCCAGGACAGGGCAGGGCTCAGACACACAGGTCCTGGGGATGGCCATGGCCTGGCCTGAAAGTGGGCTGCAAACCACGGGGCAGGCTCATGTCCCCAACTTCAGTGCTAGCCATCACTAAAGAGATGATGCCCGCATCCCTTGGCCCATGGTGCAGGCACCGAGGTGGCCTGGCTGGCCAGGACTTCCTGAGAACCCTCCTCTGCTGCAGCCCCCCTCGGGGCCACCAAAGCCAAGGACAGCAGGTGTCCTGTTTCTGCAGAAATTCCTGGGTGTAAGGGGCTTCTGTTTGGAAAAAGGTATCCATCTATAGGCTGATCTTTTTACCACTGAGAAGCCAGGGTCTTATCAGACCTGAAACTCACCCTGGGCACAGCATCAAAGCTACCAAACTCACAGAGACCCTCAACATGACAGCCCAAACCCCAGGAAGGACAAACAGGCACTCACCGAGCAGAGGTGCACCTGCGTCTGGCCCTCTGAACCTGACAAACGGAGAGAAGGCTGCTCACCCACCTGCCCTGCCCCTCAGAAGCCCAGGCCTTTAACAGAGCAAGGCTCATGCCCAAGAATCCAGCTCAACAGATGGGTGGCTGGTTGCAAAGACACAAGATTAAAACACTTCTACTTTTCCAGAGTCGGCGCCTTTCCATCTGAACTCCCCAAGCAACTCTCCTCTTCCCAGGCAAGCTGAGGGCGGGAGACGCTGGGACACCAGAGGCTGGGACACGCAGAGCAGAGCCAGACACTGCACTGTGAGGTGACAGGATGGCCTGGATGGACAGACGGTCGTGAAATTTAGTTCCTTTAGGTAAGTATAGATATTCCTGAGAGTGACCATCTGAAAATTATATTTGGAAATACCCAAAAGGTCAGTTGGCATCTCTGCCACAGGTGTTTAGACCCAGGCCCTTCCTGGCCAGGGACAAGTGCCTGATGTCCCCTCCCAGTGCTGCTGCCCAGGAAATCCCACCTGCACTCCGTGCCTCACGAAGGCCCTCCTGGCTCTGTCGAAGCTCACTGATGTGCTGCCTTCACCGTGGAAGGCGCAGGGTGGAGGGAGCCCTGCTCCCCTGGGGCTGCCTGGCCTGATGATGGGAGAGAGACGAGAGCTCTCAGAACTCATGGAGAAGAGGAGGCTGCCTCAAGTCCCACAGCTTTCTGTGATAGCTTCTCAAGTTTTAGCAACGTTCAGCTAAACTGTAAAACACCATGAAATTCTTGACCGATATTCTTGCTAGTTTCACAGATCATTTCTTTGGCTGTCATAAGAATTGAAGGCTGAGGGACCTCTGGGGTACTCTGCATGGAAGAGAGGGTGCCATAAAAAGACCCCAAAAGGTAAATGTCTGCAGAACATCTAGCTCCTTGGAGAACAGGAACATGGCACTTTCCACCCTAACCCTTAAACACGGGGACAGACCAAAGAGCTGAGACCCAGCACCCCAGGAAGCGCCTGTGGGGGAGGATCTTCTCCCCACGCCTGCAGAGGAGAGAGGACACAGTACCCCAGGGCCACTCAGCCACGCTCACTGCCTGGCCGTGCCCAGGCGCCCAGCACTCCAGGGCAGGAGTCTGGCAGCTCCATGTCGCTGATGGAGCATATGCACATCTCATCTCCTCTGTGGCCTCCAGCTGCCCTGGAACAGCGACTGACGAGGTCTGGGGAGATGCCCTGTAGGGGACCAGGAAACATATTCTGGGGTGGAGCTCAACCCCTTGAGAGTCTGGTACCTTCCGCATCATGTGTGCCTGCACTGGTCCCCAGGAACGTCATGAGCCTCACACCTGGTCAGGTGAGCCCTGTGGCCCAGAGGACAGGTAGGAGTCACATGGCTGCAGAGCACTGCTGGTGTGCCAAGCCAGGCAGAGGCAAGGACACCCAACACTGCGCCCAGGCCAGTCTGGGACAGGCAGAGGGTGGACTGCCAGCCACTAGAAGTGCCAAGGCTCCTGAGGATGCTGCTGCTGAGGACCCACGTGGTCAGGCACTGCTGTTTCCCTGGGATAGTGAGCCAGGCAGCCGGGGACTGCACTGTGTCCCCCAGACGCTGACCTGAGAGTCCTAACCCCCAGCACTCAGAATGGGGCTGTATTTGGAGATGAGCCTTTAAAGAGGTGACCACGTTAAAAGGAGGTCACCAGGGTGGGTTTGGGTCCAACAGACTGGTGTCATAAGAAGGGGGGACATCTGGACACCAGGAGACAGTGGCATCTGCAAGCCCAGGAGAGGACTCTGCTGAGGAGCTGGCCCTGTGACACCCTGACCTCTCCAGCACAGTGCTCCGGGGAGGAGGGTCCTTTCTAGAGCCACCTGGTCCCCAGCCTGGGTGCCTGGCCATGGTAGCCCAGCATGCTGTCAAGCAGGTTCGCCTGAACTGACTTTCATGGCTTCTTAAGGCTGCCTGTGCCCAGGGTGGTAGTCCCATTCCTCCTCCCTTGGTCCTCGGAGCTCACCGAGTCCACGGTGAGGGACAGTGCCCCTCACAGTCTGAGATGCAGACCATAACCTGCAGAGACCACTTGGGTTGAAACAGTCTTGGGGCTGGGGATGTGGCTCAGCGGTAGTGCGCTCGCCTGGCATGCGTGCGGCCCGGGTTCGATCCTCAGCACCACATACAAACAGGGATGTTGTGTCCGCCGAGAACTAAAATAAATAAATATTGAAAATTCTCTCTCTCTCTCTCTCTCTCCCCCTCTCCTCTCTCTAAAAAAAAAAAAGAAACAGTCTTATTTTGAGTCCAGCACAAACTGTGAGAGTGCAGCGAGCATTGATAGTTCTTGGGGTTTGTAGAAACAGTTTCTTTAGTTGTAGCTGGACACAAGACCTTTATTTTCTTTATCTTTATGTGGTGCTGAGGATCGAACCCAGCACCTTGCACATGCTGGGTGAGTGCTCCGTCACTGAGCCACACTCCCAGGTACAGTTCTGATGTTTTTTAAATGCCTCCACCTGGAGCTTTTAGATTCCCCATATGATGAATTCACCCTTGGTCCCAAGATCCTCATTCTTATGAAAACGCTGGGTTACCAGCCATGTAAAGCTCCCAAGGCTGAAGAGAGATGCGGAGAAGGTGGCAAGGAGCTGGTGCGGTCAGGAGGAGCAGGAGTGCGCTCCTCTCCCCAGCCCCCAGCCAGCCTGCAGCCCCTCGTGGGGAGCCGGGGGCCCATCCGGCTGCCCAGTGGTCATCGGCCCTTACACTCTTCCTTTGCCACAGAGTCTCAGGAGTCTCTGCAGCACCACCCCCTGCAGCTCTCTCTGGTCATGGCCTGTGGCTGCACTCTGGAGGAGAGGGCCCTGGAGATGAGGACTTCTGGGCCCAGTGGCCTCCCTGGGCACCTACCCATGGGGCAAGCACCGCTGAAGATGGGTGGGGTGGGTCCAGGTGGTCCCACCCCAGGCCTGCCTCAGGATCCCCTGATGGACAGGCATCAAGAAACAGACAGAAGGGCAGGGCCTGGGCAGCCCTGGGCTGCAGGCAGGACCCCTGGGAGTCCCAACCCCCTCCTGGGGGCGAGGCTCCAGCCCTGCCGTCAGACACCTGGCCCTCCCTGGCCTGGGCCAGGTTTTCATGCCGTAGATAAAACTGCTGGAGCCCAAGCACCCTGCCAGGGACGCCAGCAGCCCACCTGTCGGGAAGCTGTTCAGTGAGAAGTAAGAGCTCAGGCCCCAGGGAGCCCGTACCCCGTTAAAGAGAAAAAAACAGCAGCTCAAGACCGGAGCTTGGCACACACTCGAGCTCCCTGTTGCCGCCTGCCAGCGAGCAGAGCCGTCTCCTGGGAGGAGGCGGCTGTGTTGTTCACCAACGCTGGCGAGGTGGCTGCTCTGGGGGATTGTGGAGCTGAGGTCCCATCTGCCCCGACGAGGTGACGGCAATTAAGGCGGAGAGAGGAAGTGGGTGAGCAGCAGGCGTGCACACGGGAGGGGCCTGCTGAGGTGCTTCACGGGAAACACGCTGTGCACATGAGCTCCCCACCATGTGTCCCCAGAACTCGTACGTTGACGTCTCCCCGGCCCTGGACCTGTGAATCTGACCCCCACCCCATCAGGGCCTTTGCAGATGACCGGGTCACATGAGGCCGCCAGGGCAGGCCCAATCCCACAGACATCCTGTGGAAAGGGGAACCTGACGGGCTCTCAGGCAGCACCCCAGGTGCACGGAGCAGGCAGGTGCAGGTCCAGGGAGGCCGCAGGGGCCGCGGCAGACCAAGCTCCAGAGGCCGGGAGCGCCCCGAGTCGGCACCCTTCCTGCCCTGTGAGGAGGAAGAGCCCGCCCTGTTCCCACTGCCACTCACCTCACGTAGGTCGCAGGGGTCAGCGACTTGGGCTTGGCCCACTGGTAGGGGGGCTGTGGCACCGACAGGTACTGCTCACAGAAGGGGCCCTTCCGCAGGGGCTGGAAGGTGAACTCCTCGGGCGGCAGGTCGGACGTGGGCGGGGTGACCCCCAGCTCCTCCCCGGTGGGCTCCGCCTTGAGTACCACGGAGGGTGCATGCTCCAGGGTGGTCTTGCGGGACTTGACGGGGACCCCCTCGCCCAGATCCAGGCTGTCAGTGGTCAGGGCGTTGATGGCCGCCACGATGGCCGAGCTGGTGTACTGGGTGGAGTTGCCCAGCCAGGTGTCCTCGGTCACGCTGACCCGGGGGGAGCCGTGGGGGGACGGCGTGGGCGAGGGGTGCGGGGAGCAGGAGGGCTGCCGGCCGTTGAGGCTGTACTTGCGCTTGTTGCAGGGGGACGTGGGCCGGGAGCTGCGGGCCCCCAGCCAGCTTTCCTCCGTGATGCTGGTGCGGGGAGAAGTGGACGGGGAGTGTCGGGGGGAGCCCAGCAGGTGGCAGGCCCCCAGGCCTCGGGGAAAGCCTTCCTCGGGGTCTGTCGTCTTCGGGGACACGCAGGGCGACTGCCACGGGGACGTCTGGGGGGACGCATACGGGTACGAGTAGTTGGACTCGTAGGACGAGGCCTCCGAGTTGCAGCTCCTGGAGGAGAGGCTGCTGGCCGGGCTCAGGCAGGAGGGGTCCCTGTAGGCCTCCAGGCTGGGCAGGGTCAGGGTGGCAGTGGACGGCGACCGCTTGCAGCTGGGCAGCACGTCCTCCACCTCCACATCGTGGAAGAACTGGCCGCTGCCGTGCTGCAGGCCCAGGTACGAGGTGATCTCGATCCGGGGGCTCTCCAGAGCTGGGGCCCCGTTGGGCCGGGCGTGGCCAGAAGACAGGAAGTACCCCGCGGGCCCACTGTCCACGGCCCCTCCATACCCCGAGGGGTGCCCAGCTGTGGGAACGGCTGAGATGGCAGGAGTGGCTGTCTGGAGGTCGTGGCATGGGGCTGCCAGGGAGGTGTGTGCTGCGGGGAGTGGCAGGGCGGAGCCGGTGCTGGAGGGTGCGAAACCGTAGTGCTCTGGAGGAAAGAGACAGAAGGGTGAGTGGCCGGTCAGCAGGAGCCTGGCCCCACCCGCCCTGCAGCCCAGCTTCCCAGTCCCTGGAGGCCTGGACCCCCAGGAGGTGGGCCTCTGAAGGTTTGGTGGAGGCTGTGTGGACCAGGCCTCCCACCCGACTCAGTCCAAGCCTATGGGGCTGTGAGCCGACTCTAGTGTCCTTGGCTCTTCCCACAAGACCCACATCCCCAGCCATTCTACCTGAGTCCAAGCCTAGCCCCACTCCTGGGCACCCTCTCGGGCTCAGTTCTCTCCTCCACACACACCACAGCCCAGCACTGTGTGTCCTTGATCACTTTTCTCTCCCATCCCGTCCTTGACCGGTAGGAAAGAACTTTTGTGGTGGCAGAACTTTTACCTGCCCTGGTCTCTGGTGTTCGCTGTCTTCAGAGCCTAGTGTACCTGACACACAAAGAGAAGGTGTTCGCTTTGCTTCATGGTGAATGGATGGGCGGAGGTGGGTGGTGACTCTGTGTGTGGATGGAATACGACGGAGGGAAGGGCGGTGTGCAGGTGCATGAAGGGTGAAGGCTGCTGGGTGGATGGTTGGGGATGGATGGATGGACAGACAGATGGATGGGCAGGTGGACAGACGGGTGAGTGAGTGCATAAGTGGGTGGTGGGTGAATGGGGTGCATGGATAATGGATAGATAGTGGACGGGAGGGTGGGTAGATGGTGGGTCCAAGGATGGGCAGGTATGATGGATGACAGGGGATGGATGGATGATGTAGAGGGGTAGGTGGAAAGAGGTATGTATTTTAGATACAGGGACCTAGACATTCAAACAGATTTAAATAGGATGATTACTGTGAAGGTATGTAATCTCCAGCTCAAGGACTAGATGAAAACATGGATTCTGAAGTCCCTCTCATAGATGGTTGAGGCTAGCTTGTGTCCTAAGAATCCATTTTTTAAAACAAAACAAACAGACGATTCTGATACACAGTTAGATTTAAGAATCATTGTGTATAATTACATGTCAAAATATTTTCTAGAAATCAGTTTTGTCCTCATTAGTAGTTTTAACAGGAAAGCTTTCCTTCCGGGTTTCTGACTGGCCAGCCCTCCCACAGCACTAGTGGTCTGCAGATGAGCATCCCAAGTCTGTACGGAACAGAAGCAGGACAGGGCAACTCCAAACGCCCGGTAGAGGAAGTACTGTATTCAAGGTGGCTGCCCTCTGTGTGTCCCTGTTCAGAAACAAGCAGGGATGAGCCCCAGGAACCAGGGGGCTCGGAGCACCAATCGAAACCAATTCTTATCTTCTAACACTACGGGCCTAGCACTCAACATGGGTGGAGTTCTGTTCCTATTCCTGCTTACTTCCCCAAACAGCCACCCACCACCCTGTCTCTAAGCCCATCTTTTATAACCACCGCTCCCTCTCCCCAAGGTGGCTTTCTTCCCAAGGTGACTTCTGGCAACTCCAGAGCCATGACAAGGGAAGGCAGCAGAGCAGCCCGGAGGCGACCGGAGCTCTGCAGGCGGCCCCGAGCCCTGCAGCCGGGCAGAAGGGCTGCGCCAGTCCTTGCCATGTGCCAGCCCCACTTCCCAATCGTAACGCCAACCCCTCAAGACAGGAAGCCAGAGTCGACTGTGAAAAATTAGATTTCAGCCTCTTAAACAATCACCCGGAAAGCCACTTCCTGGAGAAGAGAGTAGAACGCTGAGGAAGACATGGCATCAACCAGCCGGTGGCATCTGGGGGTCCGACAGGGCCAAGCACTGTGCAGGCCTGGGCTGAGGGCAGTAGACAGGCTGACCCCCCGTGGATGGCATGGACTGTGCCACCAGGCAAGGACGCTGGCCCAAAGGAATCAAGCTGCGGCAGGCCCAGACAGGCTCAGGTGGGAGGCTGAGGCCGGGAGGAGCAGTCCACTTGGGCAGTGGGTGGCCAGGCTCTGTCAAAGGTCCTGCCAATGGCACCCACAGCTCTGCAGCAAGAGCAGCACCCCAGGCACACACCACTGGGCTCCCTGCCCTCTCTCTCCACTGTTTTACCACAAGATGTCTAAAGAGACAAGTCAAGGGGGGAGAAGTGTGGTTCTTTATGGTCACCAACATGTCACTCTGCTGTCGAACACAGGTGACAGACACAGAGGCAAGGTGCTCCTCAGAGCCTTCCTGACTCTGGTCCCACATCCCAAACTGAACTTGCACTTGGGCAGCACACTCAGCACAGAGCCCTGGCAGGAACAGGGGAGTATCTCCAGGAAAGAGACTGGGCACCATCTCCTTGACCAAAGATGGACGGAGGGTTCAGGCTGTGTGCAGCCTTGGCCACCACAGCACTGGCTTGAATCACCAGGCAGAGTACTGATAATGGAAGGGCGTATGTGTTTGTGAGTAAGACTTTAGTAGGTTCCAACAAATCATTTCACCATGGTGGGCCTGTCCCAGGTGAGCTCTGAGGTAAGGCGGCTGGCACAGCCCTGGGGCCTGCCCCCCGCACGGAGCTTCTACTCGCAGGCCTCCCACTTACACGGCTTCCTCTGAAACACACCTCTCCTGGGAGTTCTCCTACTCACTTGTCACCGTGCCATACCCTGCAGGGTCTCCACACACAACTAATGCCCGCCCACACCTGGGAGCCTGCCCACAGGCTCCTGAGGTCCCCAAGGAAGAGCCAGGAGCCTCCACCTGTGGTCTGCTTCTCAGCATCCAGGGCCCTGGCCACCACCTGGAGCCCATCAACTCCACAGGAGGCTGAGAGGCGCCGGTCTGGCAGGTGAGTGGGATGCAGGTGCGGAGGGGGCTTCCTCCCCAGAAGTCCCCACACCACATCTGCCTCCAGACACACAGCCTCAGGCAGCACCTCCTGGGAGTGTGGAACCATGCCCCACCAGGAGAAAGAGGCTGGTCACCCGCGGTGGCAGAGGAGAGGGGCCTAGGAGCTGACACCAGAGCCCAGGGACCCTGTCCGCTCAAGGCCCTCTGCTCTGAGGCACGAGGACACTAACACTCAAGGAAGGATGGGTTTTCATCTCCAGCAAATCCAACTCCAGAGGACCAGGGACTGGGAGGCAGAGGCTGGTGGGAACGCTGAATGGCTTTGCAGAGGCCCCGGCCCAGGCCCACAGGCCCCCACAGCAGGTGGCTTTGCAGGCTGCCAGGCCCTAAGGAGGCCAGGTGTGGCCCATCAGAGCACACCTCCCCAGACAAGACACTCGCTACTTCAGCGACAGCGCCCCTGGGTTGAGCTGTATCTGACAAGGAAGGCGATCTGCAATGAGCAGAGCTGACCCTGGGCTACCCTCCCACCCGACTCCCCACTCAGCACCCCCCACCCACAGGACCGGCTTGGGCTGCACAGGGTCCAGGAGACGGCAAGAGGATCTACAAAAGGTTCCAGAGGAGACGGCAGGGCAGGGCAGGCAGAGGGCATGGCCCTGGGGCCGCTCTGGCCCTCCTGGGCTGCAGGAGGAGGGGTTTCTGAGAGAAGGGCCGGGCAGTGAGGGGAATGAGGCAGGGCCTGGCTGTGCAGCACAGCACAGACCCAGGACATCCGAAGGGAGTCTTTACTCAGACCAAAGTGCTCTGATGACACCGGGTTTAATGGGGGAAGTAAAAACATTCAGGCTTTATGAAAAAACCAGAAAGATTCACCTTGTGTGAGTTTTCCTTAAAGAAGCCACGGTGAAGGCTCAGGTGCCCGTGCTCCTGCTGGTCTGCCGTCAATCAAGCAGCCCTCAGGTGCTGGCCCTCCATGGACCAGGGAGGCCCCTCAAGCAGAGAGCTGCCCTGCCAAGCCCACCTGCAGCTGCAGAGCTGACCGTGCCCCGTGACTTCCCACCTGTCCTGTCCAGAGCGGAATTCCTTCACATGCAAGGTCAGTCTGCAGGGGATGAGAGAATGCCAGCAACTTTCTTAAGAATTCTGAACAATCTCAGCAACTTCTGTCAAGCCAGACAGGACTGAAGAACTTGGCTGCCACACCCAGGAAGGCACCAGCAGCCCAAGGGGCTCTCTGACCCGCAGCGCAGGTGACTGCAGAAGAGAGTCCTGTCCTGGGCACATTCCAAGCTGTCGCATCCTAAGACGCATCACAGAATGTGAAGCCAGCTGGCCTTCCTCTGTGGCCCCTCTGCTCTCCTACTCCTCTAACTCACGAGGGCCACTCCTCTCCGCTGCCCTCCTGGGCACACCATGCCACACTGGGTACTGATGCCACAAAACTGTGCAGGCTGGGAGCAGGGAGTGCAGGACACTGTGCACTGGGCTCCTGAGCTGAACAGCTTCCCTGGTCTTCCCTCCTCAGCAAGCCAGCCTGTCTGAAGGCGTGTGCATCCTTCTGTGGCGCCAGTTCTTTCAGCACCTGCCTCTGAGCAGCCCCAGAGGTAAGTGTGTGGTGTGCTTCCTCTCAGGACACCACAGGCGAGCAGCAGCCCACTCGGCAGTCCACTGTGACCTCCAGGCACAGCCCTGGGTCAGCAGGGAAGTGCAGTCAGGAGCCCTCACTCTGCATAGGCCAGGATGAGCGGTACATCCACGGTGCGGCACCAGGCAGGTGCTTTCTGACAAGAGACACCCTCTCAGGCCCTGGGCAGGTCCCCTCCGCTCACACCAGCTCGCTCCATCACAGAGGACTTAGTTTACATGGTAAGGAACATCCCCTTTAGCCTTTGCTGGGGTTGGACTGCAGGACACAAGGCTAGAAATAGAACTGGGAAAAGCCTGCCAGCCAGGCCCTGTCCTCCAAACGCTGGCAGACACAGCTCTCTGCACACACACGCAGTGGGGCTGGGGTCCAGGCCAAGAGGGGGCAGCACACACGGGCATCAAACAGAAGAGGCGACCCCCAATCCCCTGCAGCCTTGCAGCCTTGCAGGTCACTCAGCACACCATGGCCCTACCTGAGGGATGGTGTGAGGACAGGTCAGCTGGTGGTGTGACAGACAGCAACAGGTTCTGAGGTCCTGTGGTGCTGGAGAGACTCACAGGGCAGCAGTCGGGCCCACTGCAGCAGCAGCACAGCTCAGCACAGCCCACTAAGGGCCTGGGTCCTGCCCGGGCCCACCCCAGCACACACCCCTCCAGCACCACTGCGTGGCCCAGTTGTACAAAGAGAAGGAGCCTCCACACTGTCCCTTACTAGCTGTGGTCTTCCCTGGAAACCTGACGTAGGACTGAAACGTTCTGCTCACACAGACGAGCCTGTCCTGGATGGAAACACCCGAGAAGGCAGCCCGGCCTCCGTAGGAGGGATTGGAATGCTGTCGACCCTCGGCCAGTCCAGGCGGGAGCCTGGGGCTCTCCTGAGGGCAGACTTTCTTCCAGGTCTCCTGCCACAGTGGCTGGCCCTTCGCAGTCTCCCTGGGGGAATGAAAACCATCCCATGGTTGAAACTGGACTTGAGAACAGAAACCTCTTCCAGATCCCGATTCTGCACTGTCCCCTTCCCACACAGGGTCCTCTGAAGGCCACCAGCGGAGCCTGAGGCAGGCAGGCAGAGCTGCCCACGCAGAGGTCCCGGCTCCTGCCAGGCCCAGGCTGTGGCCAGTTTCCTCCCAAGTCACCAGGGCGACCGTGCTGGCAGTGTTTAGGCAGCCAAAATAACTTAGAAAACAAGGGCCCTGGGGCGGGAAGCTCAGGCTGCCTCCCAGCTGACAGGCACAGCCTATTTCCTGAGCCCCAGAGGGGAGCCCAGGCCCTGCCTTCTTGGGGGGGGGGGGGAGGACCTGCGTCCTAGCAGGCTGGGTGGAGAAAGGAAGATGCAGGTGCTGGGAATGAACATCACTCCTGTCCTGCCCAGGACAGGATTTTAAAGACCCTCTTTTCATTCTCCCGTGAACATCTAACACTTGCACTGCTGAGCACGCTGGAAATGCAGAACCACAAAACCAGGTCCTTCCCTCCAAAGAGACTCCATGAGGCCCAAGACTGTGGGTGTAGAGGTGTGAGGGGAAGGAGGGGAAGGGCAGCGGCCCCACAGTCCACCCCAGGGCACTCCACCTGCCTCACTCCTGTAGCACTTGCCCAGGAGTGTGCTCAGGGCTGCCCACTTTTTTTTTTTTTTTGACAAAGTGAATTTTTGGACTCAGTATAACCTGCAAAACTCAGTGCTACTGTCTGGCAATTGACCAGAGGATTGTTCGTTCTTTGTTTATATCCAGGCTCAGAAACAACGTAGAGCGCTCTCTCCCACTTGGTCTGTGGAGGACTATGACTGTACGGGATGACTTGTCATAACCTGTGGGATATAACGCACACGGCCTACGTGTAGAATGGTTTCCAGCAACTTATCTCTGACACCGTGAAAAGGGGAAGGCGCTCTTCCCGTCGCTGGCCTCCCTGCCCAGAGCTCTCTCTAGGGCCTGAACCCCCCTCCCCATTATGTGCAGGGCCACCACAGAAGTGGCCTATGGCACTGAGACCTGCTTCAGATCTGCCTGGGCTGGGCCTGGGTCCTGTGCTGCACAGCCCTGGAGGTCTGCAGGATCACCACAGGCACCTCCTTCAAGGCCGCAGCCGCGTGTGCTCCTCCCCAGCAGCCTTGGGCCACAGCTTCCTTCATCCTGTGGGTGAGGCCCTGGCTCCTGGTCCCTGCTCCTCTGGCTGGGCTTCCAGTCAGAAGCTGCTGGGCAAACCAGCAAGGGGAGGCAGTGGGGCCTCGCCCCAACCATGCTGGCCACCCCACCCAGAAGACCCAGGCCTGGGAGGCCACGGAAGACAGCCGGACCTCAGCAGCGTCTCCTCTGGACCAAATCTGACACGGGAAGAAGAGATCTCGAGTGGGGTCCACACTTCTGTGCAGCCAGTCTTAAGTGCACATGAAATGAACACTGAGGTGGAGAGCACCTTTGATGGGACCACCAATTCAAGAACGAGAGCTGCAGGAGGAAGGAAGGGTGGGGATGCTCACTGCCACCCGCAGCCAAATCTCAGTCTGGAAAGCTCAAAGGGGCTGGCCCACGACTCCACCTCCTGCCCCGACTCTCCTCCCCAAAGCCGTCTCTCTCCCCCATCCACACCTGTCTTGGTTCCGACTGACCCCAGAGCCCTGGAACCTTCAGCCGCAGACACAGATGAAAGGCACCTCGGAGGGAAGACAGTGGGGAGGGTCAGGGAAGCGCAGTGGTTGGCAGCCTGGTAGGACACTGACTTCCAAAGATGAACAAGAAGCAAAATAAGCCCATCCCCCAAATCCAAAGGCTGAATGTTTTCTCTCAGAGGCGAATGCTGATTCACTATCAGGCTCACCATAAGGCAAGGCTGCTAAGGGAAGAAGAGAGGTACTCTGGACTAGGCAGAGGGGAGTGAAGGGGGGAGAGGCAGCCTGGGGTAGGAAGGACGGTAGAATGAATCCAACATTATTACTCTAGGTGCACATATGATGAATGCATGACCAGCGTGTTTCCACCTCTCCAACAACCAGAAGAGAAGTTATACTCCATTTATGTGTGATTCGTCCAAAAGCATTCTACTGTCATGTAAATTAAGAACAGATAAAAAATTTTAAAAAGATAAACAAGATATTCAGATTTTTAAAAGCAGGTGGTGAATGCTCTGGAAAATCTTATACATCACCAAAGAGATGGACGAACTTTCCTCCCCAAGGGTCCTATTTGTTCCATCACATTTCTGCCACTGGGCTGGGACAGGGACAGGATAAAGGGGAGACCCACCCAGTTGTTGAATGGGGAAAAGAAGACAGGTGGAGCGCCATCCAAGTGCTGGGCGTGGGCCCTGGGCCCCTGCTCTCCTAGTCTGCCCTGTGACCGGCTGTCATTATTCGCACTCTTGATATTATTCAAGAATGTCAGCGTGGGGGAGGGGCCACAGGTCTTTTGTTAACTGGAACCTTTATTTTTGACAGAGAACAGAAAATGAAAGGAAGCCAAGCTCTCTGTCAGTGGCAGCGCTGGTGTGAGAGGGGAACCAAAGCCTGGAGCCTTCCTGGAGGGAGCGCAGCGGGGGGCTCCCGGCCCGGCCCCCGGCTCGGCCTTGGCCTTGGCCCAGGCCCCGGCGGAGCAGCTCTCCGAGGACGGCTTCCTACTGCCCTCTGGCAGCGCCGCTGACCATCTGTCCCGGGACGACCAGGTCCAAGTCCCTCGCCGCGGACATTCGCCTCCCCGGGGAAGGGCCGGTGGGAAGGGCCTCGGCGAACTCTCGGGTGCCCGCCGCCGTCCACGCCCGCGAGGGCCCGGGGCTCAGGTCGCCACCTGCGCGCGGGCGGCAGGCCCACAGGTGGCCTCCCGCGGTCAGCGCGTCTCCGGCCGTGCGCGCCGCTCCGGCCGGGCGCAGGGAGCGCGGGGAGGGCGGCCCGGGTCCCCAGGGCCGGGCGAGGACGGCGTCTCCCACCCGGCCCCCGCCGCCCACCCACCTGTGGCGGCCTCGCCGCCCTGGTCGAACTCGAAGAGGAACTCGAAGTCGAACTCTGGGTCTGGCTCCAGCCGCGTCATGTCGGGGTCGCGCGGCGGCCGGTGAGCCCGGCGCTGGCAGCGCGTCCTCGGCGTGACGCGCCCCCGCCCTCCCGCCGGCCTGTCCCCTCCCTTGTCCCCTCCCCGCCCGGTCCCGCCCCGGTCCCCCCGGGTGTTTCCGGGTTGACATAAACAAGCCGCTCGCGGCCGCCGGCTTCCGAGTTTTAAATAAACTCCGCGCGCGAGTCCCGGCGCGGCCCCGCAGGCCCGGAGTCCCTGACCCAGTGCGGGGAAGTGCGGGGCTGGAGCTGCGACGGGGACCGCCCTCCTCGCCGCCGTCCCTCTGCTCGGCGTGGAACGCAGTGTCCAGCGGGAGGAGGCGCGGCAGGTCTGGCTGGTCCCCTCCACGAGGACAAAGACCTCGTCGGCTGGATGGGTCCAAAAGTTTAAAAAGAAACCAACTTTCAAACCGCGAGCATCTCGGGGCCCAAGGATTTCCTCTGGGTGGCTGCCCAAGTCTGCCCGCCCTGGGGGTGGACCCTGGGCCTTAAGCCCCGGCGGGGAAGACTCGCCTCCAGGAGCACTTCCCCAACCTGCCGCCCAGCTCTGCCACTTCAAGCAGGAAATTCCGGGAATAGCATTTTCCAGGCCCCGTGGCTAAAGAAAGTGCCGGGAAGACCGGAGGCATGGGGTGGGATCCCGGCGCGTGCCTTGGTGGGTACCTCCCGCAGGACAGGTGCGTGCACCCGCAGTTTCCCGGGCGCACTCGGCTCAGTCCTGCCTGGTTCAGAGCACCCGCCCCTTCCCGCACACGGCCTCCTCGTCCCCGGGCTCCTTCTGCACTGCACACTCAGGAGTCCCCAGGACTCGCCGGTCATTCAAGGGCGATTTCCTCGCCCTCTAAGCTGAGCTGATGTTCACCGGGCGGGGCCCGCGTAGCTCGTGGACACTCCGTCAGTAGGAAAGGCTGGGCTGGGAGCCGGTCCGTCCTCTTCCTGTCTCTTCCAGCTTTTTGTTCTAACTTTCCCCACCTCTTGGCACCACCTAAAACCCACATCTGGAATACCAGCAAAATGGTGGCCAGGCTGGAGTGGGAGGCTGAGCATCACCCGATGGGAGGGAGCCAGGAAGGAAAGGGAGGGAGGTCGGCACCACCCTGCCACTGCTGGTCCCCAGAGTCCGCCTCCTGCCCTGGGGCCCTGGGGACTTTTTCCAGAGGCGTCTACCTGGGCCTCACGTGTGCGTGTGCGGCTGCCTCTCTCCCAGGACACTTTCCCAATGGCTGGTTTTCTCTGTGATAAACTATGGTTCGGCTTGGCCTGATTTAGTTTCTAATAATAGTTCTCACTTTGAGATGCACGTTGGAGGGTTGTTTTGTTTTAGTTTGCTTTTCTGCTGACCTTTGAGTAAATGGAAGTTCTGTTTTCTGTAGAGAAGCATCAACATTTCATTTTCTCTTTCCATTTTTATTTATTTATTTATTTATTTTACTTCAACTACCTTTTCACCACTACCAAAAGTTACACACAAATATCAGGCCGACTCATGTTTAGACTAAAGGGTTTTGCTAAACTGTTGCTGAGAACAAGCTCACACACATGTGCCCCAGATCCCAGGCCCTGTTGGGAAGTCACAGGGTTCTTCCCAGAGACTAGACTGGTTCCCTCCTCATTCAAGTCCCCAACTCAGGCCATCAGACCGGGCAGCTGGGTATTAAACAGCCCCCGCTGTGGAGCCCTGGTTCTGCATCCCCATTCTCCAGGTCAGCAAACACTCAGGTCTCCACTGCAGTGTTTAGCTTGGAGCCACCTCCACAGGCTGCAGGGACGTCAACGGGACGCAGACCTCCAGTGCTGGGTGTGATAAGGCAGGGTGCAAGCTCTGCGGCATTTTCTAATGTGGACTAGGAAACAATGCCATGAAGCTGAGTGGCGGGAGAACAGGGAAAGCTTTGTTTGGCTCTGGAGAGCTGTGGAGGGAGCATCCTCTGACTGGGTGGCTACCTACAGGCCTACATTTCTTGGCATTCTTCAGGGGAGAATAGCATAGGGCCTTCAAAAACACCAGTGCCTAATGAGCTTCCACCAGATGCTCATTAAACTGGGGACATCCTGGTAATCACCCAGGCCCTGAAGAGGGCAGCTGATGCCTTGGTCACACCCACTCAGGAAGGGCAGGAGCCAGTTTCCCTGCAGGCCTCAGCCGCGGCAGGCAGACACTGTCCCGTGGCCAGCCACCTTCCCCTCCATATTTGGCTGGTCCATGCACAAGATTGGGTCCCACTTTCTGGATACCCCAATTTTGTAGTCCCTATACACATCCCATAACTGTGTAATCAATGGCATCACTGCCCCTAGTCCACTGCCTTTTAGCAGAACATTTTCAAACTTATTTTCCTAAGTAAAATGTGAAAAATAACCACTATCCCCCACAAAAGTGTTTTCCTCTTGTAAGTGGAAAAAACCCTTTTTACTATGGAATGAAACACTGACTCTTCAAAGAAATCTAAACTTAGATCTTTTTTTTTTTTTAAAGCAGTGACAAATATGTGCAGAAGTAAGTGTCCAGGGGCTCAAAATTCAAACCCCACACTTCATAGCAAGAGCTCATTGTGTAAGCATTAAAACACTGCCTGATAGTTCAACATTCAAGCTAGAAATGAAATTTTAAGAAACATAAGCAGTGTCTTATCCAATTTCACAAGATGCTTCCTACATGGGACATCAGGGCACTGGAAATAATGATCCTCTTGTGTTGAATGTAAGTTCTTGAGCTCATCTTTGGTTAAGAAAAGCCAGGTCTCCAAAGCTGGAAGTCCCTGGGAGCTGCAGTTGCAGTGTGAGGGCCTGAGACGTTTATGAGAACCACGCAGGAAACTAGCATTTCCTTTAAGTGCTCGTAGGGAGGACGTCTGCCCTTAGAAAACGTGAGAACGCACCAGCATCGGCAGGTTTGCCAGCCTTCTTCCAATGATTTTAAGGAACATACTTCAGAGCTGATAAGAAATTTGGAGAGGTGTCTCCCAGTTTCCATGTTATGGGGCCATCCTAATCCCTCCTAGCAGCCAATCATCCCTCTCCAGGTTGTTTTTAAAAACACCTGCGGGAGCCCACTGGGGGATTTTGTTATTGTGATGGTTCTTTCAAGGGGACTAGGGGCTTGAAGGTAAACCAGGGGGCCCCACAGGAGAGTCTGGAGCCCTATCATCTGCACTGGCCATCTACAGGTCAGGTCCGGCACTGAGGCACCTTTACCAGGAAGCAGCAGCTTGAACCCTCTCGGCCCCTTTTCAACCTTTCCCAAAGCTTTTTCTAGTCGAAATTATGTTGTCTAAACGATGCAGAATGGCTTGAGTTAGAGCTGGACATTTGACCACAACCCTGACCACGCCTCGGCCACCTGGGGCCAGTTGACCCAGCAGGGCGTTCAGGAAGAGGTGCCTACCAGCCAGGGCGGGCGGAAAAGGCGCAGAACCCCAAACCTCATGTTGTGGGGCTCCTCTTCACTTCCAAAGGCGGCCTGGCCGCCCTCGAGAATAAACCGGGCCATCCCTCATCGCCACAGAAACCTCACTCGTCACAAAGTGTCCTTTGTGGTTCTGACAGCCCTACCTCGCCTGGTCCCCAAATCGCTCGCATCTGAACTGTTTCCACAGCCAGGATCCTGGCGAGGCTGCCCCAGCCACCGCCAAGTTCGCATTCTCCGCGCTGGAGAAGAGGAGACACCTATTGGCAAGAAAGCGCGCTGGAAATCAGGGCTGCGCCGGGGAAACACCAGGGGGACACCCTTCCCAATCTGTGCGGCTCCGGCCGCCCGCGCCTTCCCAGGGCGCTCAGATCCCGCTTGAGTGCAGGGTCCCGAGTGGATCCACCGTGAGGTTCGGCGGCTAGTGGTGGCAGGGGGCTCAGAGAGGGCGCGGGCTTACCTTCCTCCGCCGCCTTCATGGTACTGACGGCGGGCAACACGGGCCCCAAAGTTTCTCCGCTCCCGCAGAATGCGGCCGGAGGGCCGAGTGGAAACTTGGAAGGGACAGGGAAGCTGGTACTTGGCATCCACGCGGCGGCGGCGGCGGCGAGCGGAGGGAGGAGGAGCGGGAGCCGGCGGCGAGCACCGGGGCCGGGCTCTGGGAGTCGGACTTCTCCCCTGCGGACACGCGCTGGGCCCGCTCAGCGCCGCGCCCCGCGGAGAGCTGTCATGGGGGGTGTGCGCGCGTGGCAGACCCGGGTTGGAGGTGTGCACCTCGCGCCGGAGCTCGAGCCGGGTCGCTGGGATCCCGCGCGGCGACTCCGCCGCTGAGTCCGGAGCCTCCAAGTCTCGCTCTGACGCAGGGCCGCGCTCTGCCTCCTGCCTTTTTAAAGCTGGAAAACACCTCCCCCGCCTCCCCGCCGGCCCAGCCGCTCCCGCGCCCCCTCCCTGCCGTGACATCACGCCCCTGCCCGCCCGAGCCGGCGCGGGGCCCGGGGGACTAGTCTCCGAGCGCCGCCCTCCCTGCCGCTGCGCAGGGCCGGAGGGGCGCCTGGGGGTGGGCAGAAGTGCCCAGAGGCCGGCGGGGGCGCACTGGGAGCTAGGAGCTCACCAGCGGGCAACAGGGACACAGGAGCTAGCAGGGGTGCCCGAAGGCCAGCAGAACAGGAGGGAGTGGGTCGGGGAGCCCGGGGGAAAGCCGAGGCGCCCAAGACGTGGGGATTGGGGCAAAAAGGGCGGGCAGGGGCGCTCTAGTAGGAAATTGGTTCAAGGCGCGCATGAGGGACAAGGGGGCTGGTGGAGACGACATGGGAGAGAAGGGGCGCACGAAGGGGAGACGGATGAACTGGCAAGACCTGGGTCCACGCGGTACCCAGGGAGAAAAACACTCTGCTTAATGAGGGGCTGGGGGCGTAGGAGGCGGGGGAGGGGTGCAGAGAAAGCCCTGCATGCTGAAGTCATTATGTAAAATCGCAGGCTTCCCCTGCTGTGGAAATTTGGAAAAGCGCTTCCACTGGCAGGCCCGAGAAAGGAAATTCCCATCCCGTTAAATTACTAACAGATTGTTGGCCGTCCCGGGAAGTCCAGATACCGTCCTCCTTATTCTGTAAATATCTGAGCGACCCAGATTGCCTGTTGCATGAGCTGAGGAAGGGGACGTCTAGGAGAGCGCGCCAACCTGCACAGACCCTTCTCTGGACCCTGTTCCGCGCTGCCCCTGTGGGGGGAGGGTTAAAGACGTTTTGTAGGCGCAACTGTGGGATCTCGGATCCGCGGTGGAGGGGGGGGGGCTGGTGCGGGGGGCCTCTGAGGATCCGTCCCGTGTCACTGTGAACTTTTCTCTTTCAAATCTCCCCGTACCCCCTAGGGCGCCCCTCAACTGCCAAAACCGGACCAGATTTTCTTGTTGGCTTTGGATGGAAAGGATTGGAATGCTGGGGTGGGGGTTTGGAGAAGGGTAATAGAAATCGTGAATCTTTTCACACTTTATGTAGCTTAAAAGAAGCCCCAAAGCAAAAAAGCGTGTTCTCGGTGGGTGCCAAGAAGATGTGGGACTCCTGGGCATATTACTGTGCCAGGGGGTACCCTGAAGGACCCCAGGACTCCGGGAAATGGGGGCGGGGAGGAGGACTTGGGTCAACCTTTGATCTAGCCAGTGAGTGGCGCTGGCCCAGAGGATTCGACTTAAACTTTCGGAAGGTGCAAGAACTCCACCCCTACCGTCTTCGGGATCCTTCCAGCGGCTTCCACCCACAAGAACTAAAGTCCCCTTTTCCCCGCCAAAGAGGGAGGTGCCCAGAGGGATCGGAGGAATAGGGACAGCCTTGCCACTGCCAGTGCCCCTCAAGGGTGGCTACCTGCGAGCCCGTTTCCAGGGGGAAACCGGGGCTGGCACTCCCCCGGGGGTCCTGGATACCCAGAGCAGAGGGGCCTTCGGGGGTGGGGGTGGGGCCGGAGTACCCTGAGCGGGAGCGAGGACACTGGGGACCCCGCGAGCAGGTCGCTGGTAGGTGACCAGCCGGGAAGAAGCAGGGGAGGGAGACCACGCGAAGATCTGTGTGTTGGGGAGTAACCGCGCAAGGATGGCGAAGCCTGGGGTGCTTCATGACAGAAAGAGGCCGCCGCTAGAGGGGGCCAGGGCTGCGCTACCCGCGGCCCTGTCGTTAAAAAAAAAAAAAAAAAAAAATCCTTCAATAAATCCCGGTGTCCCCAGACCTGGAAGCCAGAATTTTTCCCGGGGAGTTCCCGTTCTTGCCCTCGTCTTCCCCACAGCGCCTCGAGGGGACAAAAGCACGGTCGTCTGTGGCGCGGCGGGAGGGCAGAGTCGGGGCGCGTCCTTGAAAGCGTCCGCGAGGCCGGGGAGGCCTGGCAAGTCGTGACTGCGCCCACCGCACCCCGCACCCGCACCCCGCACCGCCACCCGCGCGGCGGCGCTCGGCCGGGTCCGCTCGCCCTCCGCCCTCCCTCTCCTTCTTCTCTTCCTCCTCCCTCCCTCCCCCGTCTTCCTCTTCCTCCTCCTCTTCCCCTCGCCTCCCCTGCACCTCCCCCAGTGGAGGCTCTCGCCGTCTACGCAGCTCTTTCCTGCTCTCAATGCCCTCCTTATCCCCGCGGGTGACGGAATCCCGGGCCTGTTTCCCTCTGTTTAATGCCGTTGCCGGGACCACGGTGGCGGCGCGCCAGGGCGCTGGAGTTCCGAGGGGCGGCGCGCGGAGCGCGGCCAGCTCGCTGCTGTGCGCTGGCCCTGCGGCCACCACCGACACCGGCCTGGGTCCTGCGCTCCCGGCGCGGCCCTTCCGCCTCCTTTCCTTTTCCTCCGGCCTCCTCTCGGGGGTTTGTTTATAGCTGCTACTAGGAGAGACGTTACACGGATTTTATTTTAAGAATTGGTGATGACTAACAAAGTTAAAAGAAGCTTAGGACAGAAAACAAGACTATTTTTAGGTTACTGTTGTTTCTGTGGATTATTGGGGAGAATCACCCCTAGAAACTTACCAGTTTGGAAATCTTTGGAAGCCAGATCCTTTCCCCTGGAGCGCACTTGGATATGCCTCCACCGGCCCCACGTTTTCTAGAGACTCGCCGCTGCTCGGGTTCCTAAACCCGCGGGGGAAAGGCTGCAGTTACCGGACCCCATCCGCGCGGGGGCGTTGCCAGCGCAGGCCTGGGGATCTGAGCCCGGCCCGGCCGCTCCACCGCTGCCCTACAGAGCTGGCGCTCCTGCCCTGGGAGCTGCTGGGGACCTTCAGCCGCCGGGGCCTCCACGCAAGGCTTGGCGGATGGGTGCCCAGGCCAGCGGCTCCTGGCCCCTTTACTGAACCGCTGATCCACAGGCTGGTGAAGGTCACATGGAGCTTTACTGAATCTTGTCTCTCGGGAGCGACATTCTGAGCCCCAGGGTCTCTTAAAATTCCATCCCAATGCCCTTGGAGCCTCTGGCTGGAGTTGTAAGATAGACAGCAAGGGTGGGTTCACTTCTCCCCGATAGCACCAGAGGCCTAAAGGCTGTCATGTCCAGAAGTCAACGTGGAACATGGGCTATTAGCCAAAACCTGGAGTAGAATGAAATATTAAACCAAATTCTTAGGAAGTTAAATTTTTTTCTTTTAATGCTGCTGAAGTCTGGATCCAGGGCCTGCTGCAGGCTAACTTCTGTATCATTGAGCCACACCTCAGGCAGCTTACTTTTAAGTAAACTGCTGACATTTTAAAAAGCCAATGCAAGTCTTACAGTTGTGGTTGAGCTGAGAAAGAAGGGCCCCTTTGGTGATCCACCTGTGTCAGCACCTTCAGACTCCCTTCAGATAATAGGGTGTACTCACTGAGCCATAAATTTGGGATTCAGAGATCCTTCACGATGCTTCAACTTGGGGAACATCTCTTCAGTTGTCCGCCTTCCTGAAGCCGTCCTCATTGGTGCTGAAGCCGTCGTCCTCATTGGCCTCTGCCTGTATCCGCCCACTACTCATGTCATATACTGACCGGGTCTGCTGTGGTGGGCCTTGAATGTCTTCAGAGGCAGACTGTTGGAGGCGTGGCCCCGGCCCACAGTACCATTGGGAAATGGGGGAACACTTGGAGGTGGGCCTGGAGGGAGATTTTAGGTCACCTGGGGTGGATCCTTGGAGAGAGTGGGGACCCAAACCCCTCCCCCTCTCTTCCCAGACAGCATGAGAGGAGCAGCTCTGCTTGCACACCCACGTGACAGGCTTCATCACCACAGGCTCAGAAGCAGCAGGGCCAGCGGGCCCTGGACTGAAGTCTCTGATACCACGGGAAGATGTGATTTAACTTGATGTGCATCAGGTATTTTGTCTCAGTGATGGACAGATGGCTAACAGAAGGTCTGACCTCTCCTGCAGCAGTCAGTCAGTGAATCCATTCCCCCCGCTCTGGCTTTTGTACAGGATCAGGACCAAGACCGAGCTGCTCAGCTTGGCACCTGATGTCCTTCACCCTCCACATGCATGGCCTGCCT
The DNA here is from genome assembly GCF_045843805.1 of Urocitellus parryii. NCBI lineage: Eukaryota > Metazoa > Chordata > Mammalia > Rodentia > Sciuridae > Urocitellus > Urocitellus parryii. The sequence goes on from NC_135543.1 coordinate 630,499, forward strand.
GGAGTGGTGTGCAGCACTTCACCATGCTCCTGGTTACCCCGCCCACCCCTGACACAGAGTCCACAGAGTCCACAGCTGGCACTTGCTAGACACAGCTTTCCTGCAGCTGTCTCCCCAGGTCCTCATCCCCTCTCCACAAGCCTTTGTGTGCCTTCCCCTTGCCTTTGTGCTGGTCAAGAGCCTTTCCCTCAGACAACTGGCATCTGTTTGTAGCCTAGCATGAGGCCCGTCCTGAAGAGTGTCTTGTGCCCCTGAGTAAGGTGTGCCTTTGGCTTTGCTGGGTGGGAGCTCTAGGGTGTCTTCGACGAGCCTAGCCAGTTTATTCTGCTGCTCAAGAAATAACTTATGAAGACAAAAGGTTCATTTTGGCTTACAGTTTTGGAGGCTCTTGTTCATGATCAAGCAGCCCAATTGCTTTGAGGCTGTGACCAGGCAGTACTTCATGGCAGGAGCATGTGGTGGAGTGAGTTGCTCACCTTGGCAGTGAAGCAAAAGAAAAAGAGAGAGAGGCTAGGGCCCCACTATTCCCTCCAAGGGCACAGCCTCAATGACCTAAAGACCCTCAACTCTCAAAGGCTCCACTACCTCCCACAGAATCACCATAGGGCAAAGCCTTCCACTCCAGGGCTTTTAGGGGACATTGGGCTCCATAGCATTCTCTAGTGATGCCTCTGTTTCCATCTGTGTGACATGAGTGTAGCACCCCAGCTCCTCTGCTGGCAGTGTTTGCTGGGCATGTCTTTCCCAGCCTCTCAGTGTGCCTGACGTGTGCCCGGAGGCAGCATGAAGCTGCATGTTCTGACCCAGTCTCACCGCTGCTGGCCTGGCCTGGATCCACATTGACTGCCATTGTTGTACAGCTGGGTTCTCTCTTTTTTTTTTTGTTTCCTAGTGTCTTACAGCTTTCCCCTCCAGTCCTCCTTATTGCTTTCTTTGCATTAAGTGAATGTTTCATAATGTAGCTTTTTATTTATTTTTTCCATATGTTTTCACCATCTCTTCAGTGGCTGCTCTTGTGTTTACCATATGTATTTAGCTCTACAATCAGCCTTAGATTCATTTGCACTAGCTCAGTTCCAGTGACATAAAGGAACGGTATTTCTATGGGGCTCTACTTCCTTGTCCCCCCTTACAGAGCTCTGTTCCACAGCAGTGTCACCAACCCAACAATACCTGTGGCCATTATTATTTCACCATCTGCAGCAGTCTCCTTTGTCCAGGATGCTGTGTGTGCCTACCCACCTCCCTGGTGTTGTTATTGGAAAATGTATTACACATCTACTAGGTTTTTGTAAGTGTCAGGCCCACACTACGTCCTATACACATTTTATACAATTGCTTTTTAAGTGAGTTTTGAGGAGAAAAGAGAAAATATGCACTTAAGCCATTTTACAAAATCACACAATTGCCTTCAGTGGCCCTGCTTCCTGTGGGTTAGGTCACCAAACAGGCTTTCCTGGCCCAGCCTCTAGAACGTCTTGGATTTTTTGCAAGGTGGGTCTGCTAGCAACAAATTCTCAGTTTTTGTTTCTCTGGAAACTCTTGACTTCACCTTAGCTTTAGGAAGAAAGCTTGAGTGCACATATTTTTTTCTTGGAGCACTTTGGTATGTTATCTCTGTGGCTTCTAACCTCAGTAGTTTCTGCTTAGAAGTCAGATGTTAGCCTGATTTGAGTTCTCTTGGGAGTGACAAGCCATTTTCTCTTCTCGGCTTTTGAGACTTTTCTCCTTGTCCTTGACCTTCAGCATTTTTACTATGTGTTGGTTGTGGGTCTGAGTTCACCTGGGGATCACCAAGCTTCCTGGACAGGTAGGTTGTTTTTCCATGTGTTTGTGTCATTTCCAGCCATTGCTCCTCCAGCATTTTTTCTCCTTCTCTGCTCTCTTTCTGCCTGGTGCGGTCACCATGGGCAGGCAGGCAGGCCCGGGAGCACACCTCACTTCTCCAAGGCGCTCTGGGATTTTCGTGATCTCTGGAGACATGCTTCAGTTTGACTCCTTCTTCCTCCGTTGGCCACGTCTGTGGCCGACTCCCCCCGGAAAGGCCCTCGCTGACTTATAACCCTTCCCTCCTTTCAACTCCAGGTCCCCTTGGTTCTTTTGTGTGTTTCCGTCTCTTTCCTGATGGTCTTCAGTGTGACACCATCATCACCCTTTTTTACTCGTCAGTGAGGCCTCTCTTTAGAGCTGCATGTGGGTGGTTTAAAGTCTTATCAATCCAACATCTGGCCATTCTCGCTGGCATTTCTGCTGTGTTTAAACTGATGCTTCAGTCGGGCCGACAGCCCTTCACCCCTGAGCACTGTGGGAGCAGCTTCCTGAGACCCTCTCAGCCTGCCTTCCCTGACCTGGAGACGTTGCCTGCTGACCTGGGGACAGCCATCAGGCCATCTTCTCAGTGCCCCACACCCTCGGCCCAGGCTGCCTGGTGGTGGAGACTGGGAGACCAGGGCAGAGGGTCAGGGGGAGCGGTGCAGGGCACTGCTGTCTCTGCCCGTGGCTGACCAAGGGAGTGGAGTCTGCACTCCCTGGGCTGGGACATGGCTGTAGTTCTGCTGTCACAGACTCACGCGGGTTCTCAGCAGCAGTGTCTTTGTTTACTGTTTGCGTTTGGGAGCTTGTGTTTTTAAGCAGCTCCACCAGTTCCCATCAGTTCTCCTCCATGGGCTGGTCCCCTGCAGCTGTGTGGGATTCAGTCTCCTACCCCAACAGGCACCAGGGACCGCCCTCCCCTCGGGGCTGCTGTGAGGCTGTGTGGCGTGGTGCTCACCGACAGCTGCCTCAGAGCAGAGCCGTGTGTGGAACCGTGTCCTCTGGAAGCACACGGAGGGCCTGGCCGCGTCACCTGCGACATGGCCTTGTCTGCAAGTAGGGTCTTGCAGGTATGGTAGTTAAGGAGGCCACTGGGTCCCCCAAGTGACAGGTGTCCTTATAAGGGGAGGGGCAGGGGCACAAAGGTGATGCCCTGTGCAGACAGAGGCACCCTGGAGCTCTGTCCTGTCAGGCACGGGCCACCAAGAGAGCCAGGAGCTGGAGAGGCAGGAGGACACTCCTCTACAGGACCCTCCGGGCGAGTGGCCCTGCTGGCCCTTGGTTTTGAACTCCTGACCTCCAGTGTGGAATTCACACACATGGACTGGCTCCACTCCTTCCCAGTTGCCATGCACTATGGCATGGACGTGGCCTGAGCATCCCCCACAGGTACTTGAGGGAGGAGCTGCGTCCTCCACCTGGTGCCTAGGTGGCTGTTGGGAGGGCTGGGACGGGATGGGGTCCTCAGCCCAGGCTCTGGTGGCTCTGTGAGCAGAGGATCAGTCTCAGCCTTGTGATGCCCTGTGCCAACTTGGGCCTCTGAACAGCAAGAAGGCACTAGATGAGGCCCCTCCACCTTGAACCTCCAGAACCATGAGCAAAACAAACTTCTTTCCTTTATAAAGTTAGCTTTCCTCAGGTATTTCCTGACAGTTACGAAAAATAGATCACCACTCCATGACGCATCACAGGGTACTGTGTCCTTTCCTTCCTGCCTTCCTCATGGGGCTGGACACATCCTACTTAGTGCTCCTTCAGAGTTCCAGCTACAAGGACCATGGGGGACATGCCCTTCTGTGTCAGACCCTTGTATGGACACAAATCCAGGTCACTCCTTCTCGGCACAGCAGCGCCTTGTCAGAGATGACCTCTGCTCAGGGACCTTGTTTGCCTGGCTCAGACTCCAAATGGAGCCAGGGGACTTCCCCACCGCCTACTGCAGCCTGGGGTGGTGCGCGACTGAGACCAGGCCCGAGGGCCTGGTGTTTTCCTGAAGCTCCTGCCCAGGAGGTCTTGGGGACAGGACCTGAGGCTCCCCGGCCTGTCCCAGGGAAGCTGTCTGATGTGGAGGCTGAGAAAGAGAGCAGCGCCAGGGCAGAGCCCAGCAAGGCTGGGAGGCCGTGAGCCATTCACCTGGTGGAGAACGGATTCCCCCTAAGGCTGGGGAGAGGGCAGCTTTGCAGGCCCAAGGAGTGACCGGCTCTGACCAGTTATGAAGAGAACGGTGAGCAGAAAGACAGGCCCCGGGTCCAGTTGTGTTCCCCTGGGCCCCATGACATGCAGAGCAGGAAAAGGTCCTATTTTACTTTGATTTCTCACAGGAAACACAGATAGGCTAAGCTGACACTCTTGGGGCCTGCATGGGCTGGCTAATGGGGTTATGACAGAGAGCTTGCACACCAGGGTGCCAACGGAGCCGTCTGAGACGGAGCCCCCAAGGCCCTGCGGCCCTGCCGTCCCGGCCACGGAGCTCTGCCCTTGTGCCCAGGTTTACTTAGGACTTAGGAATCCACACAAAGGCCAAGGCCAAAGACCTCTGCTCTTGGGGACACCTCGTCTTCTCTGCACAGTGCTGCCCAAACAAGAACTGGCAGTTACCAAACACCATCTATAATGTGCCTGGAGCACTGGGCTCCCGGGTCACTTCCTGGCCTGCAGGATGCTCCTTACCACAGCCCAGCAGGATTTCAGACATGTCCCTGTCCCTGCTAACTTGCAACTGTTTTCCATAACCAAAATAATAGCAGGAGTAGCAAAGAGTTTTCTGATGGCAACCTTGTAGCTTTCTTTAAAACACTGTTTAGCTAAATCTCTTAATTAAGTAACAACCCCAAGCCATTTCTGCCTGCAGCCTTAGGTAATGAGGCTGTTCTTTCCATTTTTTTTTTTCCTTTCTGATACCAAACGACTTCCTTTTTCATGCTGCCATGGGATTTTCTCTGCTGGAGAGCCATGTGCCATTCGTGGGGCACTGGCTGCCCCAGGAGCACCCCCAGCCTGACGAGACACGGCAGAATCTGTCCTGGTGAAGGGCCCAGCCACAACTTGGGTTCGCCCAACTTCCCAAACTATTTTTAAAGTGTTTTGGTTCAATAAAGCTCTAAACAAGCTTTGCCAGGCACTTTTTCCATTAATTTTTAAACTGGAGTGAATTTCAAGGGAAATTTAATCCATGTGTTTCTGATTCATTTACACTGAACCCATCAAGATGCTGTGTTGGGGCTGTTTGATGTCCAAGGAGGTGGGGAGCTTTTTATAAGCCTGCTCAGGACTTTATTTCTTCTTAGAAACAGGAAGTGGCATCTGGCCAAAGTGTAGATGAACATAACCCTCTCCACAGCGATGCGTCCATCCCAGACCCAGCAAGCCCAGGGCTGCCCTGCAGCCCCACCTGTGCTCAGGCAGACACAGAGCCCACCCCTGGCCTCCACCTGCTCTCCTCCCCTACTCAAACAGCCCCTTTTTAAAAAGGGTCTTCTTTTCTGAAGTTCTGGTAAGATGTCCCTAGCATACAATGTGTCATTTTAGCCATTTCCTAAGTGCATGATGCGCCAGGTGCACTCACGCTTCTGTGCAGCCATCACCCTATCTGTTTCCAGGACTCTCTCATCTTCCCAGTCTGAAACTGCCCCCTCTGTGCACCGATGGCTGCGCTGCCCCAGCTCTGCTCCGCTCTGCTGTCTCTTGGACCTCCTGGGAGTGAGCTGTGCAGCACTTATCCATCTGCAGAGTCCCCAGGGTTCTTATGTGCTGTACCTGTGTGTCCGATTTCCCTCCTGAGGCGCAGTGACAGTCCAGTGGGCCGGCACCCTGTTTTGTTCATCCATCTGTTTTCCTGTTTTTCCTTCTTATCTATTTTGAGAGAGGGTCTTGCTATGTGGCCCAGGCTGGCCTTGACCTCTTGGGCTCACTTGACCCTGCCTCCTGAACAGCTGGAACCACAGGTGTGCCCAGCATGCCCATTCACCTGATGTGGAGAAATGGCCATCTCCACTCACTTTATCTGAACGATGCCATTGAGGACTTGGGTGCAAGTCCTTGGGCCCTTGGGCTCCCAGTGCTGCTGTGCGGGAGGGGCTCCTGCTGGGCTTCCGCCTGGAGCGGCTCTGGGAGAAGCCTCTGCTGCTGACAGGTGACCCCGGTGGGTTCCTCCACCACTGACCCAGGTGCCAAGGGAGAGAGAAACCATCCAGCTGGCCAATAGCCCTCGTGTCTCTGTAGCTGACTGTCTCCCTGTCTCTGTCCCTCTCCCATGTAGACCACTGATGCCCAGTGCCCTGTCTACTTCCTGTGGACCTGGGATTTCAGTTCTCACTCACCTTATTGAGCCCTAACCTTCAGGTGTCCCAAGAGGCTGGGGGACAAGTAATGTGTCTTTCCACACTTGCAGCAGGTCAGGCCCAGCAGAGACCACCTGTTGGTGGGACAGGAGAAGGTCTTGGCGGCCACTATTGCTGGTGCTGGGGTGCAGAGCTCAGTGACCACTGGGCCTAGAGGACATGGCTACTCACAGTCACAGTTCCACTGGGGACATATCACCTTCCCCTCATGGCTGTGGCCCTTGTGCTCTTCCTGTGTGGACTCCCTGAGCTGCAGGCTCTGGAGGGGGGCTGCAGGAGATAGCCTGGCCCGGGAGTCCATGGTCCCCGAGCCAAGGATATTTAGGCTGGGTATCTGAGGGGCAAGGGGTGACCTGGAGCCCCTGTGTGGTCCGTGATGGGGGTTGGGGACTGGAAGGGCCTAGAAGGGGCAGAAGTAGATGCCTGGTCCTTGAGGAAACCGAGGTGGACCTGAGAGGAGTGACAGCAGCCACTTTGGTGAGGGCTGAGAGTCAGCCTAGGGGCAGGGGCAGCAGGGGCATCTCGACACGGGCCATGCCTGGGTTCTGGCACTTCAGGGTCCTTTGCCCCCACTCAGATATCTTGCATCCCCCAATTCCACCACACCTCTTCCCACGGCTCCTGGCTCCCCATGGTGCCAGCCCATTAAGTCCGAGTTTCAGAGCATTGTGAGACCTCCCGAGCTGCAGCTCCCAGCTGCAGGCTCCCTCTTCAGTCACTCTCTGCCCCTTTCCCTGGTGTCTTCCTCCTGTCCTCTTTGGCTTGTGTCTGACACTCCATTTGTCCCCATGTGGCAACTCTGTGCCTAGGCCTTAGAGCCACCAAGTACAGACAGCCCTTGGAAGGGCAGAGGAAGCTAGCCCAGGGCTAGGGCTCTCACGCAGCCAGCCTGGGTCCTCTCAGTGCCTGTGCTCCTTCTTCTTTCTCACGGATTGATGGACAGGTGACCAAGGAGGCCCAGGGTAGAGCCCCATCCTCCTGAGGGTGAGCCGGGGTGGATACAATGAGAACTCCCAGAGTCCCAGTGGTGGGGTGGACACAGTGAGAACTCCCAGGGGTCCCAGTGGTGGGTGGACACAGTGAGAACTCCCAGGGGTCCCAGTGGTGGGGTGGACACAGCGAGAACTCCCAGGGGTCCCAGTGGTGGGGTGGACACAGCGAGAACTCCCGGGGTCCCAGTGGTGGGGTGGACACAGTGAGAACTCCCAGGGGTCCCAGTGGTGGGTGGACACAGTGAGAACTGCCAGGGGTCCCAGTGGTGGGTGGACACAGTGAGAACTCCCAGGGGTCCCAGTGGTGGGGTGGACACAGCGAGAACTCCTGGGGTCCCAGTGGTGGGGTGGACACAGTGAGAACTCCCAGGGGTCCCAGTGGTGGGTGGACACAGCGAGAACTCCCAGGGGGTCCAGTGGTGGGTGGACACAGCGAGAATTCCCAGAGTCCCAGTGGTGGGGTGGACACAGTGAGAACTCCCAGGGGTCCCAGTGGTGGGTGGACACAGTGAGAACTCCCAGGGGTCCCAGTGGTGGGGTGGACACAGCGAGAACTCCCGGGGTCCCAGTGGTGGATGGACACAGTGAGAACTGCCAGGGGTCCCAGTGGTGGGTGGACACAGTGAGAACTCCCAGGGGTCCCAGTGGTGGGTGGACACAGTGAGAACTCCCAGGGGTCCCAGTGGTGGGTGGACACAGTGAGAACTCCAAGGGTTCCAGTGGTGGGTGGACACAGTGAGAACTGCCAGGGGTCCCAGTGGTGGGTGGACACAGTGAGAACTCCCAGGGGTCCCAGTGGTGGGTGGACACAGTGAGAACTCCCAGGGGTCCCAGTGGTGGGTGGACACAGCGAGAACTCCCAGGGGTCTCAGTGGTGGGGTGGACACAGTGAGAACTCCCAGGGGTCCCAGTGGTGGGTGGACACAGTGAGAACTCCCAGGGGTCCCAGTGGTGGGGTGGACACAGCGAGAACTCCCAGGGGTCCCAGTGGTGGGGTGGACACAGCGAGAACTCCCGGGGTCCCAGTGGTGGGGTGGACACAGTGAGAACTCCCAGGGGTCCCAGTGGTGGGTGGACACAGTGAGAACTCCCAGGGGTCCCAGTGGTGGGTGGACACAGTGAGAACTGCCAGGGGTCCCAGTGGTGGGTGGACACAGTGAGAACTCCCAGGGGTCCCAGTGGTGGGGTGGACACAGCGAGAACTCCCAGGGGTCCCAGTGGTGGGTGGACACAGCGAGAACTCCCAGGGGTCCCAGTGGTGGGGTGGACACAGCGAGAACTCCCAGGGGTCCCAGTGGTGGGGTGGACACAGCGAGAACTCCGGGGGTCCCAGTGGTGGGGTGGACACAGTGAGAACTCCCAGGGGTCCCAGTGGTGGGGTGGACACAGTGAGAACTCCCAGGGGTCCCAGTGGTGGGTGGACACAGTGAGAACTCCCAGGGGTCCCAGTGGTGGGGTGGACACAGCGAGAACTCCCGGGGTCCCAGTGGTGGATGGACACAGTGAGAACTGCCAGGGGTCCCAGTGGTGGGTGGACACAGTGAGAACTCCCAGGGGTCCCAGTGGTGGGGTGGACACAGTGAGAACTCCCAGGGGTCCCAGTGGTGGGTGGACACAGCGAGAACTGCCAGGGGTCCCAGTGGTGGGTGGACACAGCGAGAATTCCCAGGGGTCCCAGTGGTGGGTGGACACAGCGAGAACTCCCAGGGGTCCCAGTGGTGGGTGGACACAGTGAGAACTCCCAGGGTCCCAGTGGTGGGTGGACACAGTGAGAACTCCCGGGGTCCCAGTGGTGGGTGGACACAGTGAGAACTCCCGGGGTCCCAGTGGTGGGTGGACAGAGCGAGAACTCCCAGGGGTCCCAGTGGTGGGTGGACACAGTGAGAACTGCCAGGGGTCCCAGTGGTGGGTGGACACAGCGAGAACTCCCACGGGTCCCAGTGGTGGGTGGACACAGTGAGAACTGCCAGGGGTCCCAGTGGTGGGTGGACACAGTGAGAACTCCCAGGGGTCCCAGTGGTGGGTGGACACAGTGAGAACTCCCAGGGGTCCCAGTGGTGGGTGGACAGAGCAAGAACTCCCAGGGGTCCCAGTGGTGGGTGGACAGAGCGAGAACTCCCACGGGTCCCAGTGATGGGTGGACACAGCGAGAACTCCCAGGGGTCCCAGTGGTGGGTGGACACAGCGAGAACTCCCAGGGGTCCCAGTGGTGGGTGGACACAGCGAGAACTCCCAGGGTCCCAGTGGTGGGTGGACACAGCGAGAACTCCCAGGGGTCCCAGTGGTGGGTGGACACAGTGAGAACTCCCAGGGGTCCCAGTGGTGGGTGGACACAGCGAGAACTGCCAGGGTCCCAGTGGTGGGTGGACACAGCGAGAACTCCCAGGGGTCCCAGTGGTGGGTGGACACAGCGAGAACTGCCAGGGTCCCAGTGGTGGGTGGACACAGCGAGAACTCCCAGGGGTCCCAGTGGTGGGTGGACACAGCGAGAACTCCCAGGGGTCCCAGTGGTGGGTGGACACAGCGAGAACTCCCAGGGGTCCCAGTGTTGGGTGGACACAGCGAGAACTGCCAGGGGTCCCAGTGGTGGGTGGACACAGCGAGAACTGCCAGGGTCCCAGTGGTGGGTGGACACAGCGAGAACTCCCAGGGGTCCCAGTGGTGGGTGGACACAGCGAGAACTCCCAGGGGTCCCAGTGGTGGGTGGACACAGTGAGAACTGCCAGGGGTCCCAGTGGTGGGTGGACACAGTGAGAACTCCCAGGGGTCCCAGTGGTGGGTGGACACAGTGAGAACTCCCAGGGGTCCCAGTGGTGGGTGGACACAGTGAGAACTCCCAGGGGTCCCAGTGGTGGGGTGGACACAGCGAGAACTCCCAGGGGGTCCAGTGGTGGGTGGACACAGTGAGAACTCCCAGGGGTCCCAGTGGTGGGTGGACACAGTGAGAACTCCCAGGGGTCCCAGTGGTGGGTGGACACAGTGAGAACTCCCAGGGGTCCCAGTGGTGGGTGGACAGAGCGAGAACTCCCAGGGTCCCAGTGGTGGGTGGACACAGTGAGAACTCCCAGGGGTCCCAGTGGTGGGTGGACACAGCGAGAACTCCCAGGGGTCCCAGTGGTGGGTGGACACAGTGAGAACTCCCAGGGGTCCCAGTGGTGGGTGGACAGAGCGAGAACTCCCGGGGGTCCCAGTGGTGGGTGGACAGAGCGAGAACTCCCGGGGGTCCCAGTGGTGGGTGGACACAGTGAGAACTGCCAGGGGTCCCAGTGGTGGGTGGACACAGCGAGAACTCCCAGGGGTCCAAGTGGTGGGTGGACACAGTGAGAACTCCCGGGGGTCCCAGTGGTGGGTGGACACAGTGAGAACTCCCGGGGGTCCCAGTGGTGGGTGGACACAGTGAGAACTGCCAGGGGTCCCAGTGGTGGGTGGACAGAGCGAGAACTCCCAGGGGTCCCATTGGTGGGTGGACAGAGCGAGAACTCCCAGGGTCCCATTGGTGGGTGGACAGAGTGAGAACTCCCAGGGTCCCAGTGGTGGGTGGACACAGCGAGAACTCCCAGGGGTCCCAGTGGTGGTGTGGACACAGTGAGAACTCCCAGGGGTCCCAGTGGTGGGGTGGACACAGTGAGAACTCCCAGGGGTCCCAGTGGTGGGGTGGACACAGTGAGAACTGCCGGGGTCCCAGTGGTGGGTGGACACAGCGAGAATTCCCAGGGGTCCCAGTGGTGGGTGGACACAGTGAGAACTCCCAGGGGTCCCAGTGGTGGGTGGACACAGTGAGAACTCCCACGGGTCCCAGTGGTGGGGTGGACACAGTGAGAACTCCCAGGGGTCCCAGTGGTGGGGTGGACACAGTGAGAACTTCCAGGGTCCCAGTGGTGGGTGGACACAGTGAGATCTCCTAGGGGTCCCAGTGGTGGGTGGACACAGTGAGATCTCCCAGGGTCCCAGTGGTGGGTGGACACAGCGAGAACTCCCAGGGGTCCCAGTGGTGGGTGGACACAGCGAGAATTCCCAGGGGTCCCAGTGGTGGGGTGGACACAGTGAGAACTCCCAGGGGTCCCAGTGGTGGGGTGGACACAGTCAGAACTGCCAGGGTCCCAGTGGTGGGTGGACACAGTGAGAACTCCCAGGGGTCCCAGTGGTGGGTGGACACAGTGAGATCTCCCAGGGGTCCCAGTGGTGGGTGGACACAGTGAGAACTCCCAGGGGTCCCAGTGGTGGGGTGGACACAGTGAGAACTCCCAGGGGTCCCAGTGGTGGGTGGACACAGTGAGAACTCCCAGGGGTCCCAGTGGTGGGTGGACACAGCGAGAACTCCCAGGGTCCCAGTGGTGGGTGGACACAGTGAGAACTCCCAGGGGTCCCAGTGGTGGGTGGACACAGTGAGAACTCCCAGGGGTCCCAGTGGTGGGTGGACACAGTGAGAACTCCCACGGGTCCCAGTGGTGGGTGGACACAGCGAGAACTCCCAGGGGTCCCAGTGGTGGGTGGACACAGTGAGAACTCCCAGGGGTCCCAGTGGTGGGTGGACACAGCGAGAACTGCCGGGGTCCCAGTGGTGGGTGGACACAGCGAGAACTCCCAGGGGTCCCAGTGGTGGGTGGACACAGTGAGAACTCCCAGGGGTCCCAGTGGTGGGTGGACACAGTGAGAACTCCCAGGGGTCCCAGTGGTGGGTGGACACAGTGAGAACTCCCGGGGTCCCAGTGGTGGGTGGACACAGCGAGAACTCCCAGGGGTCCCAGTGGTGGGTGGACACAGTGAGAACTGCCAGGGTCCCAGTGGTGGGTGGACACAGTGAGAACTCCCAGGGGTCCCAGTGGTGGGTGGACACAGCGAGAACTCCCAGGGGTCCCAGTGGTGGGGTGGACACAGTGAGAACTGCCGGGGTCCCAGTGGTGGGTGGACACAGTGAGAACTCCCAGGGGTCCCAGTGGTGGGGTGGACACAGTGAGAACTGCCAGGGTCCCAGTGGTGGGTGGACACAGTGAGAACTCCCAGGGGTCCCAGTGGTGGGTGGACACAGTGAGAACTGCCGGGGTCCCAGTGGTGGGTGGACACAGGGAGAACTCCCAGGGGTCCCAGTGGTGGGTGGACACAGTGAGAACTCCCAGGGGTCCCAGTGGTGGGTGGACACAGTGAGAACTCCCAGGGGTCCCAGTGGTGGGTGGACACAGTGAGAACTGCCGGGGTCCCAGTGGTGGGTGGACACAGGGAGAACTCCCAGGGGTCCCAGTGGTGGGGTGGAGACAGATTTGGATGCCAGAGCCCCTGAGAAGGCACTATCCCTCCCACTCCTGTCCCCTAAAGTCTGTTTCTGGTCACAGACTCAGTCACATCCACCTGGGTGGCCTACTTGGAGCACCCCACCTGTAGAAACCTGCCTGCAGGCTCCCACCTGAAGGACACAGCCAGCCAAGGACAAGCCTGCAGCCTGTCCAAGCCCACGTATCCAGGCTGTAGCCACTGTGCTCTCCGCACACATCAGGACACCGTCGGCTGGGGTGGCAGGAAGTCTGGCCCACAGGCCCCCCGCACACCTTGATGGGGCATCCACTCAACCCTGTGCAGGTGCCCAGGGTCCACAGCAGAAGAACAATGTGGGCCCATATCCCCGCAGCCTGCACCCACCCATGGAGTGCCCCATGGTGGGTGCCAGTACCCGCTGTGGAACCTGGAGCTGGAGCTCTTGGTTCTGTGGGACCTGCTGTGTGTGACACCAACTCCCAGCAGCCACTGGCCGTGCTTCCTCTCAAGGACCTGCAGGCAGAACACGGTTCACAACTCTGGGGACTACAGAAGCACTCCTCAGAGGAAGAAATGCGGACAACCAAAAGCATCCTCAAGGGAGGTGGGAGGCAGCTGCACAACCGAGAGGAAATGGTCCTCGTCCATTGTGACCCGATTCCACTCTGACCTACAGGCAGAGCCCAAGCAGAGCAGCAAGGAGGGCAGGGCCTGGTCAAGCCCCTCAGGACTTGCTGACATTTTCCTCCTTGGGGTGTTTGACCTCCCGCTTCCAGGGGCTTGTGGGCTGACACTGAAAGTCCCCACTCTGTGAGAACCTTGATCAGCTGGATGACCCCAAAGCTGGTTTTGATTGGCTAGGTGACCTTGTGGGAGCCTGCCAGTGTCACCTCTGGCTTGGGAAAATCAGTGAGGATCATGGCATCCCCTTCCTGAGTCTGAGTCCCCGGACGCTCTTGCAAGAAAGGCTTGCACGTGCTCACAGAGCCCTGCTCATGTGGCATGTCTGCAAACACAGACCACGCTCACCAGGAAAACCTGAATCACAGCCATGCGGAAGGCTCTGGACAGGTGGACAGTGCTTCTGTGACTGAGCCAAGGGGGCTCCTGGGCTTCCCAGACTACAAACACAGCAAGAGTCAACACCTCTACACTCCAATTTCACATAAAAACCCAGACTTCTGACTTTGATCTATACTTGATTTTATAGCCTCACTTTCTTTATTAGCAAAAGAGAAGCAAGCAAGATGCAGCTCCTGCATGAGACTGAGTCCATCTCCCTCAGGGTATGACTTTTACAAGAACTTGGGATCCTGATGCTGAACTCGCATTTCTAGATCTGCACAGGAGGTCTCTGCATCCAGGCCAGTGCAGGAACTGCAGCACACCGGTTGTGCTGGCCACCAGTGCCCTCGGGGTCCAGGGGTGGGGAAGGAGCTGAAAGTACAAGAGTTCTTGGAAACACTGTAAATGGGACAGGAGGACTTCCATTTTCCTTCCAGATCTAAAGTCACAATGACAAGGTCTGGAAAGGTCTGTTACTACTACTGTGTTCATGATGCTGCAAAATGAATACAAACACATCTCTCTGGGGCCCCTTGGCCTTTGCCAGTGTCTCCTGGGCCACCAACCCCAGAGGCACACAGGACCTTGTGGCCAAGTTTGAGCTTGGTGCAGCCCCTGCAGCCTGCCCAAGCCCATCTATCCAGGCTGCAGCCACTGTGCTCTCTGACGCACCAGGCACCAGCACCCTGGACACTGGGGGCTCTACTGATGAGAGGATCAGGCTCCCCATTCAGGCAAAACAGCGGCACTGTGTACACTAGTGCCTGTGGGTAGGTATGTTCTCAGCCAGAGCAAACCCTGCCCAGGAACCCTGCATCCAGGACTCCCTTGGCAGAGCTCCCATCAGCTGCCTGTAGCCTGCCTGTGCCACCGCACTAGGGCTGCCTGGTGGACCTGTTTCTTGTCTTCTAGCACCCCCTCCTGGAGATGTTGGAAATCACACCTGTGCTCAGTACAAAGGTGGACTGCAGAGGACCCCAAGGACACTAGCGGACGCTAAAATTGGGCACAATGGATAGGAAAGAGGGAATTTGTTCAGCCTCAAGGTAGCTCCAAATCTGGGTTACGGACAAGGCCTGACAAGGACACAAGTCTGTGTGTGTCATGTGCCCGCCCAGAAGCTAGAACTAGGTACCTTTCCTCCAACGGCCCTTCCAGTCCTGTCCTCAAGGCAGTGCCCACAGGAACCTCCCAGATGGGGCTTGGCCACAGGGCTGAGTGGACAGCAGGCCTAAGGAGGTCTGCTGCACTGGACAAGGTCCGCCTGTTTGCAGGAGCTGAGGGGAACATGGGGGTCTCATGTATTTCTGAAAGCCTGAACTTTTCCCAAGATGAGCAGTTTTCCTAGAGACACAGGCTAGTTTCTGCTGAAAGGAGTAGAGAGGCTGGGTGAGAGCCCTGCTGTCTAGGGCATTTGGTGGTGGTGGCTGGGCTGGTCCCTGCCAGGGGAACTAAGTGGCTGTCTCTTGTGGGGCTCTTGGAGCATCAGGTCTTTTCCAAGTGACTGGAGACCTGTGCAGAGGGAGCTGGGTAACCTGCAGGGACATAACCTCATGACTTGGGAAACAGGGTGATGGGCTCAGCCAGGTCCATACAGCCAAACACAGAGTGTCCTGGACTCCAGGTTGGCTGTTTCCTTGCTCTGGGGAATCTTCTCCATGCCTCAGTTTCCCCACTGCGACCCCCACTGTTACTGATCCAGTGCCTCTGAGCATATCCAGGGCACCACACTGTCCTCTAGAAGAGGCAGGAAGGTTGAAAAGGCCAGTCCCACCCCTAAGGATGTCCAAGGGTGCTCTGAGGAGAGGCAGGCTCCAGCAGACTCTAAATTCAGGGCAGAGCTGCAGGGATGGTAGGGAAACCCTTCTTCTTTCTCAGGGTGGCCCCAGAAACACAAGGTGACTTTTCTGGCATGCCACCTTACAATGTGGCTTGCATGGTCCCTGGTGGCCAACGTGCCTAAAACCTCAGGAAGGTTGGATAGTGAGAAGTGATTTTCCAGGTGAGTGAGGGGCAGCAGATCTTAGCTGGTGGTGGCAGCTGGGCCAGTCGGGCACAAGACCTGACAGGAGACAGGGAGAGCAGGTCCTGCCTTGCCAGGGCACTAGGAGTGGTCTCTCAGTGTATGCGCAGGCTACCAAAAGCTGACTCCCAGCTGAGCCCGAGGCAGCACAGCACAGTACAGACTTCTTGTCCTCTATAAGCTGTACTCTCTGACC
Source organism: Urocitellus parryii (assembly GCF_045843805.1). Classification (NCBI taxonomy): domain Eukaryota; kingdom Metazoa; phylum Chordata; class Mammalia; order Rodentia; family Sciuridae; genus Urocitellus; species Urocitellus parryii. The sequence continues at coordinate 646,177 of NC_135543.1, forward strand.
CCATCCTCAGGTCTCTGTCATCCCTGTGCCTCAACTGTCACTAAGACCCAGGAGCTGTGGAAACAAAGAGAGCCAGGTCCAGTTTCTGTGCTGCTGTCCCCTGGGTTGCAGGACATGTGGGTACCCCAACACCCAAGCTATCCCTGTGGTACCTCCTTTACCCTTGGGGACCCTGGAGAGACCTTTGTCCTTGACCATATGGCGGCTAGGTGCAGGGCCTGTGGCCTCCTGACCCCTGGAGAAGGCAGGGCCTTTCTGCCTGGGGGATGGCTTGGCCACAAGCCCAGCCCACAATGAGGGCCATGTGCAGACTGCATGGTACCACCCAAACTCACTGTAGTACCACGCTGGGTTCAGAGGACAGGCCACAACTCCAGGCAGCTTCCCCCAGGACAGACCCACCCTCAAGGTGAAGAGACTGCTGTCAGCTGGTCACCTCCCAGAAAAAGCTGAGGCCTTGATCTGAGCAGTCGCAGCCCCTGGCCTAGCCTGCTCATGGTGCCAGACCTTTCCCCATCTGGTCCTCAACCCACAGAATGTCATGGCACTCTGAGAACTTCTGTGAATACAGGTTCACAGCAAGTTTCAAAACACAGGTGAGCTGCGGGGAGGGTCCCTACTCTGGCCCACGTGTGAGGTCGTGAGTGGGAGCGTGCAGGTGCAGGAGCTGTTGCCCTTGCAGCATCCAGACACAGCCCCTCCTGCTGTCCCTTGTAGTCACATCACCCCAAAGGCCCCCCAGACACTAACCGTTCTGGGTGAACCTTCAATGTCCCCCAAAGGCGCATGTGTCCAAGGCTGGGTCTCCAGCAGATGGCATTACGGGGAGAGGTGGAACCTGCAGAAGGGGGTCTAGTGGAAGGCAGTGAGGGAGGTCACTGGGGGCAGGACAGGAAGGACACAGGGACCCTGACCACTCCTCCCTCCCCGGCTTCACAGCTGCCACAAAGAGCTTTGCTCCCCCTCGTGCTGACTGCCGTGATGTTCTGCCTCCCCACAGGCCCAAAGGCAACAGCCAACTGGCCAGACACAACCATGAAACCTGGAGCCAAACTGACCTTCCCTCCTCCAGGGCGACTTTCTGTGATGGAAACCTTTGTACCTTTGTCTTCGCCCATCTGGCAGAGGTTGGGTTTTCACCAAGCTGGCCTTGGATTCCTAGACTCCTGCTGTTCATCTGTGCTCTATTTTGTTGATATTCACTTTTACTTATTTATTTTTGCTTCTTGCCTCCTACTTGCTTTGGGCTCACTGTTACTCTTTTTCTAGCTTCCCAAAGTAGAAGTCTACACGTTGATCTTAGGACCTTTCTATTTTCTGACATAAGCATTTAGATCTGTAAGTTTCCTTTAAGAAACTCTCAAGTCTTGACATTTTCATTAAGTCGGAATTGGTTAGAATTTCTCCCATCATGTTTTCCTCGACTCACGAGCCCTCCCTAAGTGAGCCATGTGATTCCCGTTTCTCTGGTGCCTGTGGACCCAGTACCTGGCTGCCTTGGTGGGCGCACGGTCCCTCAGTCAGCAAGGTCTGGGGTTTCTGTGCAGCTGTTTCTGACACAGGGCACGGAGGATGCCAGACACACAGGACAGCAACTGGTGTCCCACAGCAGACTGACTCTGCAGCCGCAGCTTTCCTCACACCACTCCCCTGCAGCCCCTGTCCAGTGTGTGCTGCCTGCAGGGACGCCTTCAGCTTGAGGGTCCTCAGAAATGGTGTTGCGGGCCACTGGCTCTGAGCGCTTCCTGTCGGCAGGCTCCACCTGCCCCAGCCTGCTGCTCTTGCACTGTGTCTCCCTCCGTACTTATGGCATTTCTCTCTGTACACAGCACGTGGTTAGTTTCGCTTTTTATGCAGCCTGATAATCTGCCTTTGGCTAAAGCATCCACTGCACTTAGGAAAGTGATTTTTCACCCACGACACTGTCCCCATCTTCCCACAGATGAGAATCTGGACTTGCTCAGCTGCTCCACGAAGACAGGCCTTAGAGGTAGAGCAGCGAGTGTGTCTTTCCACTGTAGGCTCTTCATAGGGCCCTTACCGGTACAGGAAGGGTGCATGTGACCCCTGACTCGACCTGTTTTGGCTTCATGGGGGGTGGTACAGGCTTTAGGAACATGGTGTCGCCCTCTGATTTAGAAACACTGGATAAAAATGCAAGACGGTCACAAGCCTAAAGGAGGATGAGGTGTGGAGAGCAGCAGCAGGGTCCACCCACCAGCCTGCCCACTTGGCCTTCCCGTCTGCACTCTACCCCACCTGCATTGAACACAGGTCTCTTCCCTGTCTCTGCACAAGTGGCTACTTCCTTCTCTGGTCTCAGCATCAACCCTACCTCTCTGAGGAGTCTCCTCTAGACTGTCCTGGCAGTGCCTTAACTCTCATTTCCATGTCAGCTTTCCCCTGCAGGGCCATATCTGCCATGTCCCTAAACGCACCTGACACACAGCGGGCACTTGAGACTCCTGTGCTGAGAGCAATCTCCTCTCCTATGAAGCTTCTGATGGAGGAGGGTTGAGGTCAACCCTGAACCATCTAGACGGCCTTCCTGTGCTCCAGGACAGGAGTGGGGTCCTCCAGAGGCCTTGAGGGGGCTGGGCAGCATCTGACAAGCAGGTAGCTCAGCTAGAGAACCTCTGACAGATGCAGCCGAAGAACTCAGGACCCAGTGAGGTCGTTCCACAAACTAGTCCTCACCCGCCCGAGGGCACCATTGCCCTCTTGAGCTGGTTCCTAAACCTGAGCTGGATGAGATCCAGAGACCCTTTATTAGGCAATTACTTTGTCCCATCTATCAGAACCAATATCACAAACTCCCTCTGAGCAGCTTACCATGTGCCAGGTGTCTGCTGGCTGCTTCCTTCCTGTGAATGGCCTCATTTAGCCCCAGAAGCCGCATTTTGCAGTGATTCTCCTTGCTTCACAGAGGGCTTTGACTTCACACATTCTGATTTCTAGAAACTCATTTTTGGCCATTTCTACTTACTCTGTATCTAAGGCTCACAAAAGCCTCATGTTTTATTTAAAGATGTGCAAAAATGCTATTCCAAAGGCTCACAGTATTTAGATTTTCTGTTACAACTGTTAGTCAACTGTTACAACTGTTAGTCAACCTCCCACGTGGGTGTTTGTTTTATTTTAAAAACAGCAGAGGCAAGAAATGTCTAATCTGAACTTGGTATTCTGTACCCAGATCCATGAGAGATGCCACATCAGCACACAGGCCGCGGCACTCCTGTGAATCCAATGCCCTTAACTCAAATTGTGTGAAAGAAAGGACAGGGACATGAACTCCCAATCCACCAAGACGGTGGGTGTCTGCAGGCTCCTGCAGCTCAGCACACTCCTCCAGCCTGGCAGCCCCAGATGGGATGCTGCTGGAGACACTGGCAAAACAGTGACACCTTGTGGGGGATATGAGAAACAGCATTCTCTGGTCCCAGGTCCACCTGGGAATTCTGAATGCTCAGGCATCCAAAGATAACCCGCCACAGGCATGTGATCCAAAAGGCACATGTGACGATATATGGGAAGGAATACACTTTATTGTGGCACTGAGCCTCTCCTCTGAAAAGCAGCACTGACATAAGCCTAGGAGGAGGTGGCACCACAGACACATGGCTTGTTGGGGGCCACCCCCATGGTGCTTCCCTCAATGGGTGGGCATTACACAAGGATGGTGGGGTTACATTCAGTGGGTGCTCAAGGTGAAGAACAGTGCGGTGCATAAGACACCTGGTGCAGAGGACTGCAGACTCTGTTTCAGAAAACCATAGACTCCTTCCTGTAAGAGGCCAGGTGCTCGGCAGCAAGCTCCCTGGAGGGCTCCTGAAACATCCTGAGAAGGGCACAGAGCTGGGGCCGTTGCGAGGACCAAGCCCTGGCCCACAGGCTCTTCTACCCTAACACCAGCAGCAGGGGCCATGGCACGCCAGGGAGCTGCTGGTGGACACCTGGACACCTCCTGAAGCCTGGGCTGGGGGCTCTTCCAGCCTAGCGCCAGCACATGTGTGTGTATCACAAGTCCCCCAGGGACACCTGCTACACAGCAAAACCTCTTTCTGAATGTGATTTTTGCAGACATGAGAGGACATGGAGTATGGACACACTATGGAGCAGCAATGCCTTTGACAAATGGCTCCATTCCCAGCGGCAATGTAACTGCAATCAGAGATGTCACACCATCTGTCACCTGGGTTTTTCTGGGAGGAACACACTCTATGCAAGAACATACAACCATGTGAGCGCCCAGCAGAGAGCCCCGCAGGAGTCTGGAGGCGCATCATGGCTGTGGGCGGCGGCAAGGTGGCTGCAGGGCAGACAAGCTTCCCCAGTGTGCAGACTTTATTGTGCAGGGGAGTGGCTTTCATATTCCACATCAAAGGAGAACTCGAGTGCTGGGGAGCTGCAGAAACCACTGCCAGCTCTCAGAAGGGCAAATCCTTTACAGTAGCAGGGAAGGAACAAGACTCCTTTCCAGTGGAAGCCCGTGCTGCCTCAGTGGACATCAAAGAGGAAAGGGCAGGCCCCAGCCCCCTACCTCCCACCTCCCACAGGAGCCAGCTGAGAGGCCTACGGTGCCTGGAGGCCTCTGGCAGCTGCCGACCCCTCAGGAGCTCAGCTTGGAGTAGCTGGGAGGAGAGAGCTTGCGCTTCAAGTACTTGAGGACGTAGAGTGGAAGGCAGCTGACCACAGTGATGGCCGACACTTTCCACAGGAAGGGCACGGTCGTGATGAAGGCAACATCTGTGGGGAGGAGGCAGAGTGTGAAAGCTGCCAGGACTCCCAGCCCAGGCCACAGCTGCACGCCACCTCCCAGGCCTCCACTTCAGCACTACGCCCTCGCCCAGCAGGCCTGACTCAGCCTTGAAGGGTCTTCATGCATGCTATTTACCTGTGTCTGGCACACACAGTTCTTCTCTCAACAGAAGGAACAGGGGGCCGAGCACTAGGAAGGGGCTGCACATGGCCACCATATATGGCTAGCGGTTCAGGCAGCCTATGGCAGGATTTGCACACTGCCACGTGGCTCTGGGGAAGATGCCAGTTAACTGGCCTCTGCTCTGTCTGGCTACCCTGGCCAGTCTTCTTCTTGAGGCAGAGCCAGCTACATGGGGCCTGGGGCAGCTGGCAGGTCCCTGCGACATGAACGCTCAGATGCGCCAGTCTCAAGTGCTTCTCAGCCCCCCAGGCCCAGGCATCCTCACTCTCACAGTCACCTCGAACAAGCCTATTCACCACCCCAATGAGACTGCATGGGTAAAGATGTCTGCTTTAAGTCCGCAGGAGAAGAGACTTGTGGAAAACCTGACATCTGTAGTTCCATTCTACACACAGCAGAAGCCTTTTAGATTGCAAAAAAAAAAAAAAAAAAAAGAAAGAAAGAAAGAAAAGGATAGAAAGATCTACTTACTAGGAGTTGGGCTTTTACAAAAATAAAGGATGTAGGGAAAACAGCTGCTGTCCATACAATGGGCTGAAGCCAAAAAGAGAAGGCCACAGGCAACCTGACCCACATTTTGAGACACCTGGGAGTGCTTTTCAGGAGCTTTGCTACTAAAACGGGAAAGGCCAAAGTTCTAGGGCAGGACATACAGTGGCTCCCCTTGCCTCTGGCCTTTCACTCAGACACCAAGTACCCAGAGGCAATCCCAACCCCCCAGACTCACGTGATGTCTGAGTCAGTGGGAAGACTAAGTCAGGGGAAGACTTTTGTTAACAGATAAGTATCTCCATCTATATATATATATATATATATTTTTTTTTTTGCTAAATTTCTATACTCTTGAAAGAAATCATAACTTCACCTACCTAAGAAAGCTCCAAAAGATACTCTGCCTATACCTGTTCCGAGAGAAAACAGGAGTAAAGAACATGAAGGACGTATTAAAGCAGACAGCAGGACAGTTTCAGGTGGTTAGCTACTGATTACAGAAACACATTAAAAAGCAACAAAAATGTCAGTATGAAATGCATTTGTGACTGGCTTTAACCCTGTTATTTTATCACCTACTGCCATGCAACTTGAAAATATAGCTGAGATGTGTGATTAACTTCCTATAACTTAACAGCAAGCACCCAGATGTGCCCCACTGGGTCTGCAGCTAAACCTCCAAGTGGGCTCCACTTCAGAACGCAGCTCCCCAGAATGCTTGCCATCCTGGGGCACGATGGGGCTCCATGCACCTGTTCATATCACTTGGACATGCTGCTACTCTCCAGGCCTGGCTCAGAGAAGCAGGTTCAGAGGGAACAGGTCCTGCCCAAGCATGTAGTTGGGGCTCTGTGGCTCCCATTTATGTGTGTTTATGATCATACAGAAAAATACAGCAAACATTTATTCTCCAAAGACAAACAGCTAAGCTACTCTAACTAGAAAGAAGCCCTTTCTTATGTGCTATAGGCAGGCTTTTTGTGTAACTTCTAAAAATTATAAGCATGAACTTTTAATATTTTTCCTGACTCTATGCTCACCACTGCATAAAGCAAAGCGGCAGAGTGGCAGTCTACACCATGCTTCTGCACTCACTCACTGCAGGTTTAATTCTGGGTGCTTTGAGGGCCCCATACTTTATGTCAAGGTGTAAACATCAGCACGCCAGCAGCAGAGGGCTCACATCCTCACCTGCAGTGCAGGGGACATTAAATAGCTCACCTGCTTGGGACATTCCCTAGGGTGCAGACCTGGAACTTTCCGCCCAGTCCAGGAAGAGTGTCAACTTGCCACCTGCAGGCAGCCGTGGTGTCATGCTCTCATGTACAGTGTGGAGGCAGTGGCTACTGTCTTACCCCCTGTCTTTGCCCCAGGAGACAGGGCCTTGACAGGCTCTGGGAAATGAGTCAAACCTGATGCTAAATGATTCTTTGCTCTCTGCCCTGATTTTAAACACCTTAAGAGGGAAGCATGCTTGGTCTTCCCAGCCACTGACCAATCTGGAGGTGGGTAACCCAGTGTCTGACCGTTGACATAGTCTCCATCATTCACAATCTCCAGCTGGACGAGGCCTAGATTTTGGGGAGGACAAATGAGCTGGTGTGATAAGGTGGCCAAGGAGGATGCTTCAACATCTTTTAAAGCCAAGATGATGGAAATCTTGACTTTACAGGTGAATGCAAGAAATTTTTTCTTTGCAGAAAAATAAATTTTGTGTTGTGAAATTGTCTAATATGGGTTTTATTGTGATCTACAATTTAAGGCAATGTTCTGAGAGGTAACAATAACAGAATGTTCAAAAACTTACCAAAATATTCATTTAGAAAGGCGAGGGAGGCCACATAGCAGCCCAGACTGAGGAACTCGGCCACAACCATCAGCCAGTGCCATGTCCTGATGGTCAGAGCCACCATGAGCAGCTCAGTCAAGACCAGTGCTGTGAAGGAGATGGCCACCACGTGCACAAACTCAGCCTCGAAGAGCACCAGGGCCCCGAACATGAGAATACCTCCTAGAAAACAGCACACAGGTCAGCTGGGGAGCACGCTGCCCACACACCCCACGCAGATGGACAGCCTGGTCATACTCTGGACTGTGGCATCAGCCAGCTCAGCGCCAGGCAGAGGCTCACAGACATCTCAACACCTGCAGGAAGGCCGCCTCCACTGAAGGCCGCATGCCATCTATGTGCTGGGGGATAACCACACTTGCAGCACCCTCACTTACCTGGAGCACCCACAGAGTGGCTAAGGCATGTGGCTGTGTAAGCCAGCTTTCCTGAGGCCTGGTCATCATCACATATCAAAGAAAGCCATTGTGCAGGGAGGAGTGCTTGTTAAATTGGAGGAGTGCTTGTTAAATTTTTCTGGATTAACATTTGATTAAAAGTATGTCAGTTTTTTGGGGCTGGTGTTGTAGCTCAGTGGTAGAATGCTCACTTAGCATGCATGAGGCACTGGGTTCAATCCTCAGCACCACATATAAATAAACAAATAAAATAAAGACATTCTGTCCATCTACATCTAATATACATATTTAAAAAAAGGTCAGTTTTTAACTGAGATGCATCATTTAAAAAATACCGATCCACATGTCTGGAGTTATCAATTTACAAGATAAACAGAAGGCAATATTTAACTGCTGATGAAATCTTAAGCTGTTGGAATTTAACTTGGAGGTGAAAACAATACTGCTAAGAGAAGACCAATAGAAACATTTGGTCCAGTAAAACCAGGGCCTGTCTTACCTTGGTAAATGCTGATCAGAACCCAGATGAGGAAGGTCTTGAAGGATAAGGATCTCCCCTAGGAAAAATAGGGGGCAGCTTTATCAACAGAGAATGGCATGCTTTACTCTTCTGTCCCCAGGGAATCAGGGCTGGGGTTTCTCAAAGGCTCAGGCCCCCAGCCCCACTGTGCACACTGTCCCCAGGGTCTTTCAGGGAGCACTCTACTGAATGCCTGAGTCTGGGGAGCATCTGACCTGCTTTGTCCATAGGGTTGCATGATTCCTGGCCACAGCTCTGCGTCCCTGGGTCCTAGTGAGCCAGGAAGAGCCCTCTGTAGACAAACTTTTAAATGAACTAGGGGTCAAAATTATATTTGTAATAAAAATAACTCCCCTTTACTTCTTTGTTTCTTGGGAATAAATATTCTTGTATTTACTTTCTAGTGTCTTCAGACAAAAATGTACAAGATATAAGATCTCCTCAATTAGAAGAGTCCACGGCAACTGAAGTAAAAGTTGTTTGGCCCTTAAATGGAAGAGCTGCCAGTAAGTCAGGCCTCTGCTGACAAACAGAATGGCTTCCTGCCGGCCCCACACTCTGAACTGCATGCAGGTTACTGGGGGTGCATCACAAACCAGGGCCTGGCCTGGCTGTTCTACTTCACCTTCTCCTTGAGATTCTCCAATCCGAGGAGGAAAGCCAGCCAAGGACCCAGAGCCCTGGCTTTTGGTGCTAGAGATCTGACACAGGAGGCCCTGCAGCACTACAGAGAGTTGGGACAGGCCTAGAAGAGATCACCTGGCGCTGTGGCTTCTGTTCTCAGCAGTGTGGCATCTCGCTTAAGACAGGCAGAACCTTCCACAGGTGAAGAAACCCCAGAAGCCTGCTGGCTTCCTCAAGCTCCTACTGTATGTTACTGGTGCTCAGTGATGACTTATCAGAGTCCAAAGTTGTGTATTTGATTTGGGGCTTCCCTACTGAGGGGACAGTTTCTCATGACGAATGGATAGCCAGATGACAGTCATGGGGCCCTGGGGATACCAGAGGACACAGCAAGGATGCACATACCAGACAGACTCTGGACCCTGGCACTTCTCTTCCTGGTGGCTGCTGGGATATTTAGCAATAAGAATATGCCCAAGAGAAAATACGTGTGCCAAGCAGAACTCCAGCTGTAGACCCACAGAAGCCCACCAAGAGCAGGTGTGTGGACTCGAGTTCTATCACTGTAAAGGACAGTGATAGCTCCATTCAAGCACTTCCCTTGGCTACGAGTGCCCACCTGTGAAGCAGCTGACTGAGGCCGAGTCCTCCATATGTGAGTGTAAGAAGCAAGATCCAGACATATGGAATTATTAAAAGGTAAGATTTCAAAAAGCAGAAGCAAACACTGACATATTTTAAGCAGGTTCTCTTAGTACATATTTCCTAAGTGCATTTTTCTGACTGGACACTAGTCAACATTTAGTCTTCAGTCATGGGAACCATCTATAATTACACATGTAGCAAATTTTACTTGAGTAATTTAAAAGTTTAACTTTAATTTCTTTTTCTTTTCTTTCTTTTTCTTTTTTTTTTTGGTACCGGTGATTGAACTTAGAGACACTTAACCTTGGACGACATCTCCAGCCCTTATTTGTATCTTTTTTAGAGACAGGGTCTCATTCACTGAGTTTCTTAGAGCCTTGTTAAGTTGCCGAGGCTGGCTTTGAACTTGTGATCCTCCTGCCTCAGCCTCCTGCAGAGCCACTGGGATTCAGGCATATGTCATTGTGCTTGGCTTTAATTTCTTTCTTTTTTTTTTGTTGTTGATGGACCTTTTTTTTTTAATTTGCTTATTTATATGTGGTACTTGGAATCAAACACAGTGCCTCACATTTAAGAGGCAAGTGCTCTACCACTGAGCTACAACTCTAGCCCCATGGCTTCAATTTCTTGATGGTTAAAGGGGCGTATACTATTTCTCTTGTTAGCTGCAAACATCAATAGATGCTTGTTTCAAATAGTGTGTCAAATGGCACCTCTTCGGAAGCTTCTATATCCAAGCAGACTGAGCATGGATTAATGAGCAGACTCAGAGGGATGGGCAGAGATAGCCTTGACCTTGACGTGGAAGCCCACTCACAGTCTGTGTAGCTTACGAGACAAAACCTCCCTGTGTGTGTTGGAGGAACACACACGGAGGCAGCACGTTTCCCATAAACAGCTGCTCTTCCTGGAGAGGAAAGAACTGTCTGTTGCTCTGATGGATGGATTCACATGTCTGCCACACGGATTCCACAGGACCACTGTCTACGCAACAGGTGCACATGCGATCACCTGGGATGAGGACAAAGGTCACTTGCAGTTAGCCCCAGCGAGTACCCCCTTTCTGCCATGTCCCTGGGCTCTGAATCTAATCTACATACCTCAGTTTCCTCTTCTGTGAAACAGATGACAGCATTACGGACCTCATGCTGATTAAATAAATTACGCCATGAAAGGAGATACACACAAACCCAGAAACAGTAAATTCAATAAATGCTACTGCTGTATTGCCAATTAAACATTATAGACTTAAGAAGATTTGTTTCAATTATAAATGCACCAAAAGTGCAAAAAATTAAATCAAGAATTTTAAGAAAACATTAATCCACTTTGAATAAATTAGAGTATAAAGAGTCAAGCTGTGTGTAACATGTGTGGATCACACTGACATCCATGTTGACATGTGCCCATGAGCACATGAGTAGATGAGAGCCAAGCTGTGTGTAACATGTGGATCATAGCGACATGTATGTCCACACGTGCATGCTGCATGAGTCTGTGTGGAAGACACTGCCATGCACACAGGTGATGTATTACTTGTTGGTTGAAGTTGGGACCCGTGGAGGGACGTTCCAGATGCTCAGAAACAAGTATCTTTTTTCATTACCACTTTTCTCACTACTGTGTTCTCCAGCCCTGTCTTCTCAATTTACAACAAAAAACCTGGTTGTTATATTCACATAACAATAATTTTTGATGAGTCTTGAGAAGAAAGATGAAGGAGGCAATTAAGAATGAGACAAAGGGCTGGGGCTGTGGCTCAGGGGTAGAGCACTCGCTTAACACATGAGAGACAGCGGGTCTGACCCTCAGTAAGGCACAAAATAAATAAATGAAACGGAGGTGTTGTGTCCAACTACAACTAAAAAATAAATATTTTGGGGGGAGAGAGAGAGAGAGAGAGAGAGAGAAGAGAAGAGAAGAGAAGAGAAGAGAAGAGAAGAGAAGAGAAGAGAGAAGAGAGAAGAGAGCGCGCGCGCGCACGCAACAGAAACTCTCCAAGGGCTGCATTGACTGGACGTCACCAGCTTTCCAGAACCCTGTGTCCTGCTGCCTGGCCAGTTCCTGACTCCTCCTTGGTCTTTGATGACCTGGACACTTCTCAAACCACCAATGAGATCTGTAGAAGCCCTAAACCTGGGCCTGCCGGATGTCTCTGAAGGATGGATGAGGCAGCTGGGAAGGGACTCCACAAAGGGCTCCAGCAGGACACCAGGGCATCCACTAGCCACCAAGGAGCTCCTGGCCTGTGCTGCTGGGGCTCCACCTCTGAACTGCTGTGTGCGCCTTGGTAATCAGTGAGCACCTTGCGGAAGCCAACTTCAGCTGAGGAAAAAGCAGTTTCTCTTCAGTCTCTTTCTGAAGCTCAGTTACCCTAAGGGTGCTCGCTGACAGCGGCTCTGGGGGGCTTGATTTGCCTCCCTGTTCCTTTGCTCCTTCACATTTACCACTGGAATTCTTCAGAGGGGAAGGGGCTTCTGTCTGCGAATCAGCCTGGATCGGTTTGTTTACTGTACTCTTTGGTTGTAATGAGACTGTCATCTCTTCTGTTGCTGACTGGGTCCCACTTCAGCCACTGGGAGGCTTTGGGGTTGCTTCCTATGCCATTTTGGCATCATCCCCATCATTACTGATTTTTTGAGCAGTTCCTTACCTTCTGGTATCATGGTGCTCCTACTTGGCCTGGCTCACAGGTCTGCTACCTGTTTGTACCTATTCTATACCCAGGACACAGGGGATTTCCCTGTGAAAGTGCATGTATCACAGGAACCTACAGGCTGTGTACTGCTGTCTCTGGCCTCTCAGCAGATCCCAGGTCACTCAGGAAGCTCCTGCCCTCCCACCAACTCTATGTGATTGGGTGCTGATACATCTATCACAGCCTGGTCCCCTCTGAGGCAAGGTCCCAGGGGCTCTGGCATGCACAGGCAGGTGTGCACACCACAGTGCCAGATGCAGCAGCCCCTTCTGGTAGACCCCCTCTACCACTGATCTGCTCTGGGACCTACAGTTGTATGTCTCCCAGGTTTCAGGCACAGGAATCCAAGCAATGTGGCATCTGGCTCTTCTGCACAGTAAGAGGCATTTAAGAATGTGTGGGAAGAACCTGCTGTTCCAATGCTACCTCAGCAGGGCTGCACCTTCACTGCTTTTTACAGTCCCTGGAATGCTCATCCACTCACTGGCCTGAGGACATCTGGCTGCTTCCAGTTTTGGGCAAGTATGACAAAACTGCCATAAACATTGTGGACAGAATTTTAGTGAGCACAAGTTTTTGCTTCTATTGGTTAGATAGTTAGAATAGGATTGCTAGGTCACATACACATTATATTTAATTTTATAAGAAACTGTTTCCAGTGGCTGTCCCACTCTGCAGTCCCACCAGCAGAGTCTTCCTGCGGGGTCACGTCCCCCAGCTTCCAGACTGGCAGTGCTGTGTGTTTTGGCCATTCTAACAAGTGTGTGGTTCTATCTCACTGTCACCTAAGTTTGCAACTCCCTGAAAGAAAAATGACGTTCAGCATTTCTCATGTTTATTTTTACTTGACGTCTTTACATCATCTCTGGAATGGTGTCAGTTCACATTTTTTGCTCACTCTCAAACTGGGATATTTTCTTGTTGAATTTTAAGGATTCTTCACATACATGAACACAGTCTTCTGTCCATTGTATGACTTGAAGTGTTTCTCTCAGTCTGTGTACTGTCTTTTCATAATACTTAGCTCCATCACTCACAGAGAAAAGGTCTGTTTTATCATGTTTTCCCTTTATGAGTCCTGCTTTTGACCTTATGTCTTATTTAACAATGTGCTGCCCGTCCCAAGGTCATGCGTATTTTCTCCTGCATTTTCTTCTAGAAGGCTTACCATGTGCATCTAGGCCATGGTCCACTGTAAATGACCCTGCACTTGGGATGCTCTTGTCGCATGTGGGTAGCCAGCTGTCCTGACACCATTTGTTGGTATCACTCCTCCTCTGCCTGACTTCCTGCCAAAGGCCAGTAATGCCTATGGGTGGGTTTCTGGGATCTCCTCTGTCCTACTGACCTCCATCTATCCTCTGCCAATCATGCACTCCTTGGTGGGCTGTTTGTGTATCAGCCTGGATGCGGTTTTTACTGTACTCTTTGGTTACAATGAGACTGTCATCTCTTCTGTTGCTGACTGGGTTCCACTTCAGCCACTGGGAGGTCTTTGAGGTTGCTTTCTGTGCCATTTTGACATCACCCTCATCATTATTGATTGATTAATCATGTATGGCCCGCAGCAAGTACAGCAAGCCTTGAAAGCAGGTAGTAGTCTACCAACTCTGTGTTTCCTAAATTGTTTTGCCAAACCCAGTTCCCTGCTTTTCCATCTGAAGTGCAGAATGCACCTGTTGACAGTCAGCAACATGCAGTCTCCCCACTCATACACGTGCCACCACTGCCTACCTGTGGTGCTGCACGGCCCTAGAACACAGGGCCTGCATGTGCTCTCAGAACTGCCCTGAGTGCTCTGCCTATTTGTGTATTACTGCAAATGCTGCAGATGGTGCTTACATTTCTTCTGGCCTCATTGTTTACTGGTTGTATACAGAATTAGAAATGATGTATTAAATTTTTTTTCTTTCTTTGGGATTTTGTACTTAGTTAATTATGGCATCTACAAATATTTTTATTGTCTACTTTCTAATCTCCATGTCTTTATTTTCTGTTTCTTGCCTTATTCACCATTATTTTAAAAAATTATATAATAGCACAAATATACATTTCAAAAGATAAACGCATTTTGAGTTGGGCATGGTGGCACACACCTGTAATCCCAGTGACTCGGAAGGCTGAGGCAGTAAGATGCAAGTAAGGTGAGCCTCAGCAATTTAAGAGGCCCTAAGCAACTTAGTGAGCCCCTTCTCAGAGATATAAAATAAAAATTAAATAAAAAGGAAGGTCTAAGAATGTAGAATGGTGTGTAGGAATGTAGCTCAGTGGCAAAGCATTCCCAGATTCAATCCCCAGCACCCTCCACCCCGTAAAAAAAATCATTCTGTGAATATTCTCTAGAAAAGAAGAAACAGTGGAGTGGTTCTAGTAGCTGGACCAGGGGAACCTCAGGCTTATGTGAAGATCAGCATGCCATTACCTACTTGATGTCTTTGCAAATGGGACAAGGTGACAGGAAGAGTGAGCTGGCTGGCTTTGCTGGGCATAGTCTCTTCTCTGGTCTTGCTCCTTGCACTTGAGACTCATCTTCCCACCCCCTTCCCGGTACCAGGGATTGAACTCAGGGGTACTTTTAGAGACAGGGTCTCACTGAGTTGCTTAGTACCTCGCCATTGCTGAGATTGATTCTGAACTTTTGATCCTCCTGCCTCCGCCTCCTGAGCAGCTGGGATTACAGGCGTGGGCCACTGCACCTGGCCTTATTGGCTTGTGCACGCGTGCGCGCGCGTGTGTGTGTGTGTGTGTGTGTATTTTTTGGTATTGGCGACTGAACTCAGGGGTGCTTTACTGTTGAGTCACATCCCCAGCCCTTTTTACATTTTGAGACAGTCTCACAAAGTTGCTCAGGCTGGCCTTGAGCCTCCTGCCTCAGCTTCCTGAGTTGCTGGGATTACAGGTGTACTTAACTAGCTTCTTTGGAGGTCACAGGCATCGGGCTCTATGGAGGTGACTGCAGGGTCATGAGGTGTGAGTGCATCAGTCTCCTGTTTCACTGACTGAGCTCAGCATGAGTACAGCAGAGTGATTCAGAGCGAGTCCTGGGCCTCAGAAGAGGATGCTCAGTGCTGCTGCTGCAAATACATCCATACAGTTTTACGAATAAGAAAAGCACAAGTTGATTCCTTTACTCCCTCATCCATTTGCTGACTACCATGACCACACCTGGTAATGGACACCAAAGAGCTGTTGTAATTTAGGCCACAGAGACAGAGGAATAAGGACTGGCTGACCTCATTAGAACAGTAAGGCAGATGTGTGATACTTGCATCATTTATACTTCTAGACTGAAATGATTGGTAATCAAATACAAAAGACCCAAGATATTTTACTGAAGAGTACAGTACTTCCTCTTGGATGTGCAAGGGCTGTGCCCACCAAAAGAAATCATAGATTTCCTGTGCCTCTGGATGAGTGGTGTGGCACATGCTGGATAACTATCTGGGGATGATCATTTGCAGTCCATGCCTTACTCCACACTGCTGTCCTGTGATTTACCAGGGAACAACATTTTCTTTTCCTGCTATTATGCAGGCTTGCCAAGAGCAGGGGCTACATTTGTGTTTTCCCAGCCTTGGTACCATGCCTGTTGCATCAGGATGCTTGCTTGGTGTCCTGCTTCAGCATGGCTAGCCTTTGGCTACCAGGGTTATTAGAGAAGGTGAAAAGAACAGCTGTACCGGTGCATTGGAAAGTGATTAGAAGAACAACCTTCAAAAACAGTTCTTTAGCTTCAGGAAGGAAAAACCTTCAATTCTACCAACTTGTGGTTGAGCACTTTTGTATTTTTGTATTCCAAGGGTTTGAAGAGGGTTTGAAGAGTACTAGATTTTTAAAGAAACAGAGACTACAAAGATAAAGAGTACAGATTTTCAGATCTTAATGGAATTTAAGAGAAAATGAGTGATGGAATTCTTGTCAAAAAAATGTAGGATCAGTGTGTAGGACACTGAAGCATTCTGAACTGCTGGCTGCCTGATGGAGACTCAGACGCTGGCTGAGATACAGCTCAATCAGACTGTGTGCAACACCCTGTTAAGTGGGGTCATCTAATGACAGCAAGCACTGACCCTGTGGCTGGAGCCCAAGGCAAGAGCGGTCTGGCAGATGCTTGGTGCCTGCCTGCAGCTCTTGTTCCTGGATAATTCAGATATCCACAGTGGATAGGACCTGAGTCTGCAGAGCCGCCAACAGCCATGTGATGCCTGGTAGTTTGTGCTTGCTGTTGTTACCTGCGGATGAGCATCCTCCTAACACGGAGGTCCTGACTCTGCTGGGTACCAACTGCCTAGGTGTACAACCAGAAACGCTGGGCTTCTGCTTGTGAGGAAGAGACGATTTCTGCCTGCTAGCTATGAATGAGCATTGAACAAACACCCCCAATCTCGGGAAAAGGGGCTGTGCATAAGCTATGGAAACAGATTCTTTGCAAAGCTCCCTGTGGTTCTGGCCCACTGGCCCCACTCTGTACCCTCACAAAGGCTTCGTCATTTCAGCATATCAACCACAAGTCCTCTAGTTGCTGAGTGTGCAGCTTGGGGATCTCCCTGCTGGTCACGACATTATCAGCATGATAATAATGCTTGACATTTACACCTAGTTTTGTGCACACAGCTAAAGTAGGTCTATCTGTCCTCATAAAAGACATAGAGGTTTTCAAGAAAGTTCACAACCCCTTTTCCATCAGATTAGTACAAAAAAATGTAATTCAGAAATTCAAAATGTAACATGACTCATCAAGCACTACTCTGGGTAGCTAGTTAGCAAGGCTACAGTCTGGTAGCTGGCCTAAAGTTAATTAGTTAATTAGTGATTAACTAGACAAGAATCTATCCTGTTAGTGGTCAACTGGACTAGTCATCCATTAATTCATGGTTGGCTGAAATAGTTAATTCCGTTAGTCATTAATAGATTAGATTTTGGTCTGTTAATGTGGTTAGCTGACTAGCATCTATAAGGATCAGCTGGGCCAGAGTCTAGTCTGCTAGTTAGAAGTCAGCTGGACCAGAATTTTGCTTCTTGAGCACTGAATTCTTTCCTCCCTATTCCACAATACTAGAGCTCTAACAACTCTGATCTGATAATTTTAGGTTATCAGCTACAAACTGAGTTTGACTGAGGGCTGGTGGGTTTTGTTCTCAGTGGTGGTTCAAGAGAAGCTTTCAATGTGGAAAATTTCAAAGCAACCAGAATTTATATGTGGAGAGCTGAGATTTTCCTCTACTGAGTCCTTAAATTTTCCATGAAATAAAAATATGCTTTCATATACAAACATGATAAACTCAAAACTGCCTTCAGGAACATTTGACTCCTAACAGAGCACACTGTCAAGGAAGTAGATCTCTGTGCCGTCAGTCAGGGAAAGCTGCCAGGTGGACTTTCTCCTCACAGCATCCCTGCACAGCAGCACACACATCTCAGGGACTTGAAAAACACAGCCAGCCACTTTTCAGATGGAATTCTGAACCAACACTAGAGACTGGGGATTATAGAAAATGCCTGGCCAATGATGCCATCGATTTCTAGTTTTGGGAATGAATAAATAAGAAGCACCTCTTTGGGAAGGGGCATGCATGCTGACTGGGTGAAGCACAGGTAGTAAGGGTCCTTCACACAGAAATCAAGGCACAAGCTCTTCTCGGTTTTCCAGGACGCCTGCCCGTTGAGCTCACAGAAGCTCCAAAGGCTGTTAAACACATGTGTGCCATTGGAGCTCTATGGCCAACACTTGAGAGGTCCCCTCCCCTCTTTAACTCAAGAGGAAAATGTCAAAACTGCTGAGGAGAGAAGTAAGAAGTATCTGCAAGGACAACGCCTACCAACAAGACTTCAGAATGCACGTGTGTGCAGTCCGTGGGCAAAGGGCCATACCTTGGTGAGGTCCTTGTACAGCTCTGGGTAAAGAATCGCCATTTCCGGCTTTACATCTTGGTCTAACACTAAGGAGAACACTGGAAACATGGTGTAGATAGTTGCATACCTTAGAGACCAAGAACATTTAGTTAGCCTGAAAAATGTCTGCAATACAACTAAAATTAGAGGTAGATTGAAGTTTCAAAAACCCAAGACATCCCATGAAAACAAGATAAAACATCGAAGTTGGCAACACAGTAAGATTATTTCTGATCAGTAGCATGTTCTGTAAGCCATAAATGCTTACTGGGAGTGGAATCAATTTAAAGATAAACATTTCCTATTAAACATTTGCAGGCTGAGGTCAGACTTCTCTGCAGCTGTCATGTTACCATGAAGTACCTGGTATCTCACCCAGCTCCCCCAAGGGCAGTGTTCTGTAGCACTTTAGAACAGCCTTGCTGGTGGGATGCTGACGCAGACAGCGTCCCCACACAGAACCCTGCCTCCCACCTGCCTCTTCCTTCAGCCCAGAAACAACCTGTTCTCCATCTCTATCATCCCTACCTCTTTTGTGGACTACCACTTGAACAACGGAACAGACGGCAGGCAGCCTTTGGGGTTCTCCACTTGCTTGGTCCCAGGAGGTGACCCTGGGTATGGCTGCACCAGCATCCTGGTGGTAAAGGGGCCCTGGTTGCTTAGCCATTCATTTGCACACTGTAGGGCACGGTGGTTACCCTGAGTCTGGAGTTATCACAAACAATACTGCAGTCGACATTCACTGCATGAATTTTTCTTGTGAAGAGAAGCTTTCATTTATTTTGGACCAGAGCACCAACTGGGATAGCATGTGCTGGGTGATATGGTAGAGGCAGACTCGGGTTAATCTTGGTTTGCTGAGCTCTATGCTGGAATGTGGCATGTCCATGCCACACACCACCACCCGAGGCTCCATATTATAACTTCCTGTCAGATGAGGACACGGAGTCTCCTGTGACTGGGAGGCAGTATGCACTCCCAGTCTGAGATACGAGGCCCTCTTCCTTTGAATCATGCCATACTGTGGTCACATGTCCACATTCTCCTCTCTAGCACCAGCTCAGGGTGGCAGTGCTCAGGACCCTGAGGTGGGAGATTATCCTGGCTTGCCTGGACAGGCCAGTATGAACACACGGATCCACAGAGGAGGCGCAGTGTTCTGTGGAGAGAGGCAGATGCACTAGGAAGAGCAGTAGGATGCAACGTGGGCTTGGAGGGTGGGTGGGGTGGGGTGAGGTAAAGTGGGGTGAGGTGGGAGCCCTAGGCATGGCAGGCAGCACTCCCACTGGCTCTCACTGGGATGCGATCAAAGCACCTCACGTTGAACAAAAACCTAACACTTGCAAGGACCGCCATTCCTCTGTATCTTGCTCACATTACCAGGAATTCTGGGGATTCAAGGAATGACCAGACAACATAGCACTTAGGATGCTCTTATAACAGCCTGTGGTGAGTAGACACTCAGGTGTCCTCTGCTGCCCAGAAGGAAGCTGAGCACAGGGAGAGGCGCTGGTACAAGTGTGCAGGAAGCTAGCCTGGCCATACCTCCCACGAGCAAGCCACTGAGCCAAGGCCTCTCCCTCCCTCTCCTCTTGACAATGGGGTGGGATGGGGATGGATGTAAGTGGGTAGCCCTGGTCATCAAGTTCCCAGGGTCTGCTCATAGGAGGCAGCCCTTTCTGGGGTAGGCAGTGATCTCCGCAGACACAGAGAGCAGCGGAGGCATGGCCACACACTAACATCCGTGCTGATGTCATCTCTGCGCATGACCACAGTGGGTGAGGGGGTGAGATCCCAGTTTAACTGCTTTTGGAGGAAACTCCTGTCTCACAGATATGGTGGCTAAGATCACCTAGCTTTACTCCAGCTCATGTGTGCAGCATGCTTTGGTGCACTGGATCTTCAGATGTGAGGTTTCACTGCTGCTGGGGACAGACTTCTAGTGCCTGTTCTGGATTAGGTCATGTCTCACCCAAATTTCAGGAGGCAGACAGCCCAGTGCCTTCTGTTCTGTGTGTTCCTGACTGGTGACTGTCAAGTCCCCACATGAGGACCCACTTTCTTGCCAGGACAGGGACAGGCTTTGAGAGGCCTGCAGCTGGCCCAGCTGGCTCCATTCTGGGAATGACAGCCTCCACAAATGCTTACCCCTTGGTTCTGCCCCTCTCATAAGCCATGGGGTTCTTTTATAAGATTTCAGCTCCATCCTACTTCCTGACACAAATTACAGCCTCCCCATGAACACACAATCTGTGTGAAAAATGAAGCAGCAGTCGCAAGAGGCTCAAGTGTGCAGGTACTGCCTGGAGTTCCCCAAGCACAGCCTCAGCCTTCACATCAGTGGTGCTTATCCCAAACGCAGAACTGCCCAAAATATCATTCAGTATTCAACACGCATTTTTCTGTTGAGTTGGGAACCATGAGCAAGGAACTGCACTTACCCCACCATGAGAAATCCCTGGTACAGGGGGACAGACGCAAAGTAGAAGACTGAAGAGAACACGGCCTTAAAGACAGAAAACCATAAGTTAGAAACAGCCGCTGTTGGTCACCTGAACATCATTTTGCATGCAGGTTTCTCAAGAGTGAGTAACACATCTAATTAAAAATACGACATCCAATGAAGCTGTGATGCTGCCACAGTTGCTTCTAAGTGCTATCTGTCACCCTCTGCAGGCACCCTGGACACAAAAGGCCTAAGTACCTGCATCGTGGAGATAATGAGGCCCCTGTGCATGACGAACTGGCCGAGAGCTGCGGACCTCTTGTAGCTGTTCCGCCCGTGCACCATGAGCAGCCTGCCAACGTGTCTGAACTGTGTGATGGAAAAGTCCGCTGCCAGCGAGGCCTGCTTCCCCTCCTGGAGCAGAAACACACAGGCGCCTCTGCAGAACACTGTGCTGCGGAGCACGCACACTGTGAGCTGAGCTTGGGAGCTTGGCCCGGACAGATGGAAACCTGCAGCTCCTCCTGCATGGCCCTAGAAGCTCCCCACAGGGCATCCCGGGCATCGGGTGATGTGGGTGGTATCAGGTCTGTACTGGGCACCTGCCTGCCCGCCTAAAGGCGCCTGCCTGTGGGCATCAGGAGGAGGTGCTCACAAGTGCTGCAGAAGAAATGGCTTCAGCAGTCTAGCAGCCGCACAGAAGTAAGGCAAAGGGACAGTATGGACAACACCATTCAAGGCCCTTCCCCACACCTCAGCTCTGTCATGACTCCTACTCCACAAAATTTGCTGTAACACACTTCAGACAAAGCAGTCAAGGAAACAGCCAACTCAAGTTGGGTGAACTTTCCAGGTCTTTCTGGTATGTTCCTACTTAAGCCACGATAAGAGCTGTGGTCAAGGCTGGCAGGAAGACAAACCACAACCATGGTTCACATGGCCAGGAATCAGGGATGCCCATGAAGAGGAAGTGGTAGATAAACAGAGGAGAGCAGTTGTGGTACTGAAGAGACCAACCAAGGTGTGCTGGGGACACTCCAGCCAAGCCCTATGCACAAGTATCTTAGAGGATAAGTCCCAGCAGGCCACAAGAACTGGGGGATGCTGAGGGCTTGCCAACCCACTTTGGTTTACAAGCATCTCAGACAGGCATCCAGTTATGGAGTAAATAACAGAAGGGCGTGACTCTGACCTACCTATCTCTTACTCAAGTACACAGCTCAGGGCTTGGACAAATGAGGACCTTAAATACATGTGGACCCAGGAGGCACTGATTCTGTGCAGACCCAATGCATGCTAAACGCAGGTGTGGGCTGTACATGTGCTGAGGATGTGATAAAAATACATAAAACAAAAAGACAGACGTACCTTTCCCTCAATCCCAATGCCACAATCTGCTGCCTGAATCATGCTCACATCATTTCCTCCGTCACCTGAGAAGCACAAGAAATTGGGATATTAAATAAATAAAGCACCTATCCATCATCATGTTTTCTGTGTTACCAGCTGGGATTGTTTAAGGAATTTTCAGTAACATAGATATAATCAATCTAGTTCCAGAGATGAAACATGATTTTGCCTGCGACGTCAAGAAGCCAGTTGCTCTTAAAATTTCACTGCTGAGGAGGGAGGTGGCGTTCCCACCCACCGACAGCCCTTCTGGCTATGTCCCCTACCCCCGCCAGGTGGAAGCCCAGGGTGGCTCACCGATGGCACAGGTGCGCCTCCCAGTGTGCTGCCGCAGCAGTGTCACAATGTGGGCCTTCTGGGTTGGAGAGCAGCGGCAGCACACCACGGCGGGGCACTGGCAGGCTAGCTCCACAAGCTCGTGCTCATAGTACTTCAGACACACCTGCAAGACAGAGCGCCACTCTCACTGTGCCACTGCACTGTTCTGCAGCTGAGCAAAGGGACAGAGCAAAACAGGGGGCTGGAAAACCAGTGGTCTTTCTCCAATGTGCAAGCACTTGCATTTTTTTGGTCTCACCTGTGACCATGCCTGCCCTGTGGGAGCTGGGGGATGTGGGAGCCAATGGGCCCACAGCCCTGTAAGAAGAGGAGGGGTGAGGTGGGGGAGACTAGTGCATCAAGGCCATGGTGGGAAAGATCACAGAGGGTGGACAACGAGGGCCACCAGGAAGGGCAAAGCACGCTGAGGGTTGTCAGACCCAGAGCTGGTGGCCATGAGGCAAAAAGTGTCTCCAGGCTGATGTGACTGGGGCCAGTGTTTGGGCCATTCTGGGGAAACCTGCTTAAGATGATTCCAGCCCCTCCTTCCCAGCACTGTGGGGATGAAGACACCTGACTGACCTCTGATATCAAGTGCTCACTACCCTTGCCAAGGAACAGGGGAGTCCACCAGCTCCCAATGCATTCCCTTGGTCAAGAAGACCAGAGTCCCGATGCACTGCCTGGAGGGCACTGAGCCTACTCATTCTCTCAGGAGCTTTGAAATGCTGCCCTAGCACGAAGGACAGGTATCAGACTCCAGGTCCTCCGACCACAGGAACAAAAGCCCTGAGAAGAGAGTGCTTCTTTCTCCCCAGCCACTGGCTGCACACCAGAGCACACTGCTACCTGTCTGAACAGGGACTGTGGCCACTGGTATCTCTTGCCATCTTCTCTTCTGTTCTTGGGGACAAAGAAGCCCAAAGCCACATTTGCAGATGCACCCTGTGACTGCAAGGTGCTCATTCTTGCACAACTTGACTGTTTTCGTTTCCTTTGCTTTGATGTTCTCATTTGCATAATTTTAAAAAGTATTTATTTCTTTTAGTTGTACACAATGCCTTTATTTTTATTTATTTTTATGTGGTGCTGAGAATCGCAGCTAGGGCCTTGCATGTACCAGGTGAGCGCTCTACTGCTGAGCCACAACCCCAGCCCCTCATTTGCATAATTTTTATTCTCACCTAATATGTGTATTTTTGGTCAGTTATCTGAACCCTCTTCAGAACTCCCAAATTTCAGAATATAAGAAAATAAGTGCCACCTATCCACCAATGAACTCAACCAAAATCACCATTTAACTGCATAGGGAACATGGAGAGGAAAGAGAATGAAGCTGAGATAATGAATAGCAGGCACTAGATAGATGCAATAAAAAACTTAAACGAGCCAAACTATAGCTCTACAAACACTGTTATTTGGAGACATGGCAACAAATACCAAAATATGGGGCCTCAAGGGGTCTTTGGCATATGTTAGGAACTGGAGGAGGATGGGAAGTGGGGGGCCATGGTAGGACAGACAGTCTGGTCATTCACACCACATGCCTGCAAAACTCGAACACACACAGTAAGTACAAATGACACCAACCAACATGGTAGAGATAGGAAAGTGCCCTGTGCCCTTTCCTGCCGGGAAGAGGGCCCGGCACCTACGGGGCCATCAGAGAGGGCTTTGTAGAGAGACAGACTGTGACAGCCAAGGGACAGAGTGACCAGGTAACAGAGGAAGCACAGTGGCCATGGCTCCAGCTAGCATAGAGAGGTGCAGGGTGACGCCACTGGACTAATAAGCACTTCAGACTCTGGCTCACTAACTCTTCAGCTGGCTGTGGAGTCTTCCCCTGGACTCAGAGATAGGAACATAAAATCAGGATGCAACTGTGGATAGCACAGGACCACTTCCCTGGCCTGAGGAGGCATGTCTACTCAGGGGCCAGATGCAACCTCTGCAATTTGAGCAAAGAGAGCAACTGAAGCGGTGCTCTTGGTGGCCAGAGGTCAGTAAGAAGCCTTGTGGTCTCAGGGCCAACCTCTGGGCACGTTGTTCTGGGAAAGCAGCACATGCAATCTGAGGTCATCAGCGCCCCATGCAGAAGTAGTATGGAGAGAGGCGCCCATCCATGCAGCCGCCCCTGCCCAGGACAAGACCCAGACGCTGAGTGACACTACCACCTCAGGAATGGCCCACAGCCAAACAAGGCCAGGGCCTGGGTCCAGTCAAGCCAACTCCACCTGTGTGGCTACCTGCAGTCCTTACCAGGACCTGTGGACTCCTAGTACCCTGGAGTCAAGAGGAGGACAGATGGGACTAGAGAGTGCTTCCCCTGACTGGGAGCTCTCCGGTGACCCACACATGCCTGGATCACTGGCTTAGATAAGACAGGAACCACACCAAGGCTGCAAGGAGGTGGAGCTGTTACCAAGGGGCAGAGATCCGGGTCAGCTGAAAACACCAGCCTTAAACAGTGGGTACAGGCCAGGAGACATGCTCAGCCCTGACTGTACAGTTGCATGTGCCTATGGGTAATAGGAAAGCATAAGACAGCAGAGAGGCAGGGCCACCTGACAGCACATCCCTCAAGAAGCCCTGGATAACTATAAGGGACAGACAGACAGATACATACTATATTATTGTCCAAACTTGCCTCAGGAGACAGGAAGACATACGCTGTATTAGGACCCAGCCTCGCCTCATGAGACAGACAGATAGACACACGCTGTATTGGGGCCTGGTCTTACCTCCAGGGAGTCCCCTGATATGACCAGTGCACAATCGTGCTTCCTTCTAAATGCATTCAGCTCCAAATGGGCCTCTCCTCGACTGGTCACCTCCATAGAGGAGAAAAGATTAGTACACGTTAAAAGTCTTCAAAATTAGAGCAACAGACCAATAGGATGTGCTTCAAGAAATCGCGGTAGTGTCCTTTGGACAGTGTCGAGAACCTCGATTACTAAACAAGGTCCCTTCAAATTTCTACTGCACTCTCCATTGACTGTTAACAGACCATTTTGCGATTTGCTGCAAATAAAAGCAGAGAAAGCACTGTACCCAAGAAACACACCTGAGCGGTACCTGGAGCTGGCTTCCCTTCTGCTCAGGTCAGGCTGGTTCTGAGAGTAAATTCACCTGAGACACATTCTAGTGCCTAAGTGAGGTGAGGATTTAGCAAGGAGAGAGGCAGAGTGGGGTGCAGGTGAGATGGTATTTAGCACCAGGAACGCAGCCAGTTTTTTTTAAATAAAATAAGTCACATTTATTATCAAAAGTTGCATGAAAGCCCACAGCGTTTACAAAAATGATTTTTTATATAAAAAAATATTTTTGACTATATGGTAATATTTGTGGGGACACCACACTGTTGCTGTTTGGAGCCCTGGCTGGAGGAGACAGGGTCCTTGGCCACATGCCAGGGAGAGGCCCAACTGTCTGAGATCCTGGTGTTAAAGATGTCTCTTTTCACAATGTGGAGTAAGTGTGGGAGGCTCTTGTAAAATCCCCTGTGGTCTCTGCCCTGGTTTTCCATCTATCCCATTTTGTTTGATGTCTGAAGGATTAAGCAATCTCACCGAGTAAAATTAATTCATAATCTTGGAATATCATTAATTTTTGAGTGAAAAGATGTCAGAAACCAAGGTATGCATTTTCAACATTCTTTCTGTGGAGATTTTATAGGGAATAAAATAAATGTTATAGGAGTGAAATATATTAAGCTTCCCATGATCCAAATTAATCTCAAACTCATCTGTAAATAGGTAGGTTATTGTGAAAAATTTAATTTGTGGTGCTATAACACTGAAAAGTCAACAAAAATTGATCGAAAGTTTTATCAGAAGCATTAATAATTTAATTGCAAATAGTAGTCTGCAGGGCCTAATTTGTGATTCTATGCTTCAAAACAAAATACATTTACATGTAAATGACTCTCAAACAGCCATTTCTGTAGGTGTCAGAGCTGCATTCAGACAGCTACAGACCACAGTGTCTGTTCACTCACCATCAATCAAGGCTGAAGAACTTTTATTTTTGTGTGAATTAAATTTAGTCATTACTAATATATACAGTAAACACATAAATTTAGATAACTTCTATTAATTTTCTTTGAGTCAATTAAGGAAGAACATTTAATGTGAAAATGGCAATATTTTAAAAACATATTCCTACTTTGTGTTTAGAATTTGTTTCACAAGAGCTACCTCTGAGCCACATGTAATATGAGTAACTAAATAAAAAATGTATTGTAAAATAAATATTTATTTTTATGTATTAGAGGTATGTCTATTTAAAAATAGCAATAAATAATACTAAGAATACAACAGAAAAATGCTTTTGAATTTAGAGCTTGGTCACTATCAAAAAGCCATCTTCTTTATTACATTTAATGTAACTAAAAAAATATTTTATCTTGTTTTTTATAGGTTGAGTAAGAAAAAAATGACAGCATTTCTTTTTAAAAACATATTTAGTAATTGTGGCTGGGGCTGTAGCTCAGTGGTAAAATGCCTGCCTCCCATTTTGAGGCACTGAGTTCATCCTCAGCACCACATAAAAATAAATAAAGATACTGTGTGTTCATCTACAACTAAAAAAGTATTAAAAAAAAGATATTTAGTAATTAATAACTGCATATACATTTTTACAAAAATAACAGATTTTAAGTGTGAGATAAAACATTTAAAATTTCAAAGTGATTCAGAAACATACTTACAGGTCTAAAAATATGAATGTCTTGTGTTCTAGACACCAAATGTGAACTTTTGGCAATGCAAGTAGCCGTCTCCAGTTTATCACCTGTTAGCATCCATATCTATGAAACAATTTAAACTGGTGAACTTCAACAATGCAACGATACTTTACGTCTTAAAAGCGTCTGTCCTGAACAGTTGCTCGTACACCCCTCCCGCCCCATTCATAGCATTACCGCAAAGCCCAAAGGTGAAGCAACCCGAGTTCACCAACAGATGAATGCATAACCAGGATGTGGTCTACCATTCCATGACATATCATTCAGCCTTAACGAGGAGGAAGTTCTGATTCATGGAGCAACACAGTGGAATGTGAGGACACTATGGCAAGGGAAATAACCCAGGTACAAAAGGACAAACACTGTATGATTCCACTTATATGAGGTCCCCGGATAAATCCAATCTATAGACAGAAAACAGAATGGTATGGTTAGGGGCTGGGGAGCTGGGGTTTAATGGGGACACTTTAAGAAGAGGAAAGTCCTGGAGATGGATGATGGTGATGGCTACAAAGTGCTGTGAGGTTCTTCATGCACTGAAAAGTGGTGCCAAGTTTTGCTGTGTCTACCCTGACTTGCTTAGGCAGAACAAGTAAGAGCAAAGTGATGTGCAGACAGCCATGAGATGTGGAGGCATGTTGACTAGCAACTCGGTTGTGTCATTCACACATGGCTGAGTCAAAGTGGATATCTATAGATGCCCAAAGGTAACTTTATATAGCCTTCCAACCAAACCAACAGGGTGGACGAGGTTGCACACAGCACTAGCAAGATCATAAAGAATTTTATTTCAACTTATTGTTGAAGCCCAAATAGGCAGAGGGCCCATAGCTAAGCCAGAAGTAATTTACATCAAATAAAACACATCAAACAATGCTACTTTTCCATTTAAAAAACTGCATATACATACACATATTATGTACATATATCTGCAGATAAAAAATAAAATATATCAGGGCATTTAATATATGTCAAAGTATTTTATATATTTTATATAACATCAAAAAACTTCCTGTAATATTCTCATCATTGGAATTTCTCAGATTTCTTATGTAACATACCAAAAGACATTTTTGGAAACAGGAAACAAAAAACATGAAATATTAATTATTTGTTTAAGAGTGATCCAACTGTGGCTCTTCTCCTTGCCTGAAGACTTGTGCTTTCTACTCATTTACATGTCTTCATGCACTTTAGTGGAACAAAGATAAGGAGCCAAGTGAACGAACCACGGCTGCTTAGCAATCTGTCACCAGGAACTGAGTGTGAGATGCGCCTTCCCCCTTCAGAGGCTGATCTGGAGTCAGGCTGGACACGTTGTACAGAGAAAAAGGGTCTGGTGCTTTAGATGGAAAATCTCCCACAGGTTATCATGGAGTACCAATGCCCAAACCTTCGTATCATGAACGTTCACTACCATAACACATGGACAATCTGGCACGCGTGACTGAGAAATAGACTGAAGGCATTTAAAACCAACATGTGTCTAACTGATCACACCCTTTGCCAGTGTCCTGGCTGCACCAAGTCACTGGACTTGGGTGATTTTAAATACCCAGTCTCAACTGCTCTCCCTAACTGAACTCCCTGTCTGCACAATGCTCTGCCCACCATGCAGCCTCAGGGCCTGCTTCCCACTGCCACCAGATTTCCTTGGCCTTCCCACAGAAGTTTCCCAGAATCTATGGGTTGGGCAGGGAGGTGGGCCAGGCACTGCTTTGCCTCCCACCCTTCCATTCAGTTCACCTTTCCCGTCTAGCTAGAGTTTTTCTAGCTAGTTGGTACTTTTTCCATCCTCAAAAGTAGGTTCCAAATCCTTTGGACAGTATTAAAATAAATGTTCTCAACCAGCCTGTCACTGAACTCTCAACTTCAATGAAAATGTGAGGTAAGAAAGCAGTTTCCTAAAAAACAAAACTTACACCAGAAAGTGCTAGTTCCCTCGGGCATTGAGGACCTCAACAGTCAGAGGAAAAAATGGCAGGTCAGCAGCCGGGGAAAAGGGCAGTTGGCCACATGACTCCCAAGGAAAATGCACCACAAACCTCAACTCAAACTCTACAAACCAATTATGAGAGAAATGTCAGCTGCCAACCTGCAGCTGTAGAGTAGCGAGGAGCTGGGGGTTATGTTGGCCAGGGCACCCTCCCAAGGCCTGAGTCAGCAGCAGACCCAGAGAAGAACCCAGGATGTCCAACAAGGAGCCAGAGGGAGGAGATATTCCTGCCTTTGCTTTGTATGCGCATACCATCTCTGCAAGAAACCTGTTGCTGAGCTCAGTAGCTCAGCAGCTGAGCAGGACTGCGAGGAGTGTGCTTTCTGACTCCATGACAGCGTGGACGCAGACAGACAGCATAGGCTCCTGGACATCCTCTGTAATGATGGATGTCCTAGCCAGAAGCTCTGGGACACACTGGATTCTGCATGTGCACAGCTTGCATGTAAGAACCAACGTACGTCCCTGTGAGGCTGGGGTTCTGCCCTTCTCCTCTCCTCACCCAACATGTGCTGCCTATGGCAGAAGCTGCTTGGGCAACTTGGATTTGGCAAGACTGCGATTATTTCAGGAAGAGTGCTTACACTCAGTCCTGTGACACAGGATTCTGACCAGCAGGGTGATGGCAAGTGAGGAAACTTGATTTGAAGAGCCTGTGGCTAAACCACAGACTGTAGACATTGGGCAGGGGCTGTGGGTCCTCACGACTGTCTTCAGAAGCACACATGTTATGTGGATGGACAGAACCAAGGAAGCAAAGTCTGAAGTCAGGACAGTGCAGATATTTCTGGATGTCTGGCTGTGAGGCTGAGGAAGGATGGGGGATAGGTGTAGCTTTGCTTCCCACATTCTTCCACCCACCACCCCAGGAGTGCCACAGAACAATACTCCAAAGGAAAAGAGAGTTTGCTTAACAGAGGAATCCCAGGAGCCAGGGCAGCAGGCACCACCTTGATTCCAGCGTTGCGCAGCATCTCCAGCGTGGGCCGCACGTCAGCCTGCAGCTGGTCCTCTACACCGGTGAGGCACAGCAGCTCCAACTCTCTCTCCAGGCTCTCTACCACTGCGGCCACCTTCAGTACTCGGTCATGGATGCTCAGCTTGGCTTGACTGTATCGGCTCTGGGACACAGGGGACATGTGTATGGTCCACATGCCTGGTCTACAATTATTTACTAAATAAATCCACAATACAGGCTGAGCATCCCTCATCCAGAAATCTGCAATTTACAATGTTCTGAAGTTGGATATATAATGAGCACAGATAACAGATCTTGAAGCATTTTGCAATTTTTGGTTACAGACACTAAACCAGGTCATGCCTATGCAAGTAACTTCAAAGCCTGAACCACTTCTGTTCCCCTGAGCACTGGGAGACAGAAGGTACAAACCTTGTTGCTGTGCACATGCCCCTGCCCTAACTCCAGACTGAGGGGAGGTGGGATGGAGGCTCCCACTGGCGAGGCTGCCTTATGCCAGGCACTGGGGACACTGGTTTCCTGAGTGCTCATGCACAATGTCAGGATGCACCTGAGTACAGACAGAGGCCTGCAGGGCAGGAGAGTTCATGAAGGGCAGGTGATGAGCCACTCACCTCAAAGTCCTGGTACTGCTCTTCCGTCAATGCCTTCTTTGCCACCACAAGTGTTCGCAGCCCTTCCCGAGCCATGTTTCCACACTGGAAAGGAGAAGCCCAGTCACTTGTGGTCCCCAGGTGGCCTCAGGCACCATGGAGTCCACTCTCATGCATACTGTGGTCGTCTTCATCTCATGCAGGACCAGCATGTGCCGGCCTGGGTGCTGTGAGGACTAAGAGGTCACAGTGCAGCATGTGTTCTCTGTGCTCTGTGGGTATACTCATGGTTCCCACCACACTCCAGCGGGACTGCTCCCACGGGGGACAGGGGAGAGGCTGCTGCACTGGGTCTGAGCTACTCCACACTGGCTGTGCAACACCTTCGAGTCCCTTTCTGCCACAGGACGCTCCTCCTTAAAGGCCCCCAAACTTTCATGAAATAAGTAAAACCAGGAAAGTGCAGCAGTGGTGTGGGGAGTGTGGGGCCAGGGGAGGCCCCTGGGGAGTGCCAGATCTAAGATGCATGGATCTGAAGGCTGTTTCTGCTCTGTGTTGTAGGGCAAGCTGACTGGTTGGCTGCCCGAGCCTCGTGGGTGGAAGTGGGTCTCAGGTAGCTGTGCTGGGCTAAGCACAGCATGTGTGGTCTGTGCTGTAGTCTTCCGCCCTGCTGGCATGGCTCTTGGTCCCCCTTCCTGGCCCTGCAGCTCAGGTGTTCACACAGGGGCACTGCCATCAGACTGATGGGCAGTGGGGTACTAGTTAAGAGCTGAGGCTGGTGGGGACATGGGCCATGCCCATGTCCACTGGTGAGATGGCATTGTGCTAGGCACTGGGGACACTGGTTTCCTGGTCTCAGTGGGCAGGGAAGAGGAAGCTCTGGAGGAGCCATGACCCAATCTGTATTTAAAACAGAACTAGAGATACATTCTGTAGGTGTATCAAAAGATGTTAGCACCATTCACAGTGAAAGATTTCATTAAAATAATAAAATACTACTTTCCCCATCAGAAGCAGAAACCCAACAGTTTCGAGTGAAGAAACAAGCTCTTTGGTACACAACTGGTACAGGGGTGGGGCACACCTGTTTGAAGGTGTTGGCAACTTCTCACAAAGTTTGAATTGCAGTTTCCAATGACACCATTCCCACTGTAGGGAATGTGACACACACTTGCGATCATATACCAGGCCATATCCACATGAGGCTAGTCCTGACCATGTTGAACAGGTGGACAGGGGTCAGACTTTAAAGAACCTGAAATGGCACACATGGGGTTCCATACCCCAGACATCAACATGGCCCTGAAGAGCAAGGCAGAGCTGCAGAGCTTCTCCCTCGTGCACCAAGCAGAAACAGCAAATATCCCTCTGCAGCAGGTGGTAGTGGTGTGAAAGAACAGAGGCTGCTAGGAGGTGTGAGACGTAAGTTCCAGTGTGGGGGATCACAGTCCTGCATGGTCCAGAACTGCCTAACCCAATCTCCTATGGGCACAAGGTGCTGACAGCTGAAAGGAGGGTGCAGGGTCACAGAGGCAGATGAGTGTGGCAGAGAAACAGACCTCCTGCTCCATAGCTAGGAGCAGGCACGGTCCTGCCCAAGATGCCTGCACTACGAGGACACTGACAGCAAGCAGGCATCTATGAACAGGTGGAACAGAAGGTGGCTGGCTCTGCAACAGAGAGAGTGCGACCATCTGGAATCACTTCCTCAGGGAGAAGGCTCTGGAGCAGAGCCCAGGTGACTAAGGAGCGCACATTTCCTGCTGTGTGAAGTAGGACTGGGTGCAGGGATGGTCTGGGGCCTCCTCACCAGGGGACACGTAGAGGGCTGCACTCCATTGTATGTTTTTGGCACCTTTGTCAAGGATCAAATGACTGTAGACGTGTGGGTTTCTATTCTGTACTACTGGTTTGTGTGTCTGTTTTTATGTCAGTACCATGTAGACTTTGTTACTATAGCTCTCTGCAGTGTAATTTGAATTCAAGTATTTATGATGCCTCCAGCACTGCTTTTTCAGTGTAAAAGTGCTTTGGCTATTCAAGGTCTTTCATTCTTCTGAATGAATTCTAGGCTCCACCCCCCCCCCGCCCCCGTTCTGTTAAGAATGTCACTGGTATTTTTGATGGGGGTTGCACTAAACCTGTATATTCTTTTTGGTGGCATGGCCATCTTAACAATATTAATTCTGCCTATCCATGAACATGGGAGGCCTTTCCATCCTGTGTCTTCTCTCTTCAGAATTCTATAGTATCCATTGTTGAGTTCTTTTTACCTCCTGGGTTAGATTTATACCTAGGAACTTCTTTCTCTTTTTTTTTTAAAGGCAATTTTTTTTTTTAGTTTATTTATTTACTTATTTTAGTTGTAGATGGACACAATCCCTTTGTTTATTTATTTTTATGTGGTGCTGGGGATTGAACCCAGTGCCTCCCACTCACCAGGCAAGCGCTCTACCACTGAGCCACAACCCCAGCCCTTAAATGCAACTTTGAGTACAATTATTTTACTGACTTTTTGGCAGATTTGTTAACTATTGATTTTCATATGTTGATTTTGTAATCTGCTACACTGTCAACTTTATTAGCTATAGCAATCTTTTGTGGAGTTTTTTTGGGATCTTCTAGGTATAGAAAAATATAATCTGCAAACAGTGATAATTTGACTTCTTCCTTTCCTGTTTTTATCCCCATTATTTCCTCATCTTGCCACACTGACCTGGTTAGAATTTTTAGCACTACGTTAAATAGACTATTCCAGATTTTAAAGGAAATGCTTTCAGTTTTTCCCCATTTTCTATAAAGTTGGCTTTGGTTTTTTTTTTATGTACCCTTTATGATGTTGAGGTATATTCCTTCTATTCCTAGTTTCTTTGGTGTTTTTTTGTTTGTTTTTACATCATGATTGGTTGCTGAATTATGTCAAAGGTCTTGTTGCATCTATTGAGACGACCAAGTGATTCCATCCTTGATTCTATTTATGTGATAAATTACATTTATTGACTTGTAAATATTCAAACATCCTTGTACCTCTGGAATAAAACCAATTTGGTCATGATGTACAATCTTCTTGCTATTTTGTTAAACACAATTTGCTAATATTTTATCAAGTATTTTTGTTATCTAAGTTCACCTGGGATACTGGTCTGTAATTTTCTTTCCTTGAAATGTCTCTATCTGGTTTTGGTATGAGAGTGATATCGGCTTCATAGAATGAATGGAAGTGTTCTATCCCTTTCTATTTCATGAAATAATTTGAGAGTACTGGCATTAGTTCTTTAAAGGTTTGGTAGAATGCAGCCGAGAATCCAACTGTCCTGGGCTTTTCTTTGTTGGAAGGTTACTATTTCTTTTTATTACTGATTTTATCTCATTACAAGTTATTGGTTTAGGGTTTCTATGTCCTCTTGATTCAGTTTTGGCAGATCACATTTGTCTAGATATGCATCCATTTCTTCTAGGTCTTTCAATTTATTGGAGTACAAGGTTTCAAAATAGTCCCTAATGTTCTGCTGAATTCCTAAGATGCCTGCGGTGATTTCTTCTTTTTCATCTCTAATTTTATTAAATTGTTTTTTTCTCCCTTTTTCTTTTGGTTAGTTTGACTAAGGGCTTATGAATCTTGTTTATCTTTTCAAAGAAACAACTCCTTGCTTCATCACTCCTTTGTATCTTTTTTTTTTAAATTCTCAAATTCATTGATTTCAGCTATGAACTTAATTATTTCCTTTCTTCTACTGGTTTTGGAATTGGTTTGTTCTTCTTTTTCAAGGGCCCTGAGACACATTTTAAATTCTCAAATTCATTGATTTCAGCTATGAACTTAATTATTTCCTTTCTTCTACTGGTTTTGGAATTGGTTTGTTCTTCTTTTTCAAGGGCCCTGAGACACATTTTTAGGTTATTTGGGATCTTTCTGATTTTCATAGCTATAAACTTTTCTCTTAAAATTGCTTTTATAGTGTCCCAGAGGATCTGAAATGTTGTATCAGTATTCCCATTTAAGCCTAAGAATTTTTATTTTTTTTTTAATTTTTTTTTAAAAAATATTTTTTAGTTGTCAACGGATCTTTTATTTTATTTATTTATTTATACATGGTGCTGAGGATCAAACTCAGGGCCTCACACATGCCAGGCAAGCGCTCTACCACTGAGCCATTACTGTAGCCCCAAGTCTAAGAATTTTTAAATTTCTCCTATCATCTTTTCATCATCCAATAGAGTGCTGTTCAATCTCCATGTGTTTATATAGTTTCTATAGGGTTTGGTTCTGTTGATTTCTAATTTCATTCCATTATGATATGATAAGATGCAAGGGATTATATCAATTTTTTTTTACTCAGCAAATGAATTAAAAAAATTACAGTGAGTTGGGTGGGCTATAGAATGCTATAGCTGAATGGTGAGAAAAGGAGAGCAATCATGCCCCCCACGAAGGTTGTCACAAGCCCTGTGATGACTCACATGTTCAGGAAGTATCTTGCATCTCTACAGCAGTAACAGACCTACAGTGATAGGCAGTCAGGCAGTGAAGACGACTGACTTAGGGATTTGGGCCTTTAGAACTAGGTATGGGCAGGGATCCTGAACTTCCTGGGGTGTACTGATTAATAGTTCAGACCCAACTCTGCACACCACAGACCCCAAGCCACAGGCAGGCACTTGTCACCCCTACCATCTCTTAGGAAGCTATATGTGGGATGTCTACCTCCAATAAAGCCAGGTATAGCATCTGATGAAGAGATGTTTGTCTATAGGCAAATAAAAATTATTAAAATATCCAGATTTTCTGAAAATACCTTTTTAATTCATCCAGCTTATTGGATCTGATGCCCACTATTCAATCTGTAGGCTGCAGTGGCAGGCAGGGCTGGGGAAGAAGCCTGGGGTCCAATACTACCCACTCAGACACTCATGAGCTGTGTCCTTCCCAGTGTCCAGTTCAGCGACTTCCAGGGTTGGGCTATGTAGACGAGGGAAGGGACTGTTGCTGTACCACAGAGGAGGGCTGAGCTTGTTCTCCTGGGATACCACATCAGGATCTAATTCAGGTCTGTGTTTAGAGGGAAGAGGCCCATCATTGCCACACCTCCCTTCATCCAGAAGATTATTTTTTTTCTATGTGTTAATATGTGTGAATACTCCGATATTTCAATTTTGAAGAATGGTGCTTTCTGTAATATGATCAATGTAGAGTGTTTTCCTTGCACAACTGGAGAACACAAGTTTGCAGCCAAGAAGCCAACTCCAGGTTCTGCTTGCAACAAAAAGCATAGCACAAACCCAGGCCCCTGGAGTGATTGCTTTGCTTTGTTTCTTAATACACTGAAAGGATTCTGATTACAACAGTTTACAGCAAAGACACCACAAAGGGTCAAAAGATTTATCTATGAAACAAAGCACAATACTGAGAAAATAAATGTACATAGGATTTTTAATAAAGTTATCTTTGTGAAAAACAATCTGACATTATCTGTCTGTTGCAAGACATTTATTGATTTGACCTCATAAAGCTAAATAAATTAAACAAGTATTTTACAATTAATTGCACATCATTATGACCAAAAGTAATTTTTATGGCATTTTACTAGGTCTTCAGGGAGTTTAATTTATTCATGTCCCTGATTAAATCAAAGTGCCCTGAAGGAGATATTGATTCATATTGCCAATATCATGCGAACACTGGGTGTGGCCACTGCACTGACAGGAGAGCTCTGAGCAGCAGAACAACATGTAAACAGGGAAAAGTGCTGTATTTGCCGTTACAACTGGTCTGGCTTTACTCAGAAACCCAGCTATCAATTAAAATGTAAACTTAACACATTGTAGACTCTCATTCAATTTAATATAGGCTTACTGGTGTTTGTACATTATTTTCTACTTTTAAGTGAACTGACTAGCATAATACTAAAATTCGAATTAAAATCTCCTTGCATATTAACTAGATGTCATATTAAAGCCTAACCTTGTTTAAACACACAGTGCTATTTCACAACTCTCTAGTGAATGACTGATGATGTTTTCTATACTTTCAGTATTACACATAACATTATTCTCTATAAGGGGCTCCTTGTGCACATCCACATGATTTCACAAACAAAAAAGCAATAGTTAATTGTATAGAAAGCCTCATAATTAACGAGGGCCTTATCCTTTTTGCTTAACCAGTATGAGAACCATGACTACTGAGAACAATTTGGTGGGAAATGACAACACCCCTGGTAACCTTCCAGGACCTGGTCTGACATCTCTGTACCTTGACCAGTGTCTCCCAAGCTGTGGGGAGGAGACAATTTTTCGGTCATCTGATGTTTCCTAAGTTCCACAAACATGTGTGGCTGCACAGTGCCAAGCGTGGCCCACTTACCTCCTCTTCCAGCCAGTCATTGTACTGGACGATGGAGGACATAGCAACGTCAGCACCCTTCATGTAGAATGTGATTTCTGCTGTGGACTCATCCTGTATGGAGTGAAAATACACTGTTGGGCTATCTAGCTCCTTGCAAATAACTGCTGGTCTAATAGAAAATGCACCGAAAAAAAAAACAACTC
This sequence comes from Urocitellus parryii, assembly GCF_045843805.1. NCBI lineage: Eukaryota > Metazoa > Chordata > Mammalia > Rodentia > Sciuridae > Urocitellus > Urocitellus parryii. The sequence continues at coordinate 683,275 of NC_135543.1, forward strand.
TTAAGAATGCCTTCCCTGTGGGAAGCTGCTTGCTTTCCAAGTGACAGGCGCCTTTACATGCAATGCAGTAAGAATCGGGAAAATCACTGCACACTTGAGATGCTGGGAGGAAATTTTTGAAATAAATTCTGTTAATGAATAAATGACTTGAGCTATACTGTAAGCATCAAAGTCTGATCAAATGCTTTCTTGTTTAACAAACTTCCAAATATTTTTAATTGTTATTTGCTAAGAAAAGCTGAACACAGGTACGTATAGAAACTTTATGGTTAAAAATCATTATTAAGTTAAATTTTTTGTTACGTTACTTTTGTTAAACACAAAACAACTAGCTGATTTTGAAAATTAGTAACATCTTTTACTTATTCTCCCTTAGCAGTGTTAGGAACTGATGTTTCACATCACCAGGTATTTTATGTCATTATGGCCACTCTGGTGTCTCACTCATAAATTATTAGTTTAGATTTTGTTTTATTTTTTATAAAAAACCATAACAAGCACAAAGCGAATACGTACTTAACTTTAACCTTTTTTGTGGAGAGGGAGGATTTTGTATCTGCTTTAAAAGATTAAAAAAGGAACCGCTCAAGCTGTCCACACCAAGCACACTGAAGTGTCTCTGGGCCCAGCACAAGCGGCAGCATACCCTGACGATGATGCCCATCCGCTTGCTCTCCGAGGTGAAGGGGAACACCTGCAGGATGCAGTAGGTCAGGACCTGGCCGCCAGGCGTCTTCAGCTGCATGGAGGTGAGGTCCCTGCTGACCAGAGTGAGCCCGACACTTTCTGTCCACCGCACCAGTGCGACCTGAAGAGACCACAGTGTGAGGTCTGACTGCCTTGGGGACGCTGTGCCCAGAGGACATGGTACCTTGCATGAAAAGTGTCCCCAGAAACATGAAGGCAGAGAAACTGCAGAGTCTAGAACTTTTCATTTCTGTGCCATATTACATACAGGTGAGCAATAAGCAACGTGGCAGAAAGTCCCTTGGCCTGCTGTGTAACATGGTCCATTATGCACCATAAAGGCTTCCTTTTGTACTCTGTGTCGATGAGCTCCCTACAACTAGTCATGTTTAAACCCTAGAAGGAAGCAAGTAATCTGAATTTTGTTTATCCCTATTTTTTTCCAACATGAGAGAGAAACTGGTGTCTGACCAACTACATGAAAGTGTCTACGTGGAATATCTTCCGACCTGAAGGGAACGAAAAGCCGGAGCCTGCAGATCAGGCCTGTAGAGGGCAGCCTGGGCTCTGAGTCTGACCAGGCTAGCCAGTAGCTCCGCATAATCTCTTCACCTCACCAGTTCAATTCCAGCTCTGCCAGGTGGAAATATGCTTCTGCAAGCTGTCCTAAGGCTGAAGAAATGTAAGCTGAGTCTTTGGTGTGTGTAGGTACTGAACAATAGGAGCTGCTCTTACTTATTCTTACTTAGAGTTACTTTAATAACTTATTAAAATTAAAAACTCATAAGAAGATATTTTCTAAAGTTAATAATGTATGTTAAGTATTTTATGACAATCAAGCACTTTCTGGAAAAGAATATCTTTCTGAGGAGCCTTATCACGGGACAGCAGGTCAGTTAATGGCACACCAAGCTTGGCAGTAGCCGAGAGAATGTTACCCAACAGGAACACCCTCTGCGATGAACATGCTGCCAGGGTTGGAGACTGTCACAGCATGCCCACAAGACCAGCTCTGTGCTCTGCAGCTTCCCAAGGTTGGGCACCCTTCACCTTTGCTCTGAAGGCACAGCCTTGTCACTGGCCAGCAATGTCACAGCTCCCAGGGCGTGACTGGGCAGGTCCCTCGGGGCTCAAGTCTCTCAGAGGCAGGGTGAGCTCACCCCTGCTTTCAAGTCTCACTGCCACCTATGCTGTTAGGATCTCATTTTGGATTTTGAGACGTAAATCATCTCAGGGACATTTAAAATTCTGGCTGTGTTCAGAATGTTATCAATTGAATCTTAATATCTGGTGAGGCTGTGGAAAAATTCTTAGCAGCTCTGGTTCCGAGGCTGACTGCTCAGGTTAGGATTCTGGAGCAGGCAATGCCTGCATCCCTATAATCTTGGTGCCTTGAGTGTACGGTGGCCAGGTTCAGGAGGACAAGAGACCAACACCAGCAGAATGGTCAGTGGATGTTCAGAGCACCGAGCTGTGTACTCAATCCTTGCTCACATGTCCCACTTGATATGTTCTCTTGGACAGATCAGGAAATCATTTTTAAAATCAGGTTTCCTAATAACTTGCCACAAACCCAACTGCAGGATACTTCCAGTAAGATTTACCAGAGATGGGATGCTTTCAGTGCTGGGAATGTGTGCGGCATAGGGCAGGGAGAGTGAGGGACAGTGGGCAAAAGCAATCGAGCACTTCCCAGGACTGCTGATGGCTTGGGGCAGAGTGTAGGAGCATAGCCGAAGACTAGGGTGCCAAACGCCTGTCCCCGGCAGTGGGAGGAAGCTCCTCTGCTCTCCCTGGGCTATCCACCGCTTCACTGGGCCAACACTCACTTCCTGAACACTGCTTAGGGTCTCGTAAGGGAACAAACTGGATAAGGTTACCATAGGGTTGGTATCCTATTGTTGTAGGATAATAAAGATACATAAAAATGAATGCATTTTAAAATTACTAGTTATAAATTGAATGTAGTTGCTGGAGCAGAGATAAAACTACCTCTTATAATATTCTGATATTTTAAAAAAAAGTTTACATAGTGGAGTTAGCCTATGGTAAATGGAATAGAATAATTCTAGAAATTCATGATGGAGAGTGAAATTATAACAGTCTAATATTTTTATTTCAGTTACAAAGTCAAAAATACATTTCTCTAAAAAAGGCAAGGGATGGGGAATCAAACAGCCTTTCTCCATCTGAGTTCTTCAGAAAACAGAACATGATTTGGGGTACCAGTTGCTGTTCCCAAGTAGAATACTAGTCCTGCCCTAGATACAAGGAGGGCGTTAACCCACTGCACACCACCCACGCCTGCATCACCAGGGCCGCCTGCCTCCTGGAACCACAGGGCTTGGGGGTGTGGCTCCAAGGCCTCATCTGCTGCACTCCTCTCTGGTCCATGCCAAAACCTGAGTTGCTGAGCACAACTCAAGGACCTGCTTTCTGCAACAGCAATGGCCATGCAGTGTCTGAATTCTTTCTCGGCCTGAACTGTTTAGAAAAATATTATGTTTAAAGCAATAAAAATCATCACTTAGCTGATATTAGAAAGCCAAGTAAGGAGATTTAGCTGCACAGAATATTATTATTTTGTTAAGAGCAACACAATGAAATTAAGTAATCAGCTTTTTTATTTAAAAGAGGAGCATTATGTCTCTTTAATAACCTGCATGTAAGGCCAGGACACCTGGGTGCACCGGCTGTAGCCCCAGTAACTGGCCTGAGAGTTAAACTCTGGGAAAGAATATAACCTTGACCTGATCTGCTTACTATCCATGTCCTTACGCAGGTGGTGGCTCTTGGATGTGGAGAGGGTACTCAACAGGCTGGAATGTGAAGCCCAAGGAGGCAGGACAGGACATGAAGCCCGGACCCAGCCTCCTGGTGTATTCTGGGCAAGTTGAGTCACACTGAAGTGCTGCCTACTGACAGTAGGCTGCTCTGAGAGGACTGGAACTTCACCTTATCAGCTCCAAGCTCCCCGCTCTCCATATGTAACAGATACTTCTCCCTTTTGTGGAAAATAAGTGAAATCAGCAAATTTTGTCCATTTTGATGATCTCAGTAAGATCTCTGTGTACTCTTCCCAGAAGAGAAATCATACAAGCAGTAACAGATGGCATGCTTAATGCTTCTCAAATGCTGTGGAAAACCACAAGTTCTCAAGTCCTGCGAGCCGGTGGTGAAGGGCTTACCCTCTATGCAGGCAGTGACAAAGCCCGCAGGTCACGGTAGCCAGGAGGCCATCATCTCCCGGGGGCAGGGATGCAAGGGCTAGAAACTCCTACTTGCAGGACTTGGCTGGGCTGCAGGAATGTGTGCCCTTGAGAATATCAGATGGCTTCCTGTACCCTAGGTTTTGGGTACAGGAAGTGTGCCATACAGCAGCAGCAACATGTGCCTATCCTCGCTGCACTGGTGTCCCCTGGGGCTAAGGCTGTGCTAAATGCCACTGGCCCATCACCAGTGCCGAGAAGATAGGAACTGGAATCAGAACTCTACTCTGAGCCTCCAGGGTGTTACTAAGAGACTCAAGTGTACCAAGAGGCTAAAATCATCTGTGATGATCCAGTACTGTAATTGAGCACATCAGCAACACATTCCAAATTACAGTTTTGAAAAAAACCACAAGGATGACAACAGAACCGACTCTGCCAGGAGGGAGGAGAGCACACCTGAAATGAGATGGAAATGCTACACGTTTTTCCGGTACAACTTCTTCAGAAACTGCAAATGACCCAATACTCCCAAGGTTAATTTTCAATTTGCACAGTGAAAGGTTCCCATTATGCTGTGACCTATAAATTGTACCTTTCCACAGACACCCTATCATCTCTGGGTGCCCCACTGAAGTCAGACCCAGGCATTCTATATTTGGCGACTACATCTGTTTATTGTTTAGTTTACGCTTGGTTTCACACCCCTTTGAGTTAGCAGCTTATAAGAAAAATCCTACACCTAGCGCAGTGTTCCATCCAAATGTCTTTAATCAGCAATCATCTTGAGGATTAACTCTATATAATGCCAACCAGAAAAAAAAGTATTCAAGTTTTTCACAAGAGAGATGCATTAATTACTATCCTAATTTAACTGGCTTGGTGTTGGGCAGAAAAGTAAATGGCAGCATGTAAAAAAGTGGATGTGTAACCAATGTGAATCTGCAATATGTATACCGGGTAAAAATGGGAGTTCATAATCTGCTTGAATCAAATGTATGAAATATGATGTCAAGAGCTTTGTAATGTTTTGAACAACTAATAATAATAAAAAAATACTTCTGGATTAAGCATATAAAGAAGTAACCTCAGAGGAGGACCAGGGATACCTTCAAAGCTGCTGCTATGAATTCATGCCCGCCTTCAGCATCACACAGGCCTGGCTTCCTTGTGGAAGTCAGGCAGGCTTAGATGCCACATCCTAGGCCAGCTCTAGCAGGTCTGCTGCGCTGGGACTGGCATAGAGTTAATGGGGAGTTGAGGAGTGAGAGGCCTTCTAGAATTCTATGTATGTGAATATATCAGTGGTGTCTTTCTTAGAAGACTCTGAGAAATAAACTACATCCAGTGATGTTAAATACAGAAACAAAAGCAAAGAAAATGTCAATGGCACAGACAGTTTGATTCTATTTTGAGAATTTAAGTGATTAAAATTCACACACTTTTGGGACTGGAGATGTGGCTTAGTGGTACAGCCCTCGCCCAGCGTACATGAGGCCCCTGGCCTCAATCACTAGCATTGTGATAAATAAATAATTGATAATAAACTACACGTACATTTCTAAAGCAACGTGTCCAGGGCTGCTCCATCCAGCAATTTCCCCTTCAGCCCACCTGTTTCCCACCTTTGGGCTATCCCACCGAGCTTTTCCTGAGCCTAGTCAGGAAGAAGAGCTAAGGGGAAGAGAGCAGGAGAACACAGCAAGCCTAGGACATGTAAAGAAGACAGAAGAGAAGGCCTCGCTTCTTGGTACACCAGGACACCAGCTATGGCCCCTTCTCCCTCTTGGGGAGAAGGTAACATGTTACCCCCTTTTAAATGAATCCTGCTTTATGTGCTTGCCTTGGCGTGTTCCTCTAAGGCTACACCTTCAACATGCCAGGGAGCAGGACTGGTCACCAGTAACCAATGGTATCAATGATAAAGAACACCCCAGGAAAGTCCTAAGCAGGTCTTGGTGAAAGGGCAGTTTGGAACACTCACTCTTGCCAGAATAGCGATGGAATGGTGATGAAATCTGTGTGCTCCACCTTAACATTATTCCCATTTCAGAGGACAAAAGTAAAAGAAGACACAACCCTGGACTGTGCTCCTAGCCCTGCTAAGGAAATGTCACCAAATGACCTTGTGAGGTCTGAAATCATGCCACATGTGCAATTACACTACAGTCTTACATTACAGAATGACAAGATGGAACAGCAGGAAGAGAAAAACTGCTTCAGCCGTTACTGTGAAATCATTACAAAAAAGGACCAAGAGCTTTAGAAAAATTCTCAACACTTATTTGTTAGTTTTTTTTCAGGGTGGACACATCAGTGTGTTCTCAAGTTATCAGTAAGATCTGAGCAAAGAGCAGGTTATATTTTTAAAAACTTAAAAACCATATTTTGTTCAGATGGCCTCAGTTTTGTAACAGTGGTCAAATTTATGTTTTGAATATAGTCCTTGCTGCTCTATTTACTTTTTAAAAATTTTAAAATATATTTTTTAGTTGCCAAGGATCTTTTTACTTTATTTTTTAAAATTTATATGTGGTCCTGAGGATCAAACCTAGGGTCTCACACATGCCAGGCAAGTGCTCTACCACTGAGCCACAACCCCAGTCCAACAACCCTTTTAAAATGGACATATTTCTTTCTCTTCCTCTTTCCCTGCTCCTCCTTAATCTCTCCCCATCCCTAATCTCAGGGGAAGCAGGATTACCTTTCTTCCCCATCCTAGGCAGAGTCACCTGTCCTTGAGCACACACCCATCACAGGAACAAGTAATCCAGACCTTGGGGACAGCACCAGAAGCTCTCAAAAATGACAATCTCCCAAATTAACAAGTGAAATTACAACTCCAACAGAGAGCATGTGGAATGTAGCCTTTGAGTCACCTCTTTAAAAGCCCCTTGTTCCTGCTGATGGGCAGAATCACAGCCTCTGGGACAGGAGTCCCCGTGTTTCTCCTTTGCTAGCAAAGCGATAAACCTTCTTTTTCCTTTTTCTCAAAATCATGTCCTTGTTATTAGATTGGCATTGGACAAGGACCAAGCTTTTGGCAACAGTTTTCACACAACTCCTCTTTCTGTTCCAGCATTCCATCCAGGATCCATATTTCTTAGAAAATTTCTCAAATTTTCCTTGTATTTTGATGACGTCAAAGTTGTTTTTGTGTGTGTGTGTGTGCCCTTTTATTTTTTAAGGCAGAATCTCACTAATTTATCTAGGGCCTTGCTAAATTACTTGCAATCCTCCTACCTGAGGCTCTGAGCTGCTGGGATTGCGGGACTGTGCTGGATGATGATGTGACATTTCTAAAGAACTGGTTGAATGTTCTTCCATAAAATATCCCTCGATGTGAGTCTGTTGATGTATCCTCAGGGTTAGCCTGGGTTATGTGTAAAATGGGGAGGAAGACCCCAGAAGTGAAAGGAAAGTGACCATGACACTCAGAGAGACCAAGAGATCTTTACTGCAGCAGTGTCTGATTAATAGGGAAGGAAGAGAGAGAGAGAGAAAGAGAACAGGGAAAGAGAGAAGAAAGAGAGGGACTGGGCAAAGCGCAAGAAAGAGAGAGAAGAAAGAGGGGGAGGGGGAGAGAGAGAGAGAAGAAAGAGGGGGAGGGGGAGAGAGAAAGAGAGAGAGAAGAGGGGGAGGGGGAGAGAGAAAGAGAGAGAGGGAGAGAAGGGGGGGGAGAGAGAGAGAGAGAGAGAGAGAGAGAGAGAGAGAGAGAATCGAGCAAAGCGCAAGAGAGAGAGAACACGCATGCAAGGGCGGGGGCAGGAGGAGAGAGTTTTTATACCCCAAATCTAATGGGGTCTTTGGGTCTGGCAAGCTGACTTGTTGGCGTACAGTGATTGGATCATAAGTAGTTGCTAAGGGTGTCATCTTCTGCCTTCAGGGGGAAGGGTTTCTGTTGCACCAGACGGGTGGAGGTTGAGGGTTCAGACCACCCTGCAGCTAACATTTGTTCAGCCTGCTCCTCAACTAACAAGAACATCTCTTCAGATCTGATCCAGGATGACGCAGCTGCTGGTGTTGGCTCTAGATCACCTGGTTAGGTGTGTCTGTAGCTGTCTCCACTGAAAGTGACTTTTATTTTCCCTGTTCAACAGTGTTCTCTTCGACTGAAAGAGTGGGGAACTATACTCCCCTCTTCTGCACAGGAATTCCTCTGCAGCAGGAGATCTATGCGTTCAGTTCAGTTTATTTACAGTCACTTATCACACCAGTGAGGACTCATTCACACTCATTCTATACTTTGGGTTCTAATCCAATAATGCTCTTCCTACTTTGATACTTAAGCTGTCCCAGCTCCAGCCACTGGGAGCCTTTTCAGTTGGCTCCAGTGTCTACTGGACGTAATCTCAGCAAGGTGGCGGGGTTTTGTCAACTGCTTCATATCTGGAGCCGTTCTTTATTTTCTGGCACTCCCAGATTCTCAAAGTTCACCTTGTCACTTGTAACACGGTCCTAGAACCAGCCACTTCTCCAAGGAGCAGAGGCCAAGTGTCTTCTGACTGGGACAGTGGCAGGCTCACCCCCATACATACAGACCTCTCTGGGCACCCTAATACTTCTCTGTATTAAATCCCACATGCAGTGTTTTTGTGGCCTACATCCCTATCTCTTTGGTGATATAGTTGTTCAAATCTCTTGCCAAGGTTAAACAGTTTTGTTTTTTTTTTAAATTGAGCTGAAATTCATGTGTTTTGTTTACCGGTCTTTTACAGATATATGTATTTTGCAAATGATTTCTACAAGTTCGTGGCTTGTCTTCATTTTCTTAAAAATGTCTTTTGAAGAATGTAAGATTTTTATTCTGAAATCGAATTAATCAATTTTTCCTTTTGTTATCTGTGCTTTCTGTGTCCTGAGAAATCATTGCCTAACTAGCTTAAGGCTACAAATATCTGTCCTAGTTTGCTTCTGTAAACTTCAGTCCTTCAGGTTTTAATCTGAGTTTAAGGTAAGTCCTTGCTTAGCATCTGGATGGCCACCTTAAGAAAAAGTTTTGCTTTCCTGCCCAAGGGCTTTTCTGAGAAAGGTCCTCCACTCCCTCAGACCAACCCCACCTACAACCTCCAGCATTAGGACTCACCTGGCTCTAATCCCTGAGCCTGCCCCATAAAAGTCCCAGGACTCAAGCCTGTTTTGCCTCTCTCCAGCTATGGAGAGACGGCCTTTATTCGTCAGCTCTGACAGACAAACTCTCGTGTATCTCGGCCTGGTCTTTCATTTCTTGCTTGCCTATCTCCTAGTTGCTCGCTTTCCTTTCAATGTCCCACTTAAAGTAACTGCTATAGTTGGCAAGAGGCATGGGTGGAAGCTGTTTTGGTATATGGCTGTCCAGTTGTTTTGAGCACTCTTTAAAAGGCGGCCTTTCTGTGTTCAATTCCTTGAGCATCCAGTTTTTAGTTGCTCACAGCTAGTATATAAAAATACAACTTATTTTTGTATGTGGACATCATAATGTATACTCTCGGTAAATTCATTTTTAGATCTAAGTAACTTTTGCAGTCTTTGGGATTTTCTATGCAGATGATCACATCATCTACGAAGAAGGGTAGACTCATTGCTCTGCTCCAAGTGGTACACCTTGAACTTCTCCTTTCCTCCTGCTGCTCTGGCCAGGAGCTTGCGTACAATGCAGACTGGTTGGTGTGAGAGGACATCTTTGCCTTGCTCTGCACATTTAAAGAAATCCTGTTTTCCTCCACTGTCATGCTGACCACAGGGCTTTTCACAGATGCTCCTCATGAAACTGAAGATTTCTCCTTCTCTCCTAATGCACAGAGAGGTTATTTGTTTCAGATGGTGTGACCCTCACCCATGATTTGTGTTTGATGCGACTACAGAACCATGCTGTTGGATATGACCTGCTTATATTTGGTGACAGATGTTTGTACCTGTGTCCCAAGTGGTACTGCAGTCTTTTTTCTACTACCTTCATCTGATTTTGGTATCAGTTTAACAATGGCAGCATAAAATTACCTGAGAAGTGTCCTTTCCCCTTTATGTTTCAGAAGAGTTTGTATAGAATGGGTCTTATTTCCCCGTTAATGTGGCAGAATTTACTACTAAAGCCATATGGCCTAGAGTGTCCTTGTAGGAAGGTTTAGAATTAAAATAGAACTGCTGTAGTAGAAATGGGATCTGAGGTACCTTAGGGCATTTCAGTGAGCACTGGGGAGCTTTGGGGAAGATGTGCCATCAGCAACACATGGGATCATGCCCTCTGTTCACTCTGGCTCATGAGCTACCTCCCGAGGTAGGGGATAAGGCCACCAAGGCTGGCCCAGTGCTCCTCCAAGTAGTCCTCCTGATACTAGGGACCCTTCCAGCTCGGAATGCAGACCAAGGACTCTCCTGCGGTGCTCAGTGGCACTGGAGATCACAGATGCGCTTGTCTTGTGTTCACTGTAGCAGAAATGGTTGTGGGGCACCTCTGGAGCATGCTGGGGGAACTGCGTTCACAAGCCATGTGAGCAAAGTGCCTTTCTGGTTTGAATTTACTACCATCAGATATTTCTGAGCTAGTTTTGTTTTGATCAAAAATATTTACTGAATTGTAACATAAATATTTTTTTCTGGAGTCTCCAGTGACCTGATTTGTAAAGTTGTATTAACCACCGAATCCTTCTTATACTCGCTACTTGGCCATAACATATTATTCATTTAATATACCTTAAGATTTAACTCAATATTGTCTTTTAGGATTTCTACCTCTATTCATAAGAGTCATCTGTAAATTTCTTTCTAGTAATGTATATATAATTACACTTACACACACACACACACACACACAATTTTGCTAAGACTTCAGGGTTAGGATGAAGGTGGCTTCCTAGGATGAGCTGGATGGCTCTGGAAACTTCTTGCTGCAGAAAGTTGTTTACAGTGTAGCACTTATTTGTGGCTCAAAACCATTGACCTATAAAACTGTTGGTTCTAAAGCTGTTTTGATGTTTTTCTGAAATTTTTCTCTGGTCTCTTCAGGTTTCTTTAGACCGAAATTTGCTAATTCATATTTTTCTAGGACTAGTTATTCTACTGAGATTTTTGCATTCAGGTTTGTTTCACTTGCCATTTTTAGTTATCTTTTAACAATATTTTTATTTTGTTTACTTATTGTTATGTGGTGCTGAGGATCAAACCCAGGGCCTCACATGTGTGAAGCAAGTGCTCTGCCCCTGAACCACAACCCAGCCCTCACCTGCCATTTTTACCAACGATTTTCCAATTTCATCAAAGAACTCGCTTCTGAACAGCTGCTTCCTCAGTGTCGCTTGCTGTTTCTCTCTTTGTTCTTGTCTTTTTCCTCCCCACCACTGGTTGGAGGCAAAGTCAAATATCCCCCTTTCTTGGTGGACTGCAAAGCATTCCCATGCAGAGGGACTGGAGCCTCCCTGGCTACCCCTCGCCCTGGACGCCCCTTGGTGCTTGCTGAGAGCTTTCCACCAGGGCCTCTGGACAGCAGCCCTCTTCACAGGCTCTGCTTAGGTCACCCTTCTCTGTGCCTGGCCAGACTGCACACTGCGTGTGGTGTCTTAACAGGATACACACAGGAGTGTGTGACAACTCCCAGGTCTGGCTCAGAAGGCCTCTGGCTGCTTATTCTTCCAGTCAGCACAGCCCTTGCATTTGGGAGCTGAGAGTGAACATCCCGTCCCCACTCCCTGCTCCTTTTTGGGTGGTACTGGGAATAGAACTCAGGACCCAGACATGCTAGGCAAGCCTTACTCCTGTCACTGTGCCACAACCCTGGCCCTTTTGCCTTTTGTCTGGGTGATGTCAGGGATGCCAGAGGCCACCCCACTGGACACACAGTGGCCAAGCCTGTCTTGTACTCAAGCATGGCTTTCTGGTGAGACTGAGGTTCTAGCCCTGTTACTTGGCTTATCTGTTTAGACAATGTTGTTAAGTACTCAGAACACTGGGAGAGTGGCTTATCAAACAGTCATCAAGTGCATCTATATTAGAATGGAATTCACTGCTGCCTGACATAACAGGACATAATCCCTGGGATATTTTTCTCTGAAACATAAAATAACAGCTGAGAACATTGAGGCTTACTGTATTTCAAGTGCTATTTCTCTGATTACTGAGATTTTAGAAGTTTCTGAAACATTATGTGATCACTGATAATAACACAAAGGTAAACCAATAACTAAAATGTGTGAAAAAAACCTTGCTGGGTGCGATGGCACACACCTGTAATCCCAGCAGCTCAGGAGGCTGAGGCAGGAGGATGGTGAGTTCAAAGCCAGCCTCAACAACTTAGCAAGACCCTAAGCAACTCAGTGAGATCCTGTCTCTAAATAAATTACCAAACAGGGCTGGGGATGTGGCCCAGTGGTTGAGTGCCCCTGAGTTCAATCCCTGGTACCAAAAAAAAAAAAAAAAAAAAAAAAAAAAAACCTTCTCATGTGAGGGCCTGAGCTGTCTTCTTCTCCACAGGCCACTGGGCAGCTGGGCCCAGCTCTGTGTTTCCACAGTCAGTCACACTGAGCGAGCAGTGCAGAAAGGTACACCCAAGAGTCACATCACGCGGAGGAAGTAAAACACGGAGCAAGATTTTTATCAATTTTCCTCTGTAATTCCATTATCCAGAACCTTCTGTGCAATTATTCTTGAAAAGCCTAGCAGAATTTCCCTTATCATATTAGCAATTATATACATGTGGCTGCCAGCTCTGCTCTGAGAATACATTTTTACTATGTACTTTATAAATCATAATTTAATCACTGACAACTCATCATTTTTGATTGTGGTTATCACAATCGTTGTTCTAATTTAATAGGATTATTAACTTAAAATGCAATCTGATCATCTGGAAAAGCTCCTGATCGATATTCACAGACAGGCCACGTAGTATTTACTCTCCACTGGTCCTGAAGGTCGCAGAGTGAAGGCTTTGTGCCACTGACAGTGATTTGCGCCTCTCAAATATATTGACAGACACCACAATTAGTCTTGCTTCCATGGGCACACACAATAAAATGAATTAAAAAATACAGCACGCCCCATATATTAGCACTGACTTCTGTAAATCCAAAAGCAATGCTATTAGGACGTAATGTTCCTCTATTTTTAAGTAACCCACTTGTGGTTTGTCATTAATTCTAGCTGATTCTTGCACATCAGTGCTGAAGCAAGGCAACGATAGCCACATTTTGGCATAATATTTAAACGCAGAACTTACTGCTGGGAGGACATGGAGCCACAGTGGGGAACGGGTGCTATAGAGCCAGGCGGATATTAAAATCCACAGCCAACCTGCTTGGACCAGAGCAGCAGAGTCTCTGCAGGTCTGTCCTACTAGGCCCCGGTCCTTGGAGGACCTGAGCTAAAGTCCTTCATGATCACATAAGACATGTATGTACTCCACACAGGCTTACTGCAACTGCACGGGACTGGCTGTAAATCAGGAAGGAATTTCCAGGGAGCACTTGACATCTCTCGGCTGAGGCTATGCTGAGCCTGGAGAGAGACAAACGACAGGAAGCAGAACCTTCTGCTCTCCTAGAGAAAATGAAATATTGATCCCTTATCATAAGAAACAATGGGCAGGGCATAAGCAGCCTCCCGTCCTGAACACCACAAGGCTGTCCACACAGACACCAGCGCCACTCTCTGCACACCTCCAGCGTCCCGGTACTCACACCACTGCAAGCAAGGACCTTTGCACTTATGATGAATTCCTCCAGAATTCCATTATTTGTTTAATAAAAATTCATCTGTGTACATGTGTAGGTAAGATAAAAGATCCTTGCTGCTTCTAGGAAAATGGGAAGCAAGGCTGCATACACGGTGGCAGCCAGAGACTCAAACACCAGGGCATTCTGCCTAACAAATGACACTCTTTTCTCTGGATGAGATGACACTGGCACCATAACCAAGAGGGCTGTAAGAGTGTGGCGTTGATAAGGAATGCATGGAACTAGTCAGGTCTCTTACATGATGCTGCAGCTTATTAACCATATATGTTGTGATAGGTCAAAGCTGAGGTTAAACAGAAAACATCAATCGAACCATTTCCCTAAATAAAGCTCCAGGGTGCAATATTCTAAGCACTTTATTCAATAAAAAATGCTTTTAAAACGGTACTTGGGTGATTGGGAAACATTGCTATCATCCGTCAACCTAACTGCAGCAAAGTTCAATAAGCTAAATAATGAACCATTTAGATTATTTTCCTGAGGCTTTGGGGATTTGCAAACATTGCATCAATACAGCTCTTTAAAAATTATGATGAAGTTTACTGTTTTCTTTTTCAGATTTAAAATATATATCAGGGATTTAAAAAGATTACTTAATGTTCTGCAACTTTCGATAACTGTCCAATTTCCAAACAGGTCAAAAAAGTGACATATAAGATTAATAATTTCCATGTTATAACTTCTCTAAATTCTTAGTAATTTTTGAATCAATGAAACCTCTATTGCAAATTCCTAGGTTAAGATTTAAAAGGTATTATGATATGTAAAAACTTTAAAAAAAGTCCCACATACTTTTAACAAAATTTGTACTTTTGGCAGGAAATAAGGTAAACCCACAGTGCAGTTTTTTTTTTTTAAGTTGTAGTTGGACATAATGCCTTTGTTTTATTTATTTATTTTTATGTGGTGCTGAGGCTTGAACCCAGCACCTCACACGTGCTAGGCCAGTACTTTACCACTGAGCCACAACCCCAGCCCCCACAGTGCAGTATTTTAAAATCTTCAATGACATGTTCCTTGGAAGGTCTCCGGCCCCAGTGCCCGACGCTACAGCCAGGAAGCAGCTCTTTGCCAACGTGGGATCATGTGAGTGAGAACCTCTAGTCGCTCGGCAACAGCACATACAGAGAAGAGTCGCTGCAGTGAAAGCACTCAGCCCTGTCTTCACAGGAAAAGGCAGCTATAACTTCTGTCTCAAAGCCTTTGCCAAGAAGTTGGCACCTGGTGGCCCTCAGCCAAGAAGACGGCACTTGGTGAGTCCTGTATGTTTACCCACCCAGCCTGTCAGTTGTGGGTCCCCACTCTGCTCCTGGTTGTGGAGACATGGTGTTCTCCTAAGTTCCCTACCACTGAACAACAGACCTTGACACACACACGATCCCACAAGTTGTACTGAAACAGCTACCAGAGATTGGGCGGATTCACTGATCGACATGACTCAGGAGACAAGGGGGGCTGTGGCAGAGGGGACCTGAACGCTGGGCCACCAGCTGCAGGGCTGAGAAGAGTCGCTGCAGTGAAAGCAGGAGCAAGGAATGGTGCTCAGTTCCATACCCCAGCTTCCCCTCTTTCCACTCTGGAGCCTCTGGGAAATCCCAACAGTTCAACAAACTCCAGTTATCGCAGATTGTGTCAGTGTCCTCTGAGAAGAAAGACCCGGTTCCTCGTCAGTTTCATGATGTACCACGAGGACAAACGCCTTCTCAACTTTGGATGTGCCTTGCCACACTTCAGGAATCAGCTCCTGTTGAACTTCCAGTGACATTCGCTTTGTGAAGTATCACAAATCTGCTGGTACACTTAGGCTTTCATTTCACTACTCCTTATCATTATCATTATGTGCCAGAAAAAGGCAACTGGGGCCATATGTCTTAAATCCCACGGACCAACTTCAGGAGGAACCACCAAGAGCCACTACCTCCAGAAGTACTGGAGAACCTTAGAACACCAGAAGAGGGTGACACGTCTTCACGACCACCCATTTATCTCATATCAGCATCAGTCTTCAACCTGACGGCGAGCTCAGAGAACGATCTGCAGGACACAGCTCTCCTCATCTCTGGACAGCTGCCAGCCCCACACCTCTCAAGAATGGCTGGCACTGGTGGAGTCAGGTGCTAGTGTGTATGTGTTAAAAGATGATTTACTAAGGGAAAAGCCTAGGCACCCACCTGCCTGCATCCAGAAAGAATTGAGAACTCTGCTGACATGAAACCCCATCCTGCCCCAGGAGAGACACAGTCACAGCGCCCTTGCGGAGAAAGGAAATGATGGCACTGTTTTCTTCTAACCCAAACAAGTAGAACCCTTCTGTTTCCAGAGCCTGCAGGAGATAAGGGAGACCTGATTCTGGGTGACGTCCTACCCCTGGTGGGGCCCTCGGCACCGGGAAGGAGTGGGGCTCCCTCTCCATTCTCTGCACACAAACATCTGCTCACTCCCGTCTTCCTGGGGTGGGGCACTTGTTCTGGTTGTTCATGAGGACCCTTTCCTGACAAGTTTCTCAAGCTGTATCTTCTGTGTGACCGTCACTGGCAAAATAGACATATGGGTCAAGTGCTGCACTCCGTGGCACACGTACCACCCTCCTTGTGCTCACTTGCCGTCACCCCTCTGGGCAAGGTTCTGCTCTCCTCGGCAGTGTAAACTGCCAGGGACCTGTGTGCTCTCAGGCCTCTCTGTCCTCGATGCCCTGTGCCCCACACTCCTTCAGGTCTGCTGGCTAGCTGTGCAGCAGCCCTGGGGTCAGTGCCCTTTCCTCCTATCTGTGTGGCCTGTCTACTCACTCTGAAGCTTCTCTTTTGTGGCTTTGTGAGGCCGCAGTCTGTACACCGCAGCACCATTCAAACTTATTGGGTTCTGTACATGCACAGAGCTGTGCACTCATCACAACCATCAGTTTCAGAACATTTTCTCTCCCTAAAAAGATGTCCCGACCTGTTGCCATCACTCCCTCGCTGTTTCCCGGCACCCTCCTTGTTCTGACGTTTTGTATACATGGAATCGCAGGCCATGTGGCCTCCTGTGATTGAACGTACATTCCCCAGGTTCCGTGCTGCAGCATTCTTTCCAGGACTGGCTGCTCCTCTGCTGTGTGGGCAGACCACCTTCTGCCCCTCCACTTACAGTTGAGGCTGTTTCCACCTGTTGGCTACAATTCTGCAAACACATGTGTTCAAGTGGCTGGGTGTACACATGTTCTCATTTTTCTTGGATATGCTCTAGAAAAGGACTGGTGAGACCTGTGACACCTCCACACTTGACAGCCCAGTGCTGTGAGGGTGGGTGAGAGGCACACCTTGCTTCTGGACTAAAATGCTTTACAGAACAGAGACTTCTCCTCTGCAACACACCTGCTCGCCAGAACCAACAGCCCTCTCTCTTGAGAATACGGGTCTGAGTTCCTCTTTTCACTTTGATTACAGGCATTTTCCCTCCGATTACTCACGTATGTGACCGAGTTTGACAAGGTCCCTGAAGCAGCAGTTTATTTACCCTGATTCCACAGCTGGACTGAGTACTCCATCTCGAGTTCCTCGAGGGCACAGAGTATATACCAAGCTGTACATGAAATATGCTAAGACCGCAGAGGTAGTAAAAAAATTTAGTAATGAATCTTACCACTCTAAAGATTATTAAGAATGATGTAAAGGTACAAAGGTTTAATTTACCTTATTTAAAATTTTTACCATGTCTCTTAAATTTTGAAATTATTTAGATACTAATTTTCTATCTTTTTTAATACTGGGCATTAAATCCAGGGGTGTTTTGTCACTGAGCTACATCCCCAGTCCTTTTTATTTCTATTCAAGGTCCTGTCAAGTTGCTGGGAGGCTGGTCTTGAACACGCAATCCTCCTGTCTCAATCTCCCGAATCACTGAATCATAGGCGTCAGCCACCACGCCCAGCACGAGTTCTCTTATAGATACCCTGTATCTAAATTCTGACAAAATACCTGGATATTTAATATGTAAGTCTGATGATTCATTTGGAGATGAGGGAAAAAACTGGATGACAGAGTGTATAACAGTCCCAAGTTTCAACAGCTTTATGTAGATCTGCCTTTGTCACAAGTTAGTTTATAACACTCAAAACTCACGTTTTTCTCATGTTATTTCCTGTAATTAATCCTCAGCTACCTTGGGAGGCAGGAACAGTTTAGGACTGAGGAGGGCATGCACTAGACCGGGCAGACAGTTCTCACCTTTGCAGACGGAGCAGTTATGGAGGCTGGGACGCAGTCCTTGCTCCCTATGCCAGAGACAGCCAGCGCACAGAGGTCAGAGGGCTCTGCACCATGAAAAACTACTTCCTGAAGCAAGAGTTTCTAAGGAGCGCAACTCACCTCGTCTGGGCTGGACGCCTGGTAGGTGCGGTTCTCGTCACTGAAGTCTTGGTCTGCCTCGGCAGACTCAGTCTCCCCAGTGACACCAGCCTGGGACTCATACACGGGGGTCACGTTGTGGCATAGGGCGATGGCTTTCACTGCCTCGTGGACTCGACTGCTGACACTCTTCCTGACTTTGGGAGTTGAAGACTGGGCTCTTCTCGGTGGGGTTGAACTGGGGTTGTTTCCACCAGTTTGAGGATGAACCTTTAAGATGAAGGATGTTACATAATTATGGGCCAAAAAGAAAACTAGAGGCTGACACAGGGATTATTGACACCTGTTATTTTGTAAGCTAAAAGAAATTGCTAGGGTAAGAAGAGTGGTTGTCTGTGTCTTACACAGCTGAGCTACTTTTTCTGTCTTAGGAATGTAAAGTGCTTTGGGATTTCTAGGTTGTTGAGCATACCAAGATGGTTGCTATAACTTAAAACCCGACCACTTCTTTTTACTTTACCTCACTTCATCTGTGGCATGACTTTGCTACACCCTGAATAATTTGTGTTCTTTGCTTCTGAACACAGAGCAAGTTAGACAACTAAATGGAATGGCAACGGCCACAACATCTTTCTGCTTTCTCAAACAATGCTATGGACGAACTGGTATAAAGCTGAGAGTTGGATAGAGCTTGTAACACTCCTCCCTGCATACCACAAGCATACCTGGCTGTACGTCTCTGAACTGGCGAGTCAGGTTTGCATCTAATGGTAATGAGATGCAGTCGTGTGAAGTTGTGGGTTCCTTCGGAGGAAATGACCCCTGGTACCTCAAAGCAGCTGCCCACTGTGTGCAGTGACTACGTCTGGCTCTCATCAGACCCAGCAGTGTGAGTGAATTGTCACCCCAAGTGACAACTCCTGTGATTCACCTCCTGCCTGAGCGGCATGTTGCAGAACACTGTCCTGACCCCAATAGGATCTGCACTCATTTCTCCTAGTAACTTCAGAGAGTTCATGACAATCTTAAGAAACTGGACTAGGTGTAGAGAGCCACTGAACTTCGAGTCTTCTACTGCTTAGTGAGGGTCTACCTGGTGCTTGGCCTGCACTGCCTTTCACTGCCCTCCAGAGCTGCCAGCCCCACACCTGCACTGGGTTCCCAATGCCACTGCCCCTGCAGCAGAGAGGTCCAGCCACTCCCCTTTTCTGAATTATGCTTACTGATGCCTACACAATCTAATTCCACACAAATTCCATTAAAGACTATGCCCTCCATCACCAAGTGCTTCCAGAGGGGAATGTAACCAGGTTATAAAAGATCTGTGCTGCATTACAGTGGATCTACTAGACCACTGTCATCTCACTAACAAAGCAGAACACAAAACAAGGATGACATCAACTTCACACACAAAGTACTGTGTACAGATAGATAGCTCTAGTAGAAATGACCTTTAAAGCCCTCTTAGGTATAAACTTTAAATATCTGTCTTTGTAACCATTTTTGATCTTTTCTGCTTTTAACTTTTGCTGTTAAAATGACTTATTTGGAACCACTAAAACCATATTCATGGATAATATAGATTAATTTTAGAAAAACAGATGTACGTAGGCACTACTTCAATACAGACACAGAATTCTAGGAGAAAAGGGACGCTTTACTCCTTTGTTTCAGATTTCTCTTCTACTAATGAATAATCTATGGCTAGGGATGTGGATCTCTGGTAGAACACATGCCCAGTATATATGAGGTGCTAGGGAGCACTGCAAATGAATGAATGAATGAATGAATAAATACAAAGAACACACACACACACACACACACACACACACATGAAAATGAGGTCTTTTTATGTGGCAACCCTCAAGGGTATAATACATGCCGACTGGTAGCAACTCAGAGGAGAGGTTTCCAAATACTAGTACCCACTACTGGCAATGGGATTCTGACCTGTCACAGTGGAGAACTGCAAAGGCAAAGTGCAATTCAGCCTAGTTTGCGCCAAGCCTTCTGGAGAGAATGAGTACATGTGAGACGTTCCCTGGCTCTGGGCCGGGGTCACAAGTTTGGCCAACAAGACCTGAGCTCTGACCACCCAGCTAAGCTATGCACTTCTTGAAACCCAAGGCCTGGACTCAAGGTGATATGATTACTGCATTCAGAGCAAACCAACAAACAGGCAGAGAAGTGACCTAAGAAGGGGAAATTCGTAACAGACCACAGTTTTGTACCTGGCATGTTAAATACACGGCCTTGAACCGCTAGGTTTAATTATACTGAATCAGTGACTTCAAAATTATGCCAGGTAGAAAAAAATCCAAATGAATGAGATTCAAATACTACTTGGGGCCAGGGCTGTGAGAACCTTCCATTTGATCTACACACAGTTTAATGTTAGAAACACATACTGTGAGAAGCAGCCAGACCCAGGAATAGATCACAGAGGTCATCCTCACATTCAAAGCACATAATTCCTAGCCAGGAGTGGTGGCACAGGCCTGTAATCCCAGCGGCTCAGGAGGCTGAGACAGGAGGATTGCGAGTTCAAAGTCAGTCTCGGCAACTTAGCGAGACCCTATCTCTAAATAAATAAATAAATAGGAATAAAATTAAAAAAGGGGGCTGGGGATGTGGCTCTGTGGTTAAGTGCCTCTGGGTTCAATCTCCTGTACAGAAAAAAACAAAAAACAAAAAAAGCACACACAATTCCTGCCAACACCTCAGAGAACTCTTGGGAGGTTGTAATTCTTACCAAACCCCAAATCTTTGTCTATTATAGACATGTAATAAATAATTTTCAGATAATAGTATGATTTTTGAGCATCACTTCAAAACATGATGAGAAAGAATAACTACAGAATCCTTTAGGTACTGAAAATTGTTGAGTGTTGAATGATAGGTATATGAGGACTCATAGAACTATATTTTTGTTTAATGAAAAAAATTTCTTTAAAATTTTGAGCTCAAGTTTCATTTACTATGTAGAGAAACAAAGGGACTGTTAAGAAACATACTAAAGACAGTTATCTAGTGAGTATTCTTCAAAATTCTGCTTATTGAATTACCTTTTTTAACAAATAATTCACTAAGAAAAAATGTAAGTAATTGATTTAGGCCCTCTATCCCTTTTGTGACTACATTGATATAGAAATGCTTACTGAAAACTACTCCTGGATTGAAATATTAGAATTAATGATTTAAGTGATACTGTAATAAGATATAACCATCGGAGATATAACACAGGCCCAGTGTAGCTCAACAGGGTCTTAGCTCCTCCCTAGAGAATAGCTCCTGGAGAAATCAATCATGTACCTGTGCGTAGGAGCTCAGGACGTGGGTCTGGATCTCATCCATTGTGTCAGCTCCATAGGAGACAGTGCCCAGATGGAGCCGCCTGAATGTCATCTCATTCTGGGTGAGAGTTCCTAGGACAAAAACACAGCACTGCATAAGGAAGGCCTCAGCTCTGGATCTTGGTCTGCACCTGCCTGTTCTCAGAGAGCTAACTGTGCAACCAGGATGTTCTGCTGATGCACCAGGTACCTGCATGCTGTTCTTCTCGCTGTGTTGATGCTGACCATGGGAGGAGAGGTGCTCCACCTGCAACAGTGGGCAGGGCTCTAGTTAAATGAAGAGCTCTAGGTTCTGCTTCCCAGATCTGTTATATGGCATGAATGCAACTTCTGCCTGTTCGGAAAGAGACAGGCATAACACCAGGAAGCAGGGTCACCATCTTCACAGTCACAGTGGAGAGCACAGCTGAGGAAGATACCAATGGGACCCTAGTCGACATGCCCATCAGCTTTAAGACAGCCTATCTTGAAAAATTATGTACTGTTAGGCCAAGGAATAGACACTAGAGATGTGGTGAGTTCTGGGCATACCATTGTATCACCTGCAAGATAGAACACACTCTCCTTTGGGGAGCTTCGGAAAGACAGCTACCAGGAAGTGCTTATTTACATCAGAGGCATCAAAAGGGATAATCATCAGGACTGCAGAAAAGCTGGGTCATGCATATTTCATGCAATATACAAAAACACATGAGATGCAAGTGATTTACTTAATGTGTTCACAGAACATAGGAGCTTGACTGCCCTATGAATATGGAAAGAATGTGCAGCAATGAACTACTGTAGAACCTCTTCTTCCCTTGGTGCCTCTGTAGCCATTCAGGAGCTCAGACAGGGATCATGCATGGATGGTGACGTGGGGAAGCAGCAATGTGAACAGTTATCACAATCAAGAGAGAAGTTTAGGCACAAAGTTGTTAGGATGCCCTAAATTGTGTTGTTAGGGTTTGGTAGTTATGTAACCATTTGTCAGGTGATAAACCAACTTTGACACCTGTTTCCTTATTAAAAAACTGCCAAGTTCTATTATTCACATGAAATTTGCTGATGCTTCCATATTTAAGTTTTGAGATTAAATATTAGTATAATGAAATATTTTGGATTTAATGAATAATTTGTCTTTGAAGAGTAATTTATACCACTGCAGGCAGCAGCTAGGTGAGCTGAGATGCTCCTCAGCTGTGTTGGAGGTGCAGTAGGGGGGCCTCCTGGCTCACGGCTGCAGACACCCTATCAAAGATCTTCTGAACCTACGTGTATGGGCTGCCTTAGTCAGCTTTTCGTCACTGTGAAACAAATGCCTGACAAGAACAATTTGGAGGAGAGAAAGTTTCTGTGGGGCTCATAGTTTCAGACTTTCAGTCGGTGGTCACTACTCCTTGGCTCTGGGTCTGAATAAGGCAGAATTTAATGGCAGAGGGACGAAGGAGGAAAGCAGTCATCTCATGGTGGCCAGGAAGCAAGGGGGTGGACTGTGACCTACTCAAGTTATTGCTTGTAATGAATCATGATATACCATTTAATTTGGGGCATCCTTTTTCAGAAATTATTAGAGAAGAAAAATTTGGCTTTTCCAAATGCAATAAATCTACATGAACAACAAGTATTTCCCCAAACAAAGACACAGGATTACAATCACTCCATTCAGACCACTTTTGGACAAAGATGCTGGGGCTCTGAAGTGTCTACTTTTCTAACCCAGCACTCTGATTACTGTCCTTTTAAAATATTTATTCTTAAGTTTTAGGTAGACAAAATATCTCTATTTTTCATTTATGTGGTGCTGAGGATCAAATTTGGTACCTTGTTCATGCTAGGCGAGCTCTCTACCACTGAGTCACAACCCCAGCCCTGGTTACTGTCCTTTTTAAGCCTGCTGAACATATTTCAGTGCTGAGGCTCTCAACTTCCACAATGCTATTTATTATGCTTTTCTTCTTACCACCCTTTAGAAAAATCTTGAGAGTGATTCTGTGTACATGGCTCAGAGACCCATTGAAATGTAGTGCTCATTATCACAGACATATCTAGACAGATGCTAAGATACTCAATGTACTGTTACATATGTACATTTAGTTGAAAATCATCTAAAAGATTACTGATGTCTTAGGTTTGAGCTGTAAAGCTCTATGTTTATTTTATTTATTTTGATGTGGTGCTGAGGATCGAGCCCAGTGTCTCTCAATGTGTGAAGCAGGTACTCTACCACTAAGCCACGGGCCCAGCCACTTTGTAAAGCTCTATATTTAGATTCCTAAAAGCCTTTTATTGGTTGCTTATTCATTCCGAACTGAGAAGAATGAAAGGGAAAACTCAGAATAATTTCTGAAGACTGAGAAACTTAAAATACTACAATTCTAATGTTTACATTTAGGTCTGTGATCTACTCTATTTTGTTTATGATGGAAGGAAGGAATTCAACTTCATTTCTTGCACAGCATCTTTTTTTTTTTTTTTTTTTACAGTTTGTTTCTTTTCCCAAGGAAGGCTTTGACATCTTTGTCAAAGCCAGCTGACTACAAAACAAACAAACAAAAAGCTTTCCTTATGGCCTCTCAACTCTATCCATCCATCTGTGTCTTTCTTTATGCAGTACCATACTGTCTTGACTGGCTTTGTAGATTTTGAAATTGGAAGCATGAGTCTTCCAACTTTATTCATTTTCTGGATTGTTCAAGCTATCAATGGTCTCTCCTATATCTGCATGTGGTAAAACCAATGGATCAGCTTGTAGATTCTGGAAAGAAGATAGCTAGAATTTTAACAGGCACCGTGTAGAATCTATGGATCAATTTGGGGAGCTCTGTGGCCATCTTTTAAAAAAAAAATATTTATTTTTTACTTGTAGGTGGACACAATATCTTTATTTCATTTTTAAGTGGTGCTGAGGTTTGAACCCTGTGCCTCACGTGTGCTAGGCAAGTACTCTACCACTGAGCCATGATTCCAGCCCCTCTGTAGCCATCTTAATATATCAAAAAGTATTTCATTTTCTGATGCCATTATAAATGAAACTGCCTTCTTAATTTTATTTTGGATAGCACATTGTTAGTATATAAAATACAATTCATTTTTTATATTGATCTTACATCCTACAAACTCACTAGTATTGTTGTTGACATATTTTTAGGGGATCCCTCTGGGTTTCCTATACACAGACCAATCTACACACAAATAGAACCTTTGCAACACGAATGCCACTTCTTTTTTCTTGCCTAGAGTCTTGAGGTTCACAGCAGAACCATCCATAACAGGCAAGAATAGGAACCAAATGCCCCCCAGACCCCACTCAAAAATGGATACGTAAAATGTGGTATATATCCATATAGGGGAATGCTATATGGTCATAAAAAGGAATACTATAGTATGGATGAACTTGCAAACATTCTGCTAAATCAAAGAAGCCAGACACACAGGCCACATGTTGCATGATTCCATCCACATGTAATGTCCACACTGGACAAATCCAGGGGTGGAAGCAGACCCGGGTTTGCCCAGGCAGTGGATGGGAGAGGAGGACCAAGAGTGGTTCTAATGCATGCAGCGCTGCTGTCTGAGACAATGAGGGTCTTGGATGGTACTGAGTCGTCACAGTTATGCCAAAATGCTACGAGAGTGACACATTCTGTGTTTCTCATCTGCATCAAATGACTATGAATAATTACTTTGCATCTCCTAAAATTGCTAAGTTGCTAATAAATGATGTTGAAAGCAGTTTAAAACTGATAGATTCAAATAAGTGACTAGTATATCTCATCAAATACAATTTGGCTTTGTTATTTTGGCATCTCAATTAAGATACTCACACCTTGCAGGGCCAACGAAATTAGAATACTACCAGACATTCCTTTGAGGCACATAGTTTCCTTAAATATTAAGAGGAATTCTGAAAATATTTCACAACTTCTTAGTTTCAGGCTTACTTTGCCCTCTTGTACAATAGTAGATAATATAACAAGATTAAATCAGTTAAGTAAAAAATAAGAGAATTATTTTTCAAATCTTATCTCAAATCTTTTCATGACTTAAACCAGTTAATGATTTCTAAAACTTTTGTCATCTTAATATGACAAAAGGGAATAGGCCCTTTGGCTGGAAATTTAAAAAAAGAAAGAATTAACTTAAAAAAAAGATGGTAAGAGAGACTCAAGGGGCTGCGGTTGTAGCTTAGTACTAGAGTGCTTGCCTAGCATGTGTGAGGCCCTGGGTTCAATCCTCAGCACCATATAAAAATAAATAAATAAAATAAAGGTATTTTGTCAACCACAACTAAAAAATAAATAAATATATATTTTTAAAAGAGACTCCATAGCAGAGAACGGCAACAGGGTGGTTATGATACCAAGTTCCCAGGTTTGTCTGGGATTTCTAATGAAAGTGCAGTGGCTCTCTAAAGAAGCACAGGTTTCCTGGACTGCAGTGCACAGAGGAAAACTGATTTCTAAGGTAGAGTCCTGAAGGCACCACTCTCAGGGCAGTGGCAGATGCTACCCTCGCTCGACCAGCAGAGGAGACGCCGATTAGACAAGACTCACCAGGCCATAATTTATATAAAAAGCAGGCAGGTGACTGTGATATATAAACTAAAGCAACTCTTACCCAGAGGGATAGTATTCTCAGGAAGACCTTAGCTAGGCAAATAGCCAAGCATGATCAGTGGTTACATCCAAAGAAACTTACTTAGACCATCCCATGAATGAATGGAAACACCTTCTCAAGTGATGAGACCGACTCACCAAACTCTGAAATACGCCCTGGTCTTCACAAATACCTAACATTATTTCAATAGATAGAGTCCACATTACATTCACCGTAGATCAGGCTCTCCTGGAGGCTGAGGTTTCCAGTCGCAAGCATCTGTGCAGCTACTGTATGTGTAAGGTATCTCAACTGGTCTAAACACCCTGGAATGTTACGTAGGACCCACACTCAAGCACACACCTCAGTGAATTATGCACCCATCTGACTAGGGATGTGTGCTGTAACTGAAATGTCCTCATTGCCATCACACAGGGGACACTAATAAACACGGCTAACTCCCACTTGTAACGTCTGCAAGCCTTGTTTGTGCTGACGAGCACACATACACCATGCTCTGCTGCCTTTAGGACAGACTTTGGAAACAGCCTTTCCCTCATGGCAACACTGTCCTGAGAAACACAAGTGACTCAAGTCTGGACAGCACAGAACTTTTGGGAAAGGGATGCTATAGTTAAAATATAAGTCCTAAAAACCTGCTGTTTTAGTGGGTGTTTGTAGTAATGGCTTCATTCTACATGAAGATAAAAACTCCTTGACAAAGGAAGTAGTGTATTGCTTTAGTAGGTTGCACCCTGAGCGAAGTGTTAAAATTTATGAGTTCTCTGCAGCATTGTTCTTTAAACAATGGCATTGTCAAATGCAACCAGTGAGAAGATTAAAGTTCTCCCAGCAGATCAAGTACAAATTATCCATCCTCCTGCTTCAGCATCATTTGTTCATTTATCACACAGTGTCTAGTATTTCTGGTCAGTGTCAATATGGTCTGCATCCTTGTAGTTCACAGATGTCTACTCTTGTCGAATGAATTACTTTATGTTTCACGCACTGGTGACGGCAGATGTGTCACTATAGCAACATCATTAATTTTGGATCTTACCGGAAATGTGCATTCCAATCAAACCTAATTATACCACATTGCTTTCTTGTCCACAAGAAGGAAACTATAATGCAATTATTGGGATACTTCATTTTTCTCTTCTGCCGTGGCAAATGAAAGAGCCACTGTGATGGACGCCTCTTGTCAAAAAGCATTCTGATGAAGCACAAACCCAATTCACACTCGTATGAAGGTCCACTGTGCACTCGTGTCAGTAATGAGAGTGTCAGGTCAGACAACAGCTCCCTCTCCACCATTTCAGGGGAAACTGGGCCAGGTGGAAGATGTCTGCTAATTGCCCTATGCTCCACCCCTGACACTAGAAGAAGAGATCTCTGTGCTGGAACCTTGGCACGCGGAGGACAACTCATCTACTGAAATAGGGACTACAAGACCAAAAGGGATCCTTTTTGTCCATGTAATGCAATACCTTCTTGCTAACACAGGACATGCACTGGCCTCAACAAGGTGCTAAAAACCTGGGGTAAGGGTGCAAGGGGAGTCACTGCCAGGCTGGCCCTCAATTTCTGCTTCTGTGTTCATCCACTATCTCCAGAATGTAGAACCACCAGCACTCTTGGAATTTCAATGGCTGAAATCCCATTTGACTGCTCAGAATGGTTAGGGATCTGCCAAGGCCACCTGCAGAGGAAAGCCAGGACTCAACCCCATGTCTGACTGACTCCAAATCCTATTTTCGTTCCATCAGACCATGCAGAATACATGTTTAAATAAAACTTAAGTGAGGAAGTAAAAAAAAATGTTAACTATCCATATGCAGAAATAATGCATGCGTATGATTAGTTTCTCATCAGCCCATGACTGTACTATGTGGTCTTCATGACAGGCCACAGCAACGCTGCCATCTCCACGGCTCCACGGATATCAGGAGGTAGGTATCCTGTCCCCCTCCCCTGAGCAAGAATGGTGGGCCCAAGCCCCAAACCAGGCGATGAATCTAGAGCTCCCTGGGAGACGGTCTCTTCCCAGGAAGGGGCCATGGCTGGAGATACAGCCAGAAACATTCCAGCTACAGGGCTTCACCTTGTGATTACTGAGACAGGTTCTTAAAAAATAGTCCAGACCAATGAATTTAAAAAGCCCATACAGCTTCAATATCAGGACTTGTATTCCTCCGAGGACTTGTATGAAAAGCAACAAAATGCATAGATTTTTATCACATTAATATACTCTATGTAGCTTTGCTATGATCCTTTTGAAAATCTCATGTGCTAAGATTATTTACTTACTGTGTTTTAAGAATCACTGGTTTGCTTTAAAGCAGCAAAGAGTGAGGAGGTTTCAACTTCATGATCCCGTGCTAAGATCATGTGTCCTACCCCGATGGAGCTCAAATTCCAAAATGAAAAGTGGGGCAGGTGTAGCTAAGAATTCCATCGTTGTTTAAAATGTAAAATAAAACCTCAGCATTTTAAGGAGGGATAATGTCACAGAACATTTATTATAAACATCAGATGGTGAGAGACACAGAAAGCATGCAGCAGTCACTCAAGCTTACTGTAATTCTTGGGATGTACTTGCTGGTAAATGAAATGAAAGAATAGATTAGCAGCAAGCTTAGAAATGTCCGTGCAGGTCATTTGGCACAAAAGGGCCTCTGGCCCCCACCAGGTGTCCTCCACGCCTCTCCTAGCTCCTCTGGATGGGCTCCACCATTAGTCCTGGAAATGGCACAGGAGGCGACTCTGACTGTGGTCAGAGGGCAACTGGTGCAGGACTCTGGGCCTGTGGGGGAGCCTCCCAGCACAGGATGTCTGCATTCCCATCCCAAGAGGAAGCCTGGATCTTGGGTTCCTGACCTCCAGGCTGCCTCCAAGAGCAGTCGGTGGCCTCATCCTCCCCCCTGACTTACTGGATGGGTCTGACACCACTGGTGGGGTCACCTTGCATCAATAACAGGGTGGAGCCTATGTTGGAATCATTGAACAAGGATTTAGATGGATTACCAGAACAATGCTTCAATAATTGATTACAAATTCTCTCTGAACAAATGAAAAAACCAGAATATCTCAGAAAACCAATAGGAGTTATAAAAAAAGGACTAAGTATAAATTCTAGAACGAAAGCCCCCAATAACAGAAATGAACACCTGGCTGTACTGGCTCAGTAACAGGGGAGCTGACTGCACTGCAGGGCAGTCCATACCAGTTCTGTCCTACCCAGAATCTCAGGGCATGAGGGGTTTGCAACAGAGACACATTCTCCTAGCTCCAGAATCTGAGGACAGAAGACAATGGGGCTGAACATGTGCTCCGAGGACCCAATGCAGAAGTTCCCACATCTGGCTGAAGATTCCACACAGGCCCAACAACTGAGCCAATCCCAAACCAGGGTAAAATCAAACAGCCAGGCCAATGCACATCAGAACTGTGTTTTGGAAACCAATCATGAAGAAAAGCTCTCAGATTCAGCCAGAGAGAAAAGCTGAATTTCCACAGGGACACCAGCTGCGCCCCTCTGAGCCACAAAGCCAGAGCAGCCACATTTTCTGAGCTGAAAGAAAAGAACTATCAACAGCAAGTTCCATATTCAGTGGACAGAAAGTACTATGGAGGAAAGACTGAGGTGAGGCCACCCAAGAACTCCTGAATCTCCTAAAGGATCGATGCCATCACCTCAACCATAATGGAATGGAAATGCATTTATTCTCAAGAACTTTGTGTTTTTATGCTACTACACATGTTAAGGTAAAATTTTCTATATCAGTTTTGCTAAAGGGAGCTACTGGTATTTCTCTGTAAACTTATTTAGATTTTCTATATATGATGTTTGCTAATAAGATTCTCCTTCTTGGGCTGGGCTATACCTCACTGGCAGAGTACTTGCCTTCTTGCTACATGTGAAGCACTGGGTTTGATCCTCAGCACCACATAAAAATAAATGCATAAAAAGAGATATTGTGTTCATTTACAACCAAAA
This sequence comes from Urocitellus parryii, assembly GCF_045843805.1. NCBI lineage: Eukaryota > Metazoa > Chordata > Mammalia > Rodentia > Sciuridae > Urocitellus > Urocitellus parryii. The sequence continues at coordinate 713,134 of NC_135543.1, forward strand.
AATATATAAAAAAAAATATATATATATATTTTAAAGGCTATCCTTCTTTTTTAACCTCCAACATTTTCCTTGCTTTGTGGATGAGCTAGTAACTCAAAAATGACACATTCTTCCTGGTCTTGAGGGAAGTATGCAACATCCTACGTTTAAGTACAGCAACAGCTGTATGCTATGTTGAGCAAACCGTTTTTCAGAATTAGAGTTCCCTTTCCTCTTAGCCTGCTAAGAGGTCTTATTCATGAATGGGGTGTTGAAATTTATACAAAGGCTTCACTGGACTTCCTGAGTCACATGGAAATTTCCCTGAATTGTATTCAAGACATACTTTCGTTGCACGTGTTGATTTCTGAATTTCAACAACCTTGTGTTTCTAGGGAAAATCTAAGTGGATAATGATGTGCGACAGCTTCTTGCACTGAAGATTTCTGTCTGCTACCAATGTGGTTGAGACTTCATGTCGATGTGTGTGACATCCCTTCCTGTGATATCCACATCCAGTGGCTCCCTCTGTCTGCGGGGGGAATGTGCTCACACAGGGTTCTTCCTCCCCTCAACAGTGGGAGAGCTTTACCAGTGACATGCATCAGAGCAGGGTCAAGGCCACTTCCAGGTAGCAGAGTTTCAGGAGTCACAAGCAGGTGCTGACTTCACCAAATGCTTTGAGCATCTTTATCTGCTACGGTTCCCTATTATCGTGTACTTTATTTTGGATTTCTCCTTTAATCCGTGCAGGTTTAATATTAAACCATCTTTCCATTGCCAGAGTAAACTCCACTTGAGCAGAATGTATTTCTATTTGTAGCAATACTAATCCGGCCTTGTAAGAGCTTATCTAGGGTTTGAGAGAGACTCCAGGGACACTTTCAAGTCTCCTGGCTTGCTCTCAATGTGTTCTATCAGTGGAATATCCGTTTTCCTCATCTATGGAAGTTTTGTGGATGTTGAGAGTGCATGTCTTGAAGGGCTGGTGTCAGGGGTTTCTAACCTACCTTTCTCTTTCATTGTTCGCAGTGCTACAACTGTTTCCTCAGAATGTTTTAATAGCTTTCATTTTTTTTAAAAATATTTTTTAATTCTTGATGTACCTTTATTTTATTTATTTATTAATTTATATGTGGTGCTGAGAATTGAACCCATTGCCTCATACATGCTAGGCAAGCACTTTACCACCGAGCTATATCCCCAGCCCCTCAACTTTTAAAAATTTATGACAGGGTTTTGCTCAGTTGCCCAGGTTAGTCTCGAATTTGAGACCCTCCTGCCTCAGCCTTCAACTTGCATTTGGCCAAGGCTTTTTTATTTTTTAGGCACTGGGGATCAAACCCAGGGACACTTAACCACTGAGCCACATTCCCAGCCCTTTTTATTTATTTTGAGACAGTGTCTTGATAAGTTGTTTAGGGCCTAAGCTGCTGAGGCTGGAATTGAAGTTGTGATCCTCCTGTCTGAGCCTCCCAAACACTGGGGTTATAGGTGTGTGACACCACACCTGGTCTGGCCAATTTTTTAAAAAATAGAGACAGGGTCTTTTTGTGTGGCCCAGGATGGCCCAAATTCCTGGGCTCAAGCAACCTGTGGTGAGCAGACGAGCTGGGCCCCAGGTACACCACCATGGCCTACTTGATGTCTTGTGTACCATATCATTTATCTCTGCTCTTGTGTCTTAAGATCTTTTTCTTCTATGCATTTGGCTTTGTTTTCTTGTTCCTAAGATGGCCATCAAAGATTATCAGTTTTTAGCCTCTCTTCTTTTTCTATTAAAAATGGAGGAAAGCTCCTATAAGGCATTGCTTTTAAAACATCCCACCAGCTTTGATGGCAAACAATTGTATCATTTAGTTCTGATAATTTTTATTTATTTTTTAAAATTTTTAACTTTTTTGGTACTGGAGATTGAACTGGTGCTTAGCCATTGAACAACATTCCCAGCCCCTTTTTATTTTGAGGGTCTCACTAAGATGAGACCTTAGGGCCTAGCTAAGTTGCTGAGACTGGCCTGGAATTTGGGATCCTCCTGCCTCAGCCTCCAGAGTTGCTGGGATTATAGGTGTGCACCACAGTGCTTGGCAAAGAATTTTTAAATTTCTGCTAAGTCTTTTTGTATCTATGTGTCATTTTAAAGTGTATTCTTCAACTTCGCAACGTACTGGGATTAAAGAACTTATCATTTTATGATTTTTAACTTCTACTTTTTTTAAAATATTTTTTTAGTTGTTGATGGACCTTTATTTTATTCATTTATTCATAATGTGGTACTGAGAATCAAAACCAGTGCCTCACACATGCTAGGCAAGTGCTCTACCTCTGAGCTACAACCCCCAGCCCAAACTTCTACCTTTTATTTTTTTAATTTTAGGCAGGTATCCCTACACTTTGGAATTCACTGATTGAATCAGGGCCTAACTCATGTCCAACCTTTGTGAGTCTTCCATATTTGATGAGAATGCCCGTTACCAGCATCAGATGGACAATGTCATCTGTGAGCAGGAGGGCAAAGCTGGCAATGGTTCTATCAAATCCTGTATATTGTGGCTGATTCCTGCCAGCTTGGCTTATCAATAATTTAAAGAGAAGCTAAAATTTCCTCCTGTAATAATCAGTTTCTTCCTGTAGTCTATTGATTCTTGTTTGTGGATTGAGGCTGTTTAAGGGCACAAACACTTAAGACTTGCAACTACTATTTTTATGCAGCAATCCACTTCCTTGAATAATGCTTTAAAAGTTCATTTTGCTTGGTATTAAGGAAGACATATCAACTATCTTTTGATTCTGATTTGTCTTAATGATTTTTCTTTTCTTTGTTTTATTACAGCTTTACCACTAATTTTTATTTACATATTAAATGGCTTAATCTTTTATAGTTTAAATCTTTGTCAGTCAACACTATTGATTTTTCTTGTGTGTTTTTCTTAGCTTGATATTACGTCTGAATATCATATATTATATACAATATACCTGTGAGGTATATAATATACCTGATAATATATATATATAATATATAATATACCTGTGATATATGTGAATATCATATATCATATATAATATACCTGTGAGCACCTAAGGACCTGTGCTCAGCTGTCACGCTGTTCAATACTCAGTTGCATGACATGGCACGGGTTATCTATTCTACTCCTGACCAACATTTTTTTTTTTTAAATTATATTTAGACAATTAGTTGTTTGCTTTAGTTGACCAAAATAATGCTAAGAAAATTCTTGTGTATATCTTGTGGCATAGATTTGCAAACATGTCTTTAGGGAACAGAAGTAGAAGTGAACTTGCTGGATGGCGGGGTACACACTTCAATTTGATAAATACTGCAAAACTTATCTTACAAGGTACCAAAGCCTAGAAGAAGCCCTGCTTTGCCATATGTTTGCTGTACTTAAAAATCCCACTCATGAAATGTGTGCCTGTTAGGTCCTCTCCGTGGGAAGTTCCAGCGTGGAGGGGGTGCCTGCCTGTCTCTTTTGGTCTTCTTTAAGAGCTTTACCTTTGGTTGACACGTTTCTGGGTTAAAACTTACTTTTAGCTGCATTCTAGTTATGCTGTGCTCTCACCGATATTTCCCATATCCAGTGTCTTGTCTACTGGTGTGGTGTGTAAAACTGCAGCTTCATTGTGTATTGAGCCTACTCATATAACCAAATGTTCCTAAATCCTAAAAATTTTCCCAAAGCTCCTTTGGGTTTGCTATGTATTTTTCTTTGGGAATAGGCTGCTTGCTCATATAGCTACCCTGACTTTACATGTACAATCTTCACTTCTGACTGATATATCAATCAGCACAAGGCTGGCCGTAAAGTAGGACTTTCTCCAGGCATTCCTAAGTGCTGTCTGTGAGTTTCATGCAAGGGACTCATGTGCCGATCAGCATATTCTTCCCCAGGCCTCCGAGTGAGAAGAAGGCAAGGGCTCCAGTTCTGGCCCACAGTAGACTCTGGCAGTCATCAGCTTCACAGGCATGGACATGAAGGGGCAGACTGGTGCTGTCTGGGACCCTCAGAGTTTCCATGTCCTCCCACAGGCTTTCTGGCCATATGTCTCCAGGACTCCCTTCTGGAGAGCTTTCCCTCCATCTGAGTGGGCTCTCTGTGGAAGCAAAGGTGAGCTTCGGTTTGCTTTGTTTTGGCTTCTCCCTCAAATTGGTTCTAGAACTTTCCTAGAAATAACCCATTTCTGTGACTCTAATTGTACTTTGCTTTTTTTTTTTTTATCAGTGCAATAGATTTCTTCTTCTTTTTTAGAAGATATTTATAGATGGTAGATAGACACAATATCTTTACGTTTTTATGTGATGCTGAGAATCAAACCCAGCACCTAACAAGTGTCAGGCAAGTGGTCTACCATTGAGCTACTGCCCCAGCCTTACAGATTTATTCTTTAAAACTTTTTTCTGTCAGCTCTATGAGGTTGGGAAGGGAAACCCTAATACATGTTCTCATTCTACCTTCATGAATCAGAAGGCCCTCAATTGTTATTTGTGAGTTATCTGGAGTCATGAGCATTATCCTTTCTTGGTCAGGTACCTCAATGTACCACAGAAAATAAACTTGAATGAATTCAAATAAAAACCCCAATGACACACACCTGTAATCCCAGTGGCTTGAGGGGTTGAGGCAGGATAACTGCAAGTTTAAGGCCAGCCTTAGCAACTTTAGCAAGGCCCTAACTCAAAATAAAAATAAATGAGGGCTGGGAACTTAGCTCAGTGGTTGAGTGCCCCCTAGGTTTAATCCCTGATACCAAAGAAAACAAAACAAAAAACCCCCAAAACTCCAAAATTGGATTTTGAATGGCACTAAGCTTACAAATTTACCATGAGACCATACACCTACAGAATACTGAATTTCCATTTATTTAAATCTTCTGTTACATTTTTTACACATGCCCTTGCAGGTTCATATCCATGTGCTCTACAGGTGCCACCGTGAAAGGAGTTTTATTCTCCAGTGTGTTCCACAGCTACACATAAAGGGGTTACAACCTGACAACCTAATCTGCAACCTGACACTTTACTGATTTCTTAAGACTTAGTAGCTATAAGTTGATTTCTGCAGTCACTCTTATATCTTCAAACACGTGCTCTCTTCCTTTAGTTGTACACATTATTTTGATTTCTTGTCTTATTACAAAGGCTAGATCTTCTAAAATAAATACTAAGTAATAGTTGTATACAGATTTCTCCATTTCTTCCTGGTGATTACAAGAATTTTTCTACTATGTAATTATTACACATAATGTGGAATATTTTCTTTACCACATTATATAAGTATTCTTTCATTTCTAGTTCATGAATAATTATTAGGAATTTAAAATTATGAGTTGATAAATTAAGGACAAATTTTACCCTTAAGCTATACCTTTTATTATAGCAGTAGACTTATTTATCTTTTTATTTAGCATTTGATGGACTAATGTGAGTTTTTTTTTTATAAAAATAGAAAAAAATGCAAAATAAAGATAAGCAGTGTTTTGGGCACAGAGTTGTAGGGTGTGATAAATAGTTTATAGTAAAACTCTTAAGAAGAATATTATTAGAATACCAAATTCACATGCCTTGTTTTCTTCTAAAAGCTCAGAAGTATCCATTTATGAGAAACAAATGTGCATTTTATTTTTGCTCTCAAAAATTGTTATACAGGCTGTTAGAAAAAAACCTATAAAATTATAGAATTATAGAAAATTCAAAGTACAGAAATAGGTCACTTAAAGTCCCAAGAACTTAACATTTTGCTAACCTGAAGGATACTGTGCATATTAGAAGATGAAGATTAAGTTGTATGAACAACTTTCAAAGACAAAGTCTGGAAAATTCTACATATTACTTCATTACTTCAACATTCTCTTACAACACACACATGTCCATGTAAAACCAGGAACATTTCTGGATGTGCTCTGATGCTCTCAATGGAAAACAGACTACAGAGTACCTGTTTTATCTGTCAATAAGTACACGAGGCGCCCCAGTTCCTCTGGTATAGTGCTGGTCCGAACGACTGTACCAGGGATATTCTCATCTTTCATGATCATCCATCCATAGGCTGCTTTGCCCATATCCAAGTTCACACGTAAACTGCCAAATAAAACCATCACACTCATTAGTGCACGCAGATCCACACAATACATTCATATTTGTGATTTCATGTAAAATACTCACTTAATTGCATTCTTTAAATTTTTATAAAAATATATAGATAATATTGGATTTTAGACTTTAAAGTAAATGGATCTGTAGACTTGAAATTGAAAAATGCTTTTACATCCCTGATAGTGTTTGCCAGTGACAGGCAGTGGGCAGCACCTTACTGCATGTGGTTAACAACACCAGATGGAACAGAGAGGCAGATGGCTTTAAGGCCCATTCAGGCAAAGATCACCATGAGGCTCATTCATATGGAGGAAATCAAGTGGTGATCACTGCAAATATAAATGTGAAATGGGTCTTAAGATTTATCTACTCATTTTACAGCTATTAATTGACTGTCTCCTGTGTTCCAGGTGCTTAACAGTAAAATACAAGAACAAACAAGTAATGACAGGATCAATACAAAGGAATCAGTTATGCCACTCTTGGTTATTTTAAATATTATATATTTTAAAGGTGTATAGATTGTATAAGAGGTGTATAAGATTGTGATTTAAAATCCACAACTGGGGGCTGAAGTTGTGGCTCAGTGGTGAAGTGCTTGCCTGGCACATGGTAAGGCACTGGATTCGATCCTCAGCACCACATAAATACTACATGGCCTTCATTTTATTTTTCTGAATCATAGAATTTCCCCAAAGCCCAAATGAAAGCAGTGTCCACAGAAAAATGCTTTTCTTTTTCTTTCTGCAAATCTCCCCTTATCCTAATTCCATGCTGAACCGTCTTGTGGCCTCACAGCCCTTGACAACAACATCCTCATGTGTGTGGAGCCCTCCACTGGATGCTGGCTGTGTGGAAATGCATTGGTTCATCACACCGAATAAAGAGAGATTTTGTGTGGCCCATGTGACATGGGAGACCTCAAGCACAGAGATTTAGGTAACATGCATGTGAGTGGCTATGGGCTGTTGACTGGATGCCACTGGTCCTTCCTGGAAAGTCATTTTGAGTCACCCTGCTTAGTGGCTGTTGTCTTTCATTAGTTTGTTTCACCGTTCTAACAGGACTGTGAGTAGCTAAGGATGTTGAGGGGCTGGTTTGAAAGGTGTGTGTAATTGTCAGTTCCAGATTTTCTTTCCAACTATAATTTTTAAGATGTGACTTTATGGACAAATAAATAAATTATGATTATTTACTGCTCTTTAACTTATAGACTTCTTGTGACTGTGATTCCCAAAGAGTATTTGTCAAGTGTGTGTTTATTAACAGTCTGAACCATGTGGATTGCCATTTTGGTAGGTCAAAATGGTTTGAGTATCCGCAGTTTCCCTGATAGAGTCAGACTAGGCAGGGCTAAATGCTCTAAGTGACATGTGGGAGAAACAGTGCCTGCCCACAGTCTATGTGGTGCAGTGTCAGTGTGTGTGCTTCTGTAGCCTCTTTAGTGAAGGCCTGGAGGCCATCCATTCCAGTGCTTCCAGATGAAACCATAGCAAAATCAACCAGGTAGGACGGACAGTTGTGGATTAGAAAAAAAAAAAAAAAAGAAAAATATATATCATACACACACACACACACACACACACACACACACACATATTATATACATACATATATATATATATATATATTTAGTTGTATATCGACATAGAGCAGGAAGTGGGTGGCAAAGAAACCGGACACCTGTGAAGCTTTCCCTAGCTCTGATCTTTTGGCCCAGAGATCTGCACTTTGGAAAACTAAGGTGTGTTGTGCCCTTTTGGATTCTGGTCAAATTATTTTGGCAAATGTCAGCCTGCCATAGCTATTGTAATGCAAATGGATTCCTGTCCTTAGCCGGACAGGAACTTTTGAAGAGCTTAGAGTCTGTTGGAAACCAAAGCAGCACCTTCAGGTTCCTCTTCATGAACAATTTATGGTTTAATAAATTAACTTCTGTTAAAGAGTGGAGGAAATTTATTATTTCATGGAATATAATATTATACATAATCACCACTGGGACATTTGGGGTTGAATACAAATACCCTTCAGAGACCATTCAAAGCAGAAGCTTCTACTGGAAAAGAGAAGAGAGAATATCTTTAGAGAAATAAAAAAATAAGAAGAATGACTGCTTACAGTTTATATGAAAAGCAGCGTAAACTTTATCTTTCCTCAACCAAGACATTAATCATACATAGGGTGTTCAAGATTCACATGTACGGTGATCCATTTTGTGTATTTTGATTAAATGCTAATGGAGTAATTTGTTTTTAATGTTAAAAATCTCTAAGACGCTCCAACTTAATCACTAAGCTGGCAGACTGATTCACAACTTGCTGCATTTACATTTTAAGAATGTTCTTAATTTTTTAGAATTTCAAATCCTAGAATTCTCTCCAACTATGATAAAAGTGCCAAACTGTGATATGGTCTGTGACTTCCAGAAACACACATGCTACTGTTCTGAGAAGGATTATAGAACTAGGTTACATGATAATAGATATCAATTACAGTTTAGGTTCATTCCACTGCTGATGTAGCAACTGTGAAACTGTTACCAACAGACCTATTCCAGTAAGTGGAATTCATTTGTAATTTAAGATGGTTAACTGAACCAGGACGCAATTATGACTTTTAATGCTATCTAATCAGAAAAATGAAATGAATTACCCTAAATAATAGTGTGTACAGGGATGTTATAAATAATCACATTCATGAATCTGGATTTTGCTAAAGTTAGAATGCATGAAGTAAATTTTAGAATGAAGGAACGCCTTCAAAATGGTTCTTGTTCTCCAAATAGGCTAACCCTATCACTACAAAAACGTCTGAGGAGGTCACCCAGACTCCAGATACACTTGCAGTGCGCGTCCCTAGTCTACACACTGGGCTCCCACATAGGCCCCCGAATGCTCAGTGCATTTAAGCTCAACCCTCATCACCTCCAGGTAAGCCCAGCCCCATAGCCCATCTCCTTAGGGAAAGAATCCATCTGAAATACTGTACATGCAGATTCTGATTTGAGCAAAAGAAAACAGAAGCTATTTCAATCAGAACCTTTACTAAAAGCATTCAAAACTTTTCCCGTAAATTTTAAGGCCACGAGGACACATATGCCATTTAATCTGAAAATTTCCCCAAAGCTTTCATTCTATGATGGCGTTTTTATACTCTGGAGAAACACCCATGGACAGCAGTAGATGGCACCAAAGCATTTTCACAGGGTCAGTCACCCAGTACAATCACAGCAAGACAGCATATAAATCTCTACGTCTTGTTTAGGTCGCCTCCTGGCCTTCAAACAGATGCGCTCAGGTGCCTATGGGCTGACTAACCTGTGAACACTGCACCGAGGAGGTTAACATGCCCACTTCCTCCCTTTCCTGGTCAAACAAAATGAAAACAAATGAATCTTCTCCTTCTCGGTAGGGAGGAAATCTTCTCCCGTCAATGCGCACTGTGACCCACCCATCTCCAGCCAGAGTTTGAGCAATGCCAGTCTCCTTTGCCCTCTCCTTCCAAAATCCGAGGGATCAAGACCTCCTGCTAACTCCACTGCAGACTTCCATGTCCTGGGAAGAAAGCAAGAGTAGGTGACCTCTACACTCTTGATGTTCAGAATGACTCATATTGATCCCTAATTTTGACATGTACTAGTTCCAAGATCTAGACTGAAAATAGACTCAATCCCTGTGAACCTCAGCAAGGCCTGTCAGATGCCAGGTGCTGGGAGGTCAAGTTGAGGGCCAGGAGTGATGTGCAAAAGTGGGAACTGAGAGCAACGCTCATGGGCTGGAAGCAGTCACTGGTCTCAACAGCCAGCAAAAAAATTGCAGAAAAGGTGGCCCCTGAGCTAGTTGGGGAGGGCGGGGCCTGTCACACAGGTGTTTGGAAGCCAGTGGCCAGCAAAGCTCAGAGCTCAGAAGGTGTGTTGGGTGCCTCAGTTACACATGCATGTAATGCTACACGCGTCAGGTGACTGAAATGAAGACAGGGAGATGTCCGGAGGTGTAGTGAGCTCCAGTGGGCTTGTATCCACTGCAAACAAACAAGCAAGCCAAGAACCCCAGTGGATACCTGAAAATGAAAACAGTACCATGACCTGATGCTACATTTTCCCTACATATACACCACCAACAAAGTATACAAGTAAGCACAGTAAGAGATTCACAACAGTGACTACGAATAAAGTAGAAAAATTATTAACAATATGTCGTAATAAAATTTATATGAATGTGCTCTCTCTGAATATCTCAGTGTATCATTTAATATGTTCAGGCTGTGGTTGATCATGGGTAACTCGAGCTGCAGAAAATGAAAATGTGAATAAAGGGTACCACTGAAAGTCTTCATCACATGAAGAACAGATGAGAAAACTCAAAAGTAAATGGTGAAGAGTCCTGCCTTGGGCCACAGGGAAATTCACTCTGACTCCAGGGAGCTAGGTGCCAGCCTCTGGGCTGGGCACTAACTCTCCTGGACCAAGGCTGAGGGTGGTCTATATTGTTATGATTTCTTATTTTAAAATTACTTAGAACTCAGGAGAAGTTACACGAATAGGACAGAGAATGCCTGTGAGGTCTTTCTTGAAACCAGGTCCCTAATGATGCTATTGTGTGTAATATCACCAAAGCAGGGGAGCTATGCACCACAATCAAACCCAGACATCACTGCTCATATGGTCAGCTTTAGCATCTTGCATACATATGTGGAACCACCAGTGGACGATACCTCAGCAATCACACCCTTCTAGCACCTGTCCTGGGAAAAGACTGACTGGCTCTCCACTGTAGGCAGGCCCACGATGGCATGGTAGGCACCCTCACCTAGGCTTCCAGTGGACTATGTTTTTAGCATGCAGCTGAGGACATGAACACCCTGATTTTGCTTGAGAGCATGAGCCCACCTATTTGCACTGTGCCTTCTTTGTCTGGCTGGCACATAAAAAATGCCTAAGGAAAGACTCAGGGGCTGAAGCTGGGGGCCAAGGATGCTGCTACCTACAAATGAAGCATGTCTACTATCCCAACTAGGCTTTGCAACTTCTTCCATCTGCCTGGATCCCAAATCTGTTTCCTAGGATCTGAGCCTCAATCAAACACCACCATCACAATCTGGTAAATTCAAGACAGTATCATGAAGTAATCATGCAGCATGTGACCTTTTGAGACTGGGTTTAACCCACAGCATCATAACTGCTGTGGTCTGAACATTTGTGCCCTCTTAAAATTTCATATTGGATCTTGGTCCCCAGTACAATGATATTAAAAGAAAAGACCTTTAAGAGGTAGTGAGGAGGCCCCCAGGATGGAGCCCTCCTTGTGGAGAGTGGTGACAGAGAATTGAAGAGCACTGTCTGAGATGGAGGTCTCTGATGATCTCAGGCTGTGGCTTGGGGTCTGGGAAAGTTTCTGTGCAGAGGTGCAGGATGCCTAGCTGCTGCGGTAATGCCCTGCATGAGGAGGCTCTGCTAGAGTCTTATCAGCCTCAACTTTGGTCTCAGCACACAGCTCCTGGGAATAAGGGAACTCTCTTGCTAGACAACCACAATGTTTCACTAAGCTCCACTATACCTGAACCTGCCTGCTAACTTTAAACAATGGACTTTCCTGAGAGCTACAAAAGCTCCTAATATTGCACACTACAACTGTAGAATATAACTGTGGAATAAACTCCATAATGTTGCTAACTCTGAAACTTTCATGAATACAAAGAGTAATGCTTGCATAGTCTTTAATCTGATGAGACATATATAAATAAAGATTGCTGGGGTAACCCTTTAGACCTGCTTTTCTATCAGAGAGAAATTCTCCACCTGACCCCAGCTATTATCTTCAAAATCTGTGTTTGTGAATCTTTTTCTTATCACCCTTTGCCTCTCACCAGGAACTGCTAGATTGTTCTGTACTGGTCGTGGCATATCCTCAAGGGACTGCAGGGGATAGCTAATGCCCTCTCTACTCTCTTGCATTCTCATGTGTGCAAACACACAGCTGTCCTCCAGAGGACACAGAAAGAGGAGCCATCTTAGAAGTGGAGAGTGGCCCTCAACAGACACTGAATCAACTGGCACCTTGGTCCTATACTTTCCAGCTGCCAGAAATATGAGAAATAAATTTATGTTTTGTATAAATTACCCACTCTTATGTATTTTGTTATACAAGCCTAAATGGACTAAGAGAATGCCTCAAGTTTTTGCTTGTATCAATAGTTCATTCCTTTTTGTTGATGGACAGTATTTATCAGATAGATAAATCACTGTTGGTTTATCAGACTTTTAAAAGCTTGAATTTCCCAAGTTTTCTATGATCTAGTTGCACTTTATCTTTAAAAGAAAGCTTTTTGCATTCTCAAAGATAAAGTTTATCACATTTGGTACCTTAAAACTGTGGCCTTGGAAAGTACTGCTATGAAAGTTACTACACAATTTTAATTCAAATTTGTATAACTTCACATAAAAATTTCAAGAAAAATCTGTCATCTTGGGAAATAATGTTATTTTATTTGAACAAATGCATCCAGGTAAAACAATAAAAAAATACTATGTAAATTTATCACATATGTATTTTTACTTTCTAGTACTAGGGATTGAATCAGGAGTGCTGTCCCACTGAGCTCCATCCCCAACCCCTTCCTTTTTTTTTAATATTATTTTTTCAGTTATAGGTGGACGACAATATCTTTATTTTATTTTTATGTGGTGCTGAGGATCAAACCCAGTGTCTCACAAATGGTAGGCGAGTGCTCTATCTCTGAGCCATGATCCCAGCCCTCCTTTATTTCTATTTTATTTTTGAGAAATGATTTTCCAAGAATTTGTGGTCCTCCTGCCACAACTTCCTGAGTTGCTGGGGTTATAGACATAGGCCATTGTGCCTTTTTAAAAATTTCTTAAAAGAAATAAAGAACTTAATAGCATTGAATATCCAAGCTAAATTCAAAGGAAAATCAGGAACTCAGAAGAGTGTGATCACATAGCCCCAGGACCACACATCGTCAACCTCCACACACTGAAACTTTTTTTTTTTTTTTTAAATCAGTGTTCTAACTAGGCAAGGGGGCATAAGTGAAACCCCAGAGAAGGCGAGGTTAACAAGAATGCTCCCTTCTCACAACAAGCTGGGGCAGGAAGGGCTGTGCCCTCAAACTAAATGAAAATCAAAAGACAATGAACTCCATGTGGTGGTCCAGTCAGGTTCACATCTCCTAAGTAATTCTGTGACTACATCTTTAAATTGGATGAAGATACTCCAAGCCAGGGGCTATCTCCAAGAACCCAGCAGAAGCAAGTCTGTAAGTCTTGGACAATATACTTTCATCTTTATAATTAGTGTTTCAAATACTAAAAAAAAAAAAAAAAAAAAAATACTACTTTCACAATAAACATGAACATTACCACATGGCACACAACAAGGGAATGACACAACAAGCAAGAGCCAGAATAATAATATTCAAGAGAAAGACTGAAAAGGTATCAGACATTACAAAAGTAGCAGGTTCGGACCATAAAACATTTGGATGCATAAGAAAAATATCTGCACAGAATAGGCAACTACATTCCTACAATAAAGAAACCAACAGAATTGTTGAACTAATAGGAGATATGAAAGGATAATCAGTTTTAGAGTTAATTAGGCATCACCAAAAATTACATCAGTGACTTGGAAGACAGGCCAGCGTGAATGATATGGAATAAAGTGTGAAAGCAAAAAAAGTAGTAAAAAAAATAAGAGAAACATCAAGTTGATGCTCTCAAAACAGGGGATAGAATGATACAAGAGCAATATCTCAAGAGATGATGACTGAGAATTTTCTAGAATGAATGAAAGAAATCTATCTGCAGATTCAAGAAGTCCAATGAATCTCAAGCATAACACTAGACACATTGTAGTTCAGTGTAGAACAGAGATAGTAGAGAGAAGCTCTAAAGGCAGCTGGAAGGGAAAGGTTGGTATATAGGAGTCAAGATACCCACTTTGTGGCAAGAATCACAGCCAAAAGAAAGCAAAATAAAGTGAGAAGCTTGAATTCTAGACCAGTCAAGCAATTTTTCAAGAGGGAAGACCAGCAAAATAAAGTTTCCAACAAAAGCCAGCACTAAACAAAATACAAAAAGAATACCTTTCTGATAGTAGGAAAATAATTCCACATGGGAGGTCTGAGATACAGGAAGAAATTAAGAACAAAAATGCAGATAACCCAGACTGATAAGGAGTGTATAAACAATATCTTTGGAATTACAGAATTAAAATAAGAAAACAAAAATGGCATAAATGCAGAAGGGGGAAGCGGAGTTAAGCAACTATAAGGTGACATGTAAAAAGAGGTGTTTAAGTGTAGGTCTGATAATGTGCTTAATTTCTATAGTAACTACTAAAAGAAGAAATTGCTTATACAACTTCCAAACTACTAGAGACAAAGTGGAATTATTTTTTAAAATTAAAGAAAATGGCAAGAAAGAACAAAAATAATGACTAGGCAAGTCAAGTCGAAGGTATAAAATTAAATAATAGATTTAAACTACAAATATGACAATATTGCAATGACTGTATAGGCACTAAGTATTCTAGTCAAAAATTATCATGGTAGATAAAAATCAAACTTTTTGCTAATTATAAGAGAAACATAAAAATAAATATACAGAGAAACTGAAAGTAAAAAGATGGAAGAGAATATGCCAAGTAAATTAAAGACAGCTGGCATAATTGCTACATTACCACAAAACAAAGTAGAATTTAATGCAAACAGCTTTAGTAGAGACAAAGGAAGTCACTTTATAATTAGAAAATGCTCAATTCACCAGGAACAGATAACCATTGAAATTTGTGTGCATCCAAAAATCAAAGCAACAAAATATATAGTATCAAAAATGGACAGAATTCCAAGGAAAAAAGAAACAAACAAAAAACAAGACACAATTATAATACTGATGGGAAATTTTAACACCAGTCTCAGCAACGGCTAGAAAGGCAGAGGAAAACCAGTACAGGTAGATAGAGACTGAAAATCCCAGCCTCACTGCACACAGGGCCACTGGCCCACAGGTCAGAACCCAAGCTGCTCTCCAACACACAGCACTGAGCCTCAGAACTACTCTGACAGCTTCCTCACCTTAAGTGGAAAGGGTATGGTTTCTGAGAAAAATTCAAATAAGCTAAAAATGAACAGAGAAATTACTAGAAACTTCAACTATGCTTGTAAACCAAGAAAAAACTTTGCAATAACCATAGGAAAAATAAAAATCACAGTGAAAATTAAAATATTCTGAACCTGATAACATTAAAAAGACTACACATGAAAACTTTTGGGATGCAACCAAATTAGAACTTATAGGGAAATTTATAGCCTCAATTATATATATTCGAAAAGAAAGAAAAAAAGCTGAAAACTGATCAATTAAGCATCTACCTCAAGAGATAAGAAAAGATACAATTAAATAGACCTACAAAAATAAGAAAAAAATACAAAGTAAGGTTAACATTAATGAAACAGAAAATAGTATAAGATATGAAAAACCAATTAAAACAAAAGTGGGTATTTCCAAAAGCCTAAGAATGGTAGCAAACTTACTGGAAGACTGATCAAAATCAGGGCAGAAATAATTATGACAAGATGAAAAAGATAAATACCACATTTATATGTAAGAGATAACAGGAAAACACTAACAAACTTATGAAAATTTTTGAAAATTTAGATATAGCTGATTAGTATCTTTAAAATTATAACTTTGCAAAATTGATTCACTAAAAAGAACAAAAACAACAACAACAACAAAAAACACAACCTTGAGCAGAGCAGCCCTATAGCAATCAAAGAAATAAAATCTGCTATATCTTTCCACAGTGATGAGTTCAGGCTCACACTGTCTTCTTGATGAGTAAATGTTCAAAGAATAAAAAATTTTCGATTAAAAAACATTTAAAATGAGAAGACAAAATGAGACAAGATTCACCAATGTTTCATGAGACTACATACTTTTGATACTCAACTCCAAAAGAAGGGCATGGAAAGACAAATTGCAATTTAATTTCATGCACATAAAACCAATAGAAAACGGTCACAGAGATATAGGCACAAGGAATCTGATAATACACAAATGGGTGGTATTATGGTTTAGATGTGAGGTGCCCCAAAAGCTCACATGTGAGACAAGAAAGTTCAGAAGTGAAATGATCAAGGAATGAGGCCTGATCAGTGCATTCACCACTGATATGGGTTACCTAGGAGGTCAATATAAGCAGGTGGGGTGTGGCTAGAGGAGGCGGGTCTCTGGGGGTGTGCCTCTGGGATTTATATTTTGTCCTTGGTGAGCAGAGCTCTCTCTGCTTCTTGGTGCTGAGCTGTTTTTCCTCTGCCACCCTTCAAGACAAAATGCTCTGCTTCACCTCAGGCCCAGAGCTATGCTGTCAGCCATCTATGGACTGAACCTCTGAAACTGGGAGCCAAATTAACTTTTCCTTCTCTACACTGTTCTTGTTAGGTACTTTGGTTACAACAGCAAAAATGCTGACTAAAACAAGTAGGATACCATGATCATGTGGGGCCTTCCCTGGTATGGCATCAGGAAGGCCATGAATATACTAAAAAATAAAAGTTTAACCATGAAAAGTCATGAACACACTTAGAAAAGATATTTGCAAATATTCATGATTTGAAAATAACTTTTAGCAAAACAGGAATACAAAAAATTTTCCTTAATATATTAAAGGGTTCCTATAAAAACTCTTAGGATATGTAAATGATGAACTATTCAAAGTTTTGCCTTTCACAACGGAAACAAAAGCAGGATGTCCATTATTATTATATCCTTCTAATTTTTTTTAAGATGGACATAATACCTTTATTTTATTCATTGATTTTTGTGTGGTTCTGAACACAAAACCCAGTGCTTCACACATGCTAGGCAAGCACTCTACCAATGAGCTACAACTGCAGTTGTAGCTTCTTTTTAACAATAAACTGGTGATCTTTGTTTAGTAGAGAAGACAAAGAAAAAAAATGATGCAAGGAATAGAAACAAATAACAAAGTTCTCATTATATTATAGATTCAGTTTACAAAAATAAATCTTATTTTTTTACATCAACCATGAAGAGACAGGAAACGAGTCTTTCGCAAAAGATATTTACAGTAGCATTTTTTAAACATCTAAGTATTGCTCTACCAAGAGTTATGCAATCTCTATGGGGAACTTTTTTTTTTTTTTTTTTGTATTAGGGATTGAACTCAGGGCACTTAACCACTGAGCCACATCCCCAGCCCCAACTCCCCTACCTTTTAAAATTGTATATTTTGAGACAGGGTCTCTCTAAGTTGCTGAGGCTGCTTTGAACTTGGGATCCTGCTGCCTCAACCTCCTGAGCTGCTGGGATTACAGGTATGTGCCACCACGCCTGGTTTTATGGGGGAAGTTTTTGAGAATAACTAAGAAATTAAGAGATATGTTAGATTCATGGCCAAGAAAAACCAAAATGCTTTTAAGGGATACAAGGAAGAAAGGGTGTGGTGCCCAATACTGATTTCTACATAAACAAAGGTATGCCAATCAAAACAGTTTGTCATTTGGTCAGGAATAGAGAAACAGAGGGACCAGAGAGGGAACCCCAAACAGCACTTGCACATAGGAATGCCTGCTCCATGATAGGTGACCCCAGGCACTCATGAACAGTCTGTTCTGCAAAGGCACTACAGCAATCGATATAGGAAATGGGATTCGAAAGCTGCCACACCCTGCACCAAAACAACCTGGCCTGGGGGTGCAGCTCACCATGGGGCTTAGGCATAGCAGGTTCGAGGCCTGAGGTAAAATCCCCAGCACTACAAACAGCAGCAGCACAGGAAGCAGCCAAAGGAAAAACTATTCAGCTTCTAAAAGATATAGAGAAGGGCGAGTCATCTCCTTGAGGAGGATTTCTTAAGCAGTATACAGAGGCTAATACAGCAGAAGAACTTTACCAGGCAAAACCAACAACTATTTTGTTTTCAAAATTCCACCACTGAGTGAACACAGTCAAGCCACAGATTGAGAAGGATGCCAGCAAAACCTAAGGGCCAAGGAATGAGCATCCAGAATATGTAAGTATCTAAGACTGCTGAGAAGACCAGACAAAAGATTGCAGAGTTAGTAAAAAAGATAAATCTAAACAGTGAACATATATTTGCACAGTTTTTTTTATTCTTACTATTAATCTGGCAAAGGGTAACTAAAACTGCAATGAGAAACCAATTTTTATGAAGTGCTCCTAAGGATGGGAACTATTCTCTATAGTGATGCTGGAATGCTAAAATGGTACAAGTGCTTTACAAAACAGTTTCCTATCATCTAGTAAATTTAGTGAATGCCACAGCCAAGTAATCCCATCCCCAGATACCTTACTCTATAGGGCTTACAGCAGGAGAATGCATGTTTATGAATGTTAGTAGCAGCAGCACTTTTAACAGCAAAAAAACTGAAACTACCCAAGGTCCACCAAGAATGGAAACATACTGCAGTTATGTTCCCAAAAGATGATGTACTGAAAAGCAATGAATGCGGACAACACAGATGAATCTGACTGTGGAGTCATGTTAAAGACTTAAAGCCAGTAGGATTTTAGTATATAAACAGGTGAAAACAGGAAAAGCTGAATTACGCTTATGTATGCAAATGTAGGTGGCAAAGCTCAAGAAAAATGGGGAAAAGTTAATCCTAAGAGAAGCATACCACCAGGGACACATACCAAAGCATCACCCTATGTCTCATAAATAGTCATTATCCATTAAAAAACATTTTTAAAACACTGTATCTAAAAAGGAAACAATAATGCCAAAAAGGCTGCTGAAATAGACCACAAGAAAAATAACTTCATAGATACATGAAAACCAAAGCCAGGCATGGTGGTGCACACCTGTGATCAATCCCAGCGGCTCGGGAGGCTGAGGCAGGAGGATCCCGAGTTCAAAGCCAGTCTCAGCAAAAGTGAGGTGCTAAGCAACTCAGTGAGACCCTGTCTCTAAAGAAAATACAAAAAATACAAAACAGTGCTGGGGATATGGCTCAGTGGTTGAGTGCCCGAGTTCAATCCTCAGTACTGAAAAAAAAAAAAAAAAAAAAAAAAAAAAGAAAGAAAAAAAAGTTTAAGAAGCCAGAAGAGTGCTTATTTCTAAGGAAATAAAAGGAACTTTGACCACCAAAAGAGAGCGTCTGAACCACATTCTCTATCTTGACCCTGGGAGATGGGCATTTATTTTATAAAATTGTATATTTACCTGTATTTTCTGTTTTATGCACTTACATTTTTCAGTGTCTCTGCTATATCTCACAATAAAAATGTTGGAATATCTTCTCGGAAACATTTCAGAAGTAATGTTGTGAGATGACAGTATGTCTTCACAGAAGAAAAGCACTCTTAACCACTGAATACTGACTTGTCTCTTCCATGTTATCAACCGAATTTTTAAGTTATTCTAAAAATCTACATTTAGTGTAACATTTGGCAATTATTATGTGAAGAGCTGAGAGTCAATTATAAAACACAAAACATGAATAATGAAATAACAATATTTTGTAAAATGAGAGGCACAGACAACAGTCTTATGTGGGGCTTGGAGGTCTGCTTTAAAAGTTTGTAAAGGAGCTGTCATGAAATCTTATTTCAGAAAATATAAAAAGAAATGGGGACACATAATGAGTATAAACATGCCAAAAACACATTTTCAGAACATAAAAAGGTAATATAAATCATGCTACGATAATAGGTTTGTAGAGAAAAAATAAAAGGAGCCCTCCTTAAGGAAGATCACACCCACAGATTTCAAGTGGGCAAGTGCTTTAGGGGCCATCTCTAAATCCATCACATTCTGCCCTCTAGCCTCCCAAAGTTTACGTCTGTCTCACATGCAGAATACATTCACCCCACCCCAATATCCCATCCCAAACGTCTGAGCCCTTTACAGCCTCAATACTAAATCCCAAATTTCATCTAAAAAGCACCAGCTCAGAGGTCTGGACTCTCATAATCCACACTATTTACACCAGATATGGATGGACTCTGGGCACAGTCCTTTCTGGGCAAAATTCCTCATTGACGAACTTGTGGATGTAGAAAACAAGTCATCGGTCTCCAAAGCACAATGGTGGGATAGGCAATAGTCCCAGGCAAGTCTAAAAGTCAGAAGGGCAAATTCCGTTAGGTAGTGAGAGCTGAGAACAGTGCTCTAGCCTCTGGGTCTAGGGCTTGCTGGCCTTCTACACTGGGGAAGGCCAACTCTGCCTAGGAGTCATCCTTCCTCTTCTTGAACAGAGCACCTATGTGCAACCAAGTGGCTCTATCAGCCCATTTCCTGCCTGTAGAATTTTGAAAGTCTGACAGGCTTCTTTTTTCATCCTGTGTCTGTTCCCTTCAGTCATACAACATTCTCAACCACTCTGTAAGGTCTCCTGCGAATGTCACGGAGGGCCACACATCTTTACTGGAAAACCTGTTCTGTATTCCTGTCTCTGCCAAGATGGCTGAGTTGCAGCCTTCATCATGGACCTAATTTATCCCTTTAGCGAATGTAGTATGGTCACACCCTGGTCGCCTCTCTAGTGCACTTTCCAAACATGGGCTCTCCTGATGCTAGCACCTTCTTACCTTTTTATTGCAATCTGCAAATTTCCCCCCCAAATCAATACCTGAACATCACACCCAAGTCCAAGAGAGCTATATACTCCCTTTTCACTAAGCATTCTACCTGGAAAGTGAGATAGAAAAAATACTGGATGTATTAGCAAAAACCCATAAATTGTCTCAGAAAGAGAACCTGAGCTGAGAATAACTTGATAAAGCTGCTAAGAATTTCCTTTAATGCACCTTCAGGAAGGCTGTAAGACTAACCCTGAACTTGGGAGCAAGAGCTACACCAGCTACCTGACACCTCCTGTTCTGAAGAAGCAGGACTCCAAGCAGCTCCCCAGCATTCCTTAGTCCGTGACTCTGAGGTACCCCACTGTAGGCTGATGGCTGTCTGACTACAGAAAGTAAGAGGAAAACCTGTTTCTGAAGGATGCACTCTGGTACCTGAAGCAGAGTCACTGCCTCTACAAGAGGGTCTTAGGTGTTTCTCAAGAGGGACATGAATTCACTTTGTCAAGCTATTGATTTATTATTTATTAATTCATTCATTCCTCTATTTTGCCCCCAGAGGTCTCATGTGGGAGTAGGAATCTCTTGGGCCCACTGCTGGTAAAATGGCTAAAACATTACACAGCACCTCCAAGCACAGGGAGAAGTAAATGCAAGTCCAGCCCTGCGGGGACTTCAATGTGCTGTAGAGCTCTGACAGTTCGCTTGGCTACAAGAGATGCTCAAGATTAGGGAACACACATTATCTCTTTTTTTTTTTTTCCTTTAGAAGATGATGTATACTATCTTAAGTAACTCATAATTATTATACGCTACACAGAGGAATTTTTTTTTATCTTTATTTTTTGGGTCCTGGGGATTGAACTAGGGGTACTCAGCCACTGAGCCACATCCCCAGCCCTATTTTGTATAGCGACAGGGTCTCATTGAGTTGCTTAGTGCCTTGCCACTGCTGAAGCTGGCATTGAACTCGAAATCCTCCTGCCTCAGCCTCCCAAGCCGCTGAGATTACAGGTGTGCACCACTCTACCTGGCATACACAGAGAGATTTTTATAAAATAGCTCAGCTTTTGAAATTTAAAAGCCATTTAAGAGTGACGAAACAATAGAAATAAAAAGCACTTTACTTTCCAAGTTTTTGTTCTTTGCAAAACGAAAGAATACATACATTAAAATCTTACCATTTATTAAATCCAAAAACATATTAACAAACACTAAAATGTATTGTTATACACGTTTTATGGAGACTAGCCCCTCCCCCGCATAAAGAAAAACTTTGCTTTAATCAAATATAAACCGTAATTCCCTAAACTAGTGTCCCATTCTTCCGACATCGGACATTTCCAACTTGTGTGCTTCGTCTGCATCACTGTGCTCTAGGGCTGTGGAAACTGGAGAGGAGCCACACTGAAGTGGGTGTGGGCATGCCGGAGTTGCACAGAGGAGACAGGAGGACTCTTCCTCCTGTCTCCCCACTCTCTATTTACTCAATATGCTTAACGGAAAATTATTCACTGAAAAACTACCCAAGACAGAGTTGCAGAAAGTCTGGTACCTTCCTTGTTTTAGCAAATATTAAAAATGATTCCAGGGAAGCTGGGAATGGAACCACCATTTGACCCAGCTATTCCCCTTCTCGGTCTATTCCCCAAAGACCTAATAAGAGCATGCTACAGGGACACTGCTACATTGATGTTCATAGCAGCACAATTCACGATAGCAAGATTGTGGAATCAGCCTAGATGCCCTTCAATAGATGAATGGATAAAAAAAATGTGGCATTTATACACAATGGAGTATTACTCTGCATTAAGAAATGACAAAATCATAGAATTTGGAGGGAAATGGATGGCATTAGAGCAGATTATGCTAAGTGAAGCTAGTCAATCTTTAAAAAATAAATACCAAATGACCCCTTTGATATAAGGGGAGTAAACAAGGACAGGGTAGGGACGAAAGTTTGAGAAGAAGATTTACATTAAATAGGGATGAGAGGTGGGAGGGAAAGGGAGTGAGAAGGGAAACCGCATGGAAATGGAAGGCGATCCTCAGGGTTATACAAAATGACATATAAGAGGAAAGGAGGGGTAAGACAAGATAATACAAATCGAAGAAATGATTTACAGTAGAAGGGGTAGAGAGTGAAAAGGGGAGGGGAGGGGAGGGGAGGGGAGGGGAGGGGAGATAGTAGAGAATAGGACAGACAGCAGAATGCATCAGACACTAGAAAGGCAATTTGTCAATCAATGGAAGGGTAACTGATGTGATACAGCAATCTGTATACGGGGTAAAATTGGGAGTTCATAACCCACTTGAATCAAACTGTGAAATATGATGTATTAAGAACTATGTAATGTTTTGAACGACCAACAATAAAAAAAAAAAATGATTCCAGGGGCTGGGGGGTTGTGGATCAGTAGTAGAGGGCTTGCTTAGCATGTGTGACTGGGTTCATTCTTAGCACCAAATAAAAAAATAAAGATATTGTGTTCATCTACAGCTAAAAATATTTTTTAAAAAAAGATTCCACAGATTTTAAAAAAAGGGTGTGTGTTGAAAGATTTTATATATATATATATATATTTAAATGTGTGTATTCATAATTTTAAGTCTGTAAGATCTAAAAGGTTTCACATAATTTATCTAGATAGGAAGATCATAGATAATATTTATTTTCTTCTCAATATTTTCTATTTTTTACTAGAAATGTATGTAATGATTCAAATATGAAATAACAGAAATCAGTTTAAGTTTAAAAAATGCATATAAAACATAATAATTTGCATAACTGTAATTAACTTCACCTGTTTTGGATAAAGGGGCAATAATTCAAATTCTTTTAATATTGTTATTTTACTTAAAATATAAGTTGAGATAGCATACAGAAATAAAATATTTCCTTAAAAATCTATAATAAAAGAGCCCAGACGTAAGAGGGGGAAATACACCCCAAACCCCTTGCACTGTGAAACAGAACCCTAATGCCACAGAATATTCCAGAAATGAAAGCACCAGCTTACATGAAGAAAAACAATATTAATGAAAGAAACAAGAAAAATTTGGGAATTCTAAAGAACAGATGGGAGAGAGGATGCTCTCTGGACAAAGACGGGAGCAGACACCTTACACAGCAGCTGGAGGAGCAGAGAGCAGGGAGCTAGTGCAGAGCCAGGCACTGCTGAGCAGAGGTGGAGCTCTGGTTCCCGCTGGCCTGCACACTTTCCCCATGTCTTTAGAGGTGGCTGTCAGCATGCAGGCTGCAGCCCAGTGCTTCAGTGATTACCAGAGCCACAAGAGCTGCCCTCTGCTGTTCTAGCTTGAAACAGCATCTACCACCATAGGAGCACTTGAGCTGCTTCCTTGTTTATAGCCAGCACCTCTGCTGGAAGACAGGAGAGGGCACTGGACCTGTCTGTGCCCTCACCCTGTGTTCACACCAATGCTGACTGTGTACTGACAACACCTCTCATCACATGAGGCCCTGCATTGCTTCCTGCTATCTCCTGTGTAAGCAATGCAGTAATACTGGATAAGAGTGAAAAGAATTGTATTTCCCAAGTCTTATTTCAAACATAATCACCACTGATGCTCTTCTGTAAGTGAAATCTGCACTGCTTAAAGACCTTCCTCCCATCTCTGGAAGAAGACTACTGCAGATGTGCAGGGCAAACTCACTGTAAGCAGCCTCACTGCTGAGCTAATGTTGAGAAGCCAGGCGCCCAGAAGTCTGCTGCGAGCCTTGAGTACCATGAGAACAGAGGCCAAAATCAAAGTAAAAGGCTGCCCAGGAAAAGTATGTTAACAAGACGAGGAGGAGGAGGTAGCAAAGCTAATACACGCTACGGCCTTGCACTGTGTGAGAGCAAAGTAAAAATGGAGGCAGCCTTAAACTTCACTACACATGCAGGGTAAAATGTCTAGGGAAACACAAGAACAGAAATATGGGGCTTTACTTCCAAGTTAATAAAAAGAAAAAACTGGAATTAAAAAAAAAAAAAAGAAAGAAACACTCAAAGGGGTATAAGAAAGAAAAATAAATATAGAAGCTGGACAATTAGAAACTAAAAAATAATACTAAATGCAAATAAATAATCAAAATAATTGTCAAAAAAAAGATCACAGTATGGAAGCTGGAGTTGTGGGTCAGTGGCAGAGCACCTGCCCAGCACACATAAGGTACTGGGTTTGATCCTCAGCACCACATAAAAATAAAAGTATTGTATTCATCTACAATTAAAAAAAAAATCTTTAAAAAATTAAAAAAAAAAAGAGTGCCTAGGCTAACATAGCCTTAAAGCCTGTATTCAGTGTCCCCTAACATACTTTAGAAGTTGGAATACATTTTTTTCATTGAGGAAAAAAAAACAACAAAACTCTTGACAGAAGTTTTCAGGCTGCACATCCATTCCCAGGAATTGAGGTGCTTCTGCAAGCTACAGGTACAGACCAACCTGGGGCGACAGCAGCTTTGCCTCTCAGAGCCAGGTATTTCTGTAGGCAGAAACAGAAAAGCAGGGGACACGTCTTTCTTTTCAATTCCTCCTTCACCTGATGTCTGGCCCACATTCTCCCATAAGAAAAGGCAATGCAATAGTGGGAATAGAGGGAAAGGAGGTATTGGTGGAGAGGGACATTGATGGAGGAAGTTAGTGGAGGGCGACGAGATATTGCAGGACATGGGACTGAGGCTAGCCATGCATACTTAAGTCAAATGCATTAAAGTTGGGAACTACCTCAAGGATCACTGGTACCTAAGTATGCACCCTCTGGCATGAGAGTTGAATTAAGCAAATATATGATTCTCTAGGATACTTTTTATGTGGCCACTGACCCGGTGGGTCTCTGGGGACAAAGATTAGGTTCCTAGGGCCCACTTACGGCATGAAACATTTGTTTGTGACGACTCTGACAAGCTAAACATGCTTGGTTTCCCAAAGCCGTGAAGGTCCACTCACAAGTACCTCAGGAGCCCATCCTGGGAACCCCACAGCTGTCTCCCACATACAGCCAAGGTGCCAGGCCTGGCCTCTGCCCTCAAGGAGTTTGGGGAGATGCATGAACCATGCAGGACTGCAGCGGCCAGCACGGCAGACAGTGCTGGTGCTTCCTGGTCAGGACCGAAGGCCTGTCCAAAGAGGGTCTTCAGGTGAACTCGAAGTGGTAAGAACCACCTAACTGCAAGATGAGTGGATGCCCCTAGGAGTGCCAGCATGCAGATGGGAGCTTCCATGGGGCCAGTGCTACGGGAGAAGGAGAGGAACAAGATGGCCTCCAGGCAGCCACACACCACTAGGTCATGGTGCACACAGGCTGCATGAAGGGACTGAAGCCCCAGTGCATGACATGAGACGTTCAGAGGAACCTGGTCACAGACGTCTTTCTCTTCCAAGTGTCTTGCCCTTGACCGCATGGAGTTTGTCCTGTTTTCTTCCATTCCATGCCATAAAAGATGACTATCCCAGACTCTCATCTTATCCAGGATTCAATGGGTTTCAATTATTCATATGAATGATTTAGATTATGTATATCAAGGATATCTTTTTAATGATATCATTTTTGCAAATATGTAAAATGGATTTGTGAATGTCTGTAAGGGTTACTCTTTAAATAGATATCTGATATTAACTGTTTACATACAGTCTCTAGTTACATGGGTTATCATTTTGAAGATGGTTCATATGTAAACACTAGCTTCCTCAACATTCATCTAACTTGAAGGACATATCAGATCCTCTTTCAAAGATAGGTGACTTTAAACTGTCCATGACTTAATTAGATCCAAGGTCACAGACAGGGGGAGGGGCAGGAATCTATTGGCAATCAATGGAAATTATTTTCTCAGACTCAGTCCTATTTTTTTTAAATTTATTTTTTAGTTGTAGTTGAACAAAATATCTTTATTTTAATTATTTATTTTTATGTGGTTTGGAGGATCGAACCCAGGACTTCACACATGGTAGATGAATGTTCTACTGCTGAGCCACAATCCCAGCCCTCAGTCCTATGTTTTATCAAAACATCTCCCAGTTATTGAAGAGTACATTATCAATACATCTGCAACAGGAAAACTGTCAGTCTCTAGGTTATTCCAACAAAACTGATTTGTGCCCCTGGACACCATTTCTACAGAAGGACTCCTCCGATTCATTAGGGTTCCTAGTCCCTTGCTCTTTAGCTGTGTTTGAATAATTTCTTACACACTGAGAAAGAAAATTTTCAAAAGAATTATGGTGTGAAACCAGACACTTGTCTTTATTTATAAACTCTTAAACCTACCTGATGGGAATGATGTAGGAAAAAAGAAGAAGAAACCGGAAAAGATTACGGTACCAAGGGCCTGCAAATCCCTGTAAGGTTACCATAACAACAGAAAGAACAACCAAAGCCAGAAATAGCGCCTTCGTCAGCTGATTGAGCTCGAGGTCCAGCAAACCAATCTGAAAGAAAACAGTGTAACATTAGTATAGGACCAAGCCAGCTTTATATGTCTTAACACCATAAATCAGAAGCCATGATCATGATGATCTAAGAAGACTTCAGGATTTTTTATAGTCTTTACAATAACAGAGTACAAAAGCATACTGACATCACTTTCCTCCTGAAAGCCTCTTATAGACTCAGGCAGAATGCCTGCCAGCAGGTCTTGATCCCCACAGTGTTCTCAAGAAGGGCCTGCCGAGAAGCATGAGGCCAGCCCTGAGCCAGGTCCTCCTGGCAGGTGACACTCTGACTACAACCAGGACACAAAGAATGGCGGGCCCAAAGGAGGGCACAGAAGGCTTGCTCAGTGACCAGCCCCACAATAGCCCTCCAAGAGCCAAGACCTATCTCCCTCGGCAAGGGCCACATCAGACCAATGTGCCCGCTGTCATTCTCAAATATCCCTGCACACACTCATTTAGGGATTTCATTCAGACTGAGTGACCCTAAGAACAGAACAGTGTGAGAGTGTGTGTGCACACGTGCATGTAGCCTGCCCTGGTTGCATCCATTCCATGTCATAAAAGAGCCTGTCTGTCTGCAAAGGCCTCAGGACTCCTTCTGATAGAGAAAGAGGCAACAGAGGTAATTAGTTTGTGATGAAAACGTTCTGATTTGCACCATTTCCATACTTCAGGATCTCCCTGTATGATACCCTACACTCAAATTCATCCTTTAGATCACTCGTTAGCTGAAAAAAATGTACAGAAAATCATGTCAATAAGGAGAAGTTCATTTTTTTTTGTTGCTCTTGGAACTAGTGAGAAATAGCCACCCAAATAGCTCTCGTTTTACAAGTAAAGAGAATATGGCTCTGTGAAGCATGTAACTTCAATTTCGAGCTCTAGCAATCTCTGCAAACTGCTGCTTCTCTTTAGTTTCACCCCTGAAAGACTACAGTGCAGTACAGTGTGAGGGGGCAGGAGAACACGAGGGGGCGCTGCTGGCTTCAGGAAGGCAGCAGAAGCAGATAGAGGGAGAAAAGAGGCAGTGTAGCAACTGAGACTCCTGGGACTGTGGAGGGAGTGAATCCAAAGGCTGACTCTGCCTTCTGGACAGCCCTGGGCCAGAAGAGCTTCAGCATGCTTACCTGTGGAACAGGGATCATGGTGGCACCCTCCTAACAGGACTCTGGTATGAAGAGACATCATGCACACAACACATGTAGCTCCTGTGACCCAGGAAGCCAAGCACACATGCTGTTGTCACTGTACACATTTGCATTTCATCAAGTTTTGTGGAGGACTGTGTGACTTTGGGGACTTCCCTTAAAACTCTCAAGTCTCTCTGTCCAAGTGTGCAAAACCCAGCAAAGGTAGCTGGAGGAGCACAGACACCCTAGGTACATGGCTCTAAAGGCCACAGCCTCAGCCTCAGCAAGAGGAGACCCAGGAACAGCGTGTAAGTAACATAATCGGCCACTCTGGCTTATGGTGATGAGGATAGTTAGCTGAGTCCTATGGGCTAGGGATCTCAATCATCAGAACTTCTCCTCAATCTGGTACAACTTCTGAAAAAAAAAAAAAAAAAAGTAACTAAAAGAGGCCAACAGCAGCAACTCCATGGTTGCCCAAACCTTGGCAGCAACAACTGAAGTGCTATGATTTTTGAATGTAAAAATCTGAGGGTCGCTAAGCTAATAACCTGGTTTATTCTAATGCTTTTTGAAAATCCGTAACTTTGGCCAGTAATATGAGTTTGGTCTTTCTACGACTCCTAATTCAAGTTTATATCTGATTTTGCTTAATATTTGCCATAAATCCTCATGAGATCATGAGAAACTGTAGTTAGAAAAGACAATACTTAGTCAAAAAGTCCATTTAATACAGCTCTGGAGAAAACTAATTTAACAATTACATGTCTACTACATTTTGTGCTAAACTCTAAGATTAGGAAGAGTTAAGGATGGAATTTTTTTTTTTTAAGGCATGGCCTTCTGAAATACAGCAGACACAATGGGAAGTCCACAGGGACCCAGGAGCAGTATGACTGACACCTGTTTAGAGTGCAGATCCTGAGCCTACACTGAAAAGAACATGGTAGGATCTACAGCGTGGACTGGGACTCAACAGGCACCCCTTCCCAGGTGTCTAGCTGTCCTCGTGGTGCAAACCCAGCATGGAACAGGCCAGCTCATCTGCACTGTAGTTTTGTCATTACTTTCACCCGCACCAGGTCCTCTCAGAATCCTAGGGCCAATAATGGAAACCAAGCCCTGGTCAAGCAGTGCAGGAAGTTTCTTCTTGGCCAAAGAATAGGAAACAGGAGACTCAGCTCACAAATAAGCTTCTGGGCCTGTGGAGATGCAGAATGAAGTAGGCACAGTTGAGCAAGGCGAAGAGGAGGGACAGGCTGACGGAGGGAAGGAGTGTCCATGGGAGGAGGGGGTGCAGACATTCCAAGCCCGTGATTGCCACCTCTTTCTGCTCCTTTATGGTCTTCTGGGCCCTTGTCACTGGATGGTCAGCTGTTCTGGTATGAGAGAGGGAGTCCTCACCAGGGAACCACAGTACAGTGACATAGTATGAACCTAAAGGTGAGTACTGGTCAGCAGTTCATGTGGCTGCTCAAGATGGCCTGGTATGGCTTTATCTGAGGTTGAATAGCCAGGGAGCCAGCTTCTCTACTTCTAGGCCATGGACAGCAGGGTATGTGTGTTGTGTGATCTACCCACAGGAAAGTGTAGGCAAGCAATTCCAATTGCAGAGGGCCTCGGATAGGGAAGAAGCAAGGTCATTGGCTTGGGATAAGCAGCCTGGCCGGCTTCCCTTGTTGACAGTCTCATCTGGCCATTGCATGCTTTGTCATTAATATGCAAAATTCCTAACTAAGAAAACTTCAAACAGAAACTAAGTGTCATTTTACAGGAAACTCTCACTTCTTACCTGTCAGTGATATGCAATGGGCCACAGAGACTGCAGATTCCCAAAACATACTGTGTGTGCCAACTCTCAGTGGCGGCTAGAGCGCCTTCGAACTCCAGCACAGGTGATCTCTTGCCTGTAGCCAGGTCTTGCACCAGGACAGTGACACCCACCACCTCCCTAGACAGTGAACAGCCTGAAATCACTGCATTTACCAAGTTTCACCTCATGTTGCTCCCTGTGCAGGGGCAGGGCCTTCCCTTGAGAACAAGGCTGCTCAAGAGCACAGCATCTGATTTATCAGCTCCATTTAAAAAGCAGCACAAGGAGGACAAATATCGTGCAATTTCCGCTACTTCACTACTATACAGTTTATGCTTGAATTATTGAGAAAAATAGGTTTTGGGATTAAAATGAAGAAAAATTAAGCCAGGGAAGTAGAGCATGTTTCGAAGCCCAGATCTTTCTGCTGTGACAAAGGCAGCCTAAGTTTCAGGCCTCACTAGGATCAGATGAAGTCATTATTCATTCAGTCAGGGAAAAAAGACTCAATTACCTCAACCTAAAGATGCTATCAATGAATGCAAAGTGCATATTTTACTCTATTCATCCAAATCCCATTAAAAAGTGAAAGGAATGATTTAATCTGGCCTTCCAGAGTTGGTCTTTTTTTGTAATAAAATAAAGAATCACTGTCCTGCAAAACGCATAACTACTACCTCACACTTTCCCTGCATCATAGCAGTGAAAGGCTAAAAGCTGGGACAAAACCACTCAGAAATGAATACAAAGTTTCCTTTGAAAAATGCCACAGAGGATGGAAACATTAAAAGCAGCCCACTGCACATGGATATGCAGATAATTCAAGGCATTAATACCTTTCTAATTGACCAAGACAGATGTGGTGGACTGTGAATATCACAGTTCTGAAGACAACTAAATGCTGCCTTCCCACTCCTCCTCACTGGAAGGTGGGAAGAAAGGGCAAGTGAACCAGAGTCAAAGGCAACTTCTGGGCAAGGAGCTCTGCCTCCTGTCCTCCCAAGGCAGCTCCTCCTGAACCTGGACTGCTCTCCAGGATGGGAAGTGCACCTGGGCCAAGGACACCTCGCACTCTCAACTCTGTGGTCAGTTCCAATGGAATGGAAGAAAAGATGTATTTTGACACTTATTTTAAACCACTTCCAATTAGCGGTTGATCTTTTTACACTGAATAGCTCTGAAACACCCTTAAAAGTTTCTTTGATTCATGTAAAAGACAATATGGACTCTTAAAAAAAAACTATTTAAAACAAAAACTTACAAAGTTACAGATTCTGTAAAGACAGTGGTCACTGAAGTTTTGATGTGAACCTGCATTCTTTAAAGAATTTCATTAACACCTCCACAGACCATATAGCTTTTGCTATGATTTTCACCCACAAAATACACGATTAATCACTTAAAGTAATTATGAGTATATAAGAAAAGGTAAATTAATACACGAGAAAGTCATTTCTAACATTTGTTGTAATTTCCTATATTAGTAAAGCAGATTTCCTTCTACTTGTCATAATATTTGTTTCATTTGAAGCAACTGTGATAACAAAATTAAATACGCTACTGGAAATTTTAATCTCCAAGGGAAAATTTGTGCATAATGTCTAAGACAACCACAATGGCTCTGCAAAGGGGCTGTTCTAGGATAATGAACACAATAATTGCCTGTATAATCTAAAATGCTACTAATGGCAACGATCACAAATCCATTTAGCTCCTCTTTAATTTATGTACCAAGTTTTAAATAGCTAATGGTTCTCACTAAAATAATGGTTTATACCAACAATAAAGGGTAAATACGGTATTCTCCTGCTTAATCAAGAAAAGATCGGTCAGGTTTTTTTTTTTTTTTTTTGTTTCTTTCTTGAATGAACACATGGACGAATGAGAATTAGACCTTATCTCCATAACATAACTACTCCCATCCATCTCAGAGTTAAAACTCCTGCATGCTACTGAGTCTCTGAGAAACACATGTGCACAGCAAACTGAAACTGAAGTCTTATGTTGTAAACTCCTGGGCCCTGTCGCTGCTAAGTGAGCATCCGAGGGCAGAGTGCACACACCACTGAGTGTCGGTAACACTGCCCTGGATTAACAGGGTCTGGACATCAGCATACTCTTACCAGTCTTTACAACTCACATGCATTTCTTCCTTATGTGGAAGCTTTTTGAATAGTAATATAATCAAATTCAAAATTTCAGAAGTCACCTTATACCCTTGCAGAAAATTAAATATTATTTTACCTTGTCTTAAGTTTTAGATTTGAAAACAGCACAATTTGAAAAAGTGAAAAGTCCCCAAATACCTAATTCATTCAAGAGTACTCTACACAGAAAGAAGCTTTATATATGAAAGATTGCTTAAGGAAAAACCCACAATTGCTAATGTTGTTTATCTTTTACCAGCTAAACTGTTTGTGAATCAACCCAGCAGACGTTCATTCAGAATTTGGACTGTGACTATAACATTGAGTTGTACTTTAGCCTAAATGAAATTTCTAAACATATTCCTTTTCAATATTTTTGAAAGAAATCAGCCCTATACTTTCCACTTTTAGCATGAACTAAGAAACAAGAAAAAAAAATTTGCAAGCTTTCATATGTATTTTTATATTTCAAATAAATGAAACATGTACATTAAATCTAAAGCAATAGCTTTTTCCACTATGGAGTTTAAATGTCAAACATTAATTTTTTAAAGTGATACTACTGCCAGGCATCCTCTGCCTCTCTTCCAGCTGACTGACTTGCTGCTTCTGGGCGCACCTGCTGAACAGTGCCTGCAGGGGTGAGGCTGGCACATGCTAAAGCCTACACAGCACTGGTGGTGCGTGAAGTGAGGGGGTTTCGTCTGGCTTGCAGTCTGATGGCCTTTCTTTTCTTTCTTTTTTTTTTAAGATTTTTTTTAATATTTATTTTTTAGGTGTAGATGGACACAACACAATGCCTGTATCTTTATGTGGTGCTGAGAATCGAACCTGGGTCCCGCCGTGCTAGGCGAGCGCTCTACCGCTGAGCCACAATCCCAGCCCTCTGCTGGACTTTCAAAGCTCTCCAGGTAAGTACCAGGACAATAATCACCACCACTTCTCAAAATCAAAATCTGTATTTATACAATTGTGACAGTTACTGTGAAAATATACATAATCACCTGAATTCTTATCTATCAACAAGTTTTGCCCAACTGTCCTACACTCAGAATTTAAAGTTTTCTCCTGGCTTACTCTACTTATCACTAAGAATGTTTTTCCTTGACTAATATTTAAAAAGAAATTGGGAGACATGATGGCACAGACCTGTAATCCCAGCCACTTGGGACACTGAGGCAGGATAACTACAAGTTTGAGGCTAGCTGGGCAACTTGGGAAGTCCTTGTCTTTAAAAAAAAAAGTGTGGGGCTGGTGGGGTTGGCTCGGTGATAGAGCAATTTCTTAAATCTCGAAAACAAAAATGGGGTCATTCTATTATTTGTATAAACAAACAAATCTGTGCAAAGACCAGTGACTAAACAAGGGAGCGAAGACACTTGCACACCCAAAGGAGGATCACAATCAAGGGGACAAGGGGATTCCAAGAGGAGCTGCATGCCAGAGCACACAGCTGGTGCCCTACTTGACTCTTGGTGAGGAACAGGGCCCACAGCTGTGCCATTCCACAAGGTGGGGTGAGTGCACACCTTGCTGCTGTGCATGGCTTCCTGGTGCCAGCCTCCTTAAATTGCTACCTCCCAGACACTGGACACAGCACTTCCCATGACACATGCTTGTTCACCAGAACACCTTTTATAATAACCCCCAGTGATGAGAGAAAGCAGTGCAGCAGCCACATGGTGCATATGCACATGCATTTCAGATTGGCTTTAGCAAACTTTGTGCTGACTTTGTGTTCAAGCAGGACAACTTGGTCCCACCAATCACTTTCTGACAGCCTTTACCAACATCACAACCTTTATTATAGTATACTTAATATACCAAACGCCAGCAAATGTGGCTTAAAACATTGGTAAAATTTCTATCTTAAATAATTATTATAAATTATTTAAAATATTTAACTTGTGACATCAAAACCATATTTCAAAGAATGAATGAGTGAAAACACACAAGGCAGTTTGCATACTATCTGAAAATTTAGTTTTTAATCACATACACAAATGACATTAAAATCCAGTAGTGAATATTAAGACAAACTCATAAATTTCCTAATGTACATTAATCCTGATTTTATTTTACAGTAGTCCACATAAGTTTATTTTAAAATCGGGGGTAGAAGGAGATCAAAAGCTAGCAATCGCTCTCATTCCACACTCCACTGTGAGGGCAGTGAATAACGTTTTTACTTGAACATTTCACTGCTGAAATGGTGGTGTTGAAAAAGGCCAGAACATGCATGGCGTGGCTTCACCATCAGAGGGAGCTCCACGTTGGAGCACAGTCCACAGTCTTCCTGATGCTGCCTGCCTGTTCTCTGGCAAAGCACGACTCTGTCTCTAAGTCAACCAACTCAGGACATCAGAGACAACAGAGTTATCCTAAATGTTCCTCTGTCGTGCAAAATTCAGGACAGAACTGATTATAAGAGGAGGGATCCTTGAATAAAAACCTGCCATCATATAAGAATCCTACATAATGACATGGCATCCAAATGAAGGAGGGAATCAGTACAGCACTGCCTAGCAAAGGCTTCCTGGAAGATTTACATTTACAAGCCCAACTGACAAACAGTGACCATAGCTTGTGTAATGGTTGTGAGACTCTGAACACATTTACCTTGTTTTTGTCAACAGTGAAGGAGGCTATCAATTTTAAATGGTTTTTACCAGATCCAACCAACGATTTAAAACAATTACTTCAAAAGCATAAACTAACCTCTGACAACAGAAACCTCAACGTCCATGAAAATGAAATCTCAGGCCAGGTATCTGGTTTTCAATTTAGTATTAATTAAGCAGTTTATTTTGGTAATTTTCATATTTATTTTAACACATATTTTACAAATAGCATTAACCTATTCTTGAATCTTTATTATCTAAAAACAAGTTAAGGGAGCAATGTTCCCCTGTGGACCAGAGTGGCTTTGGAAGTGCTGGACCACAGATGGTGGCAAAGTTGTGATACAAAAGAAAAACCATTCCTCCTTTCCACAGGCCAAGCAGTCACCCAGCCACCCCAGGCACAGAGGGTGAGGGCAACAGCCTGGGCAGATAGGCACCAGCTCTGTCCCCTCTCCCTGGAACAGCAGGAGTTGTTGTTATAAGGAAGCTATAGAGAACTGGGGGAGGGGGGCAATTCCACTTGCTCAGTCATTTTTATTACAGAATTTTAGAAAACAAAATGGTTACATTTTTACCAGTAAACAAGGTCACTGATTTATAACTTAGATTCTGGATTCCACCTGCAAGCACAAGGGATGACACGCCTCACCAAGAGGCCCTGTTCCTCACCGTCTGAACTCCTTCTCTGACATACCGACAAGTAGAGAGTATTCAGTGCTGTGTGCAAGGGGACTTACTCAACATACTTGCTTAGAAGGCAGCAGAAGTCTGGTTTTATTAAGGACTACTCTGGGTACTAAAAATAGCACTTGAAGTTGCTCATTCTAAGTAATAACATATTTGGAATAACAACCAAATGACAATTAGCAGAAACCTCCCTGATATTCAATGACTCGATGATGGCAGTGCTCAGTTTGCCATTACTTCACACCTTGAGAGTCTGCACACTGCTCTGCTGGCACAAGCACTGAACCACAAAGCTCAGAAGAAAGGAAACGCACCAGGTCCAGGGAAAGGGCTTACATCTCTGCAACTGTACTTCCTTCACTGTGGGTGTGTGCGTGTGTGTGCGTGTACCACTGGCAGCTCCTTGCCACCAGGCAGGCACAAGGCACCTACCACTGCCGAGAACCACCAAGAGGGCTTTCAAGCTAACACCACTCACTAAGGCAACAAGACCTGCGCCTGCAATATTTCTGGAGCCACAACTATGATCCATGTTTCTCTTAATTAAGTTCTTTGGCAACTAAGTACGTATCATCTATTCATAATTATATTACAAACACATGTGAACCCGTAAAAAGTGCTGACCAGCATTGGAAGTACCTCAGAATCACTGTCATCTTGAACAAAGACAAGGATCTGCCCATTTTCTGTCCCACCCACACACCAGCTTAACTAGCTATTAACCAGAAGTTGTAAGGAGGTAAACATTTTGATTTTTTCTTTTTTATTGGTGCATTATACTTATACATAATAGTGGGATTCTTTAACATTTTGATTTTTAAGACGCACAGCAGAATGGCAGACACAAAATAGCAAAGAAAAAGAAAGAAGGAAAGTTATTTCGGTCTAATAGCCAACTTTAGATCAGTTTCTTAGTTTTCACAAACTGTGGATTTTATGATTTTCATTCTTTTGTAAAGAAAACGTAATTCAACAGATTCACTGAAAAAAATTAAATGATAAGGGTAATAGAGTTAAATAAACTTTTCATCTTGCCTAATCACTCTTTTATTATTAAAACTATCTATTTAAAATGAGCTTTATTACTGGTATCTTAGCAAAATGTAACACTATTTTAAACCATCTAAAATTTTTCTGTTACTTTATGCCTTCAGAAACATTTTATGAACCATTTCATACTTAATGGCTTGTAAGCAATCCTGAGAGTTGGGAATTGTGTGAAAAGTTGCTCAGATTGACAGATAAAGTGAAAAGGTCTGTATTAATTTCCAAATAAAGAAATGCATGGCATGGTATCTCACGATGATTATACTCTAAAGTACCAATTAGAACGCATCAGAAACTAGAGCAAGTTGACACTCTACAATAAAGCAAATAATTTCCAGTTGGAGGGGCAGAAAATGTTAATATGCAATGTTCAAGACTACAAGAATCTTTGTAAAAGGAAGTAGCTAATAAGGTTTAATGATGCATGTCAGGAAGCCACAGTATGTAGGGAAACACAGCTGGCTTCATTTTGTAAACTATTTGATATACACATCTTTCTCGCTCACGATTATCAGCTGTGCCAGTGCCACAGGGGACAGTTTAGACCTCAAATCAGGATATTCTTCTTGTTCTCTAAATTACAAGTAAAATACATTAATATAATATGGTGCTATAGGCTAGTGCCCTGAAGAAACACTCATCAGCTTCACAAGGAGAATTAAAGAAGTCTTCTACAGAATGTGGTGAAAACAATCTTGCCAGCCTAAATAGGCCACTAAGCCCCGCAACCATTAAAACAGACCATAAGACAGAACGCTTGGATTTAGGGAACTGATCACCTTCACAAAAACAGTCTCCATTTTTCATACCTTAGGTGCTAAAATACAAATGAACTAAAATGCTGCTGCTGAAACTCCTGTGTGCCACCACTCCCAGGGGTGCCTAAGCGGGTGCACTAGAAACCCCTCCAAAAGGCAGGATGCATCTTGCTCCCCTGGTCTCAGTTATGAGAGACTGCAACGTGCAGGTGACAGCAATTAGCAGCAGATGACAGAAGCACTTTGAATGTGTACCAGATGGCAGTGAAGGGTCACTGGAAGCCAGCTGACCCTCCACAAGGAAACCCTTGTGTTAGGACCATCAAACTCAAAAGCTCTTAGAAACAAATTAATTATTCAGCCACCAGAAGACAACTGCTGGGTCACAGCACTAATATCAAAATGCTGTTAAAGCACTTGGAGCGCACTTATTTTAAATGTAATTACACATATTAGCTGTTAAAAACAAGCATGCCTCATAATGACGAAAAGGTTGCCCTGAACTAAAGGAGCTAAAATTCTAGTAATTAATGAATTGTCTTATGGCAAAACAGAGTCAACAGGTTCCAACTCGATGAATTTTTTCATGGTTAAACCTAGGAACAGTCCTTTCTAAGTGGAAATCTGTACCAAAGCCTCATCAGCCTCCTGGTCAGAAGAGTGACAGAAATACCAACATCTCTCTTGGGAAAGGGCACAGAAGCCACAGCTCTACAGCTGTAGGACCTGAGATACACCTAAAAATCTCAGAGCTGGTCTGTCAAGACTTCCTGCTGGGAAATGACGTACCTTGCTTTAGCTGGGCCAGAGCAGAAGAGAGAGATGGCAAGACTGCAGGAAGCCCTGGCCTTTCTCCAGGGGACTCAATGCAGACAACTGCAGTAAAATATGCAGGCAACAGGGCCGGGGTTGTGGCTCAAGGGCAGAGTGCTTGCCTAGCACGCATGAGGCACTGGGTTCGATCCTCAGCACCACATAAAAATTGATACATAAAAATTTTTTAAAAAGGTATTTAAAAAATGCAGGCAACAATGCTTCAGACAAGGATGGTGTGCGATGAATTCACTTTCACGAGATGAATTCCAAACTAGTAACTAATACCTAACACATGAGGGCTTAATTTTTGGTTTACATTGCTTAATAAATTTAAGCTGATCAATTTGTTCCCCTTTAGCCCATTTCCATTTTACAAAGTGTGCTAGATGTCTTTTCCCCTGTGCCTGCCCACTCTATCCCACCTCACTGTTCTGCTCTTCTAAGGGTCCATGTGGCTAGCCAAGGACCCAGCTCCTGTTAGCTGCCTACCTCTTCCCCAAGTCATGCCTCCTGGGTCCACTGTTGCTCACTGCTAAAGCTGCGCAGCTCACTGAAGGGTCCCAGAAAAAAATGAAAGCATGTTCACTCTATAATCAGAAGCCTATTGCTGGACTTCCATTAATGACTTAACTTTCCATTAGGGTCATGAAATGTCTTCCTTTACCATTTTTATTTAATCGTGGCAAAACTCGCTCAACTGACATGAACTACTACACTTTAAGAACAGACTAATAAAATGACTACCTGCTACCCAAGGACCCACAGGAAGTATATTCCCAACAGCTGTCACAGCACAAAGCCCTTGCCTTCCCCCACTGCCTCCTCCCAGCTGGCGGCTGCAGAGGCTCCTCCCTTACAGGGAGCAGTTCACCCTTTCCACTGAGCACCAGGATGAGTCTCCTTCTCTGAGGAGACTATGCCTGGAACCCAGGCAAGAAGGGCCTTTGATACAGCACAGTCAGGGGATTCTAGCAGGGCACGCCTCTCCCATCTGCAGAAAAGTTCAGCCCTGCAGGAACTCCTCTGGAGCCCAGGCTTTCAGAGGCCACCCACTTCCTATGTCTCTTCACAGTGTCTTGAAGTCACAGCATTTAACTGAAGATTAACAGCTTTATAAAACAATGCTCTTAAGAAAACAGCAAGGTTAGAAACATATCCCCCTAAAGGATACTCACATAACTTACATGACAAAAATTCCAAATGATAAAAGAAACCCAGGGGGAAATGTCTGAAACAAGCCCTGGTCATCAGATTACTCTTAAACAATGATGCACTGCAGGTAAGCTAATTTTTCTTCAATTTTCTCTCAAAATAAGTATGACATGATGGTAGGAAATGGCTCCATAATGACTAGAATCTAAACAAATTAATTCCTCAAAGACCATTTAAAGTCCCCGCAGTCCACAGAACACACACCATCCTCCTGCCTCCCGCCACCAGGACGACAGGCTGCAAAGCAGCCTACTGGCCCTGACACTGCTTGCTCTGTGGCCCGGGTTCGGAATGGCCTGTGCACCATGCAGGAACACTCATGTGCACCTCTCTGAGGTGCAGCAATTTAATTTGTTCTGTTCTAAAAACCATGACCTTGGCTTCAGTTCTCATGATTGATAGGGGGTTGGTGCATGAGAAGATGGAAGGTGGGCAGCCAGTGCCTCTGCCCTCCTGTCTGCTGGCACCCTCCTGTCCGCCAGGCACCATGCCCCACACACTTAAGCATGCTTTGCGAAGCTCATGAAAAGAATCTGGTTCCAAGACCCACCCCTGCCTTCCCACAGGATTTTGCTGTCTCTTGTGACTCAGAAGATGCTCAGCAGGTACTTGCCTGGGAAGTTCTCTTGGACCTCCTACCTCAGGCAGACAGCATGCACAGAGTATCTGGTAACTTAAATTACTTTCAAATCTAAGCAAAAATGCTTCTGTACAGTAGACTATTCTGACACTGTGGATTTCATCCTTTTGGGGACTGTTTCATTTTATAAAGAGGCAGCTTTCTTTACCAGGAGATCATGTCACATCCTAGCCTTTTCCCAGTTTACTGAGAAGCAGCATTTGAGGGCAGGGAAGAGGAAGGGGAACAACCTTGCTGCATCCCCAGCTCTGGAGTGGGGTGGGTGTCCTGGGCCATTAGACAGGTGTGGCAGCCTGGGGCCTGCCACAACTCACTGTGGAAGAGCAGAAGGCACAGGGTCTAGATGTGGCCAACAGCCTGGAAGCAGTCACTCTGTGCCTGAACATACAAAGCTAGCACAACCTCCATATC
Source organism: Urocitellus parryii (assembly GCF_045843805.1). Taxonomy (NCBI): domain Eukaryota; kingdom Metazoa; phylum Chordata; class Mammalia; order Rodentia; family Sciuridae; genus Urocitellus; species Urocitellus parryii. Next base: position 753,540 of record NC_135543.1, read on the forward strand.
CCAGACATCCAGGGTGAGGCTGCATCCTGGTGGCAACAGCAGCAACCCACACTGATCTGAGAAGCACTGCCTGTCACTCCTGACTCCTGTGCCCTGCACCTGCTGTGCAGAACCATGAGCACTGCCCGCACCCAGGGTGGAAACTGCTCTCCCCACTGGAGAAGATGGTGGCAATCTGACTGACAGCCATCATGAGATTCCTGTAGAATTAGTCACTAACTTTCTCATTCAAAAGAAATGATCAGCTAGCCTAACAGGGCAGATCTTTAGGTGAGAGCGTTCAATTATCTGAGTACTACAGGATCTGTAATTAAAATGCAAAGTATGTGAACTCAACATTCTATTGGGTAACCAATTTGGAAATAAAGGGCTTTGCTGCCATTTTCATTTAAAATGAAAATGTTCCATCAAAAAGAAATTCTGTTTATATAGCAGCAAATAGAAAAAAAAATTTAAGATAACAATGGAATTACATAAAAAAATTCCATGTACCTAGAAATAAATCAAACAAAATTATACAAAACATCTACAGAGAAAAATCACATTATTGAAAAGAATATAATGTACTCATTGATTAAAGACTCAATATTATGAAAATTAATTCCCTCCAAAGCTTTATAGTGATTATATGCAATCCTAATCAAACTCCCTACAGTAATCAAAAAGTACTGGCACAGAAAGGGAGCAAGAGACCAATGCAAGAGGAGGCTCAGAGGACCCTTTGTGCATGGACACACAGCAGTCCAAGAAGCTGGCCCTGTGCCAGGACAGCAGCCTGGGCACCATGGCAAAGGGTCAACAGGGTGTCTGCCCAAGGAAAAACATAAGCTCAATCCCTGTTCATACATGAAAACAAGGCTGTAGGATGTCAGTGAGAAAGGTAAACACTAAAACCACAACAGATAATGCACAGAGTATTTTCAGGACCAGAGATGATTGACACCTGGATCATATGAGAGTGAAGATCTGCTGTTCCTTATGAAGAGGGAGAAGGCAAGCAATAGAGTGAGAGGAAACAATACATGCAAGCCAACAAAACACTCACATCCAGACATGAGAGAGTTCTCCAGAGCAGTAAGAAAAGAGATGAGCTATCCAGAAAGAAACGGGCACAAGATGGTAATCACCATATGCATGGCCATATTTCATTTATAGAATGAAATAAGAAGCACAGGCATAGCCAAGGCTGTAGAGAAACCTAAGCTCACCTTCATGCCTGGGAAAAGCTACATCTGGTGCAAACACTTTGGGAGACTGGAGTCCTATGACATGAGTACAGATGTATCATTTGACACAGCAATTCCTCTCCCTAGAAAGGCACACAGGAATGCAGGAGAGAACACACACACCCACACTCAGGGCGGAGTGATTCCTAACTACAAAGGTTAGGAAGAACTCAACAATGCATCCCGTGTGGACTGAGGGCTCCATACAGTTATGGTTTACTCACTCCTGGACATGTGAATAAATCTCACATGTGCATGTCACTATACAGAAGTCAAATACAGAAGAATATGTAGCACTCTATTCCTTTTTTTAAAAATTTCCAAGGCATACCACAGCCATGGGCCCATTAAACAGGAGCATGGTGGTCAACTTGGCGAAGGAGGCTGGGAGAGTGCTGTTCCTTTTTTTTTTTTTTTTCAAGTTTGCCCGCTTCTGGGCTAAGTTGTTGTTAAAAATAAAATAAAAAAAAAAATCAAAACAAGTAAAACAGAAAGCAAGTATTATTCTTATTCTGAAGCAAAATCCACACACCAATGAGGAGCTTCTAAGGTGAAGATCACATCTTAAATGCACAACAGCCTAAATTAAAGCAATGGACACACATTATGTGGAGGAAATTTATTTTAGAGGAAAATTAAATGGGAACAAAACTAGACTTTCTCAAAAGCTACTAAACAGAGAGCATTTCTGAAACTTCAAAAAGTGAGAGGTTGAAGGGGTGGTATATACAATAATGTTGTAATACAAAGGTCTTACAAACTACAGAGGCCAAACGTTCTCATCTGAACACACAGCTCATGGCACTGCTGAAACTGCACTGGCCAGGGCCAACACTGAGGCAAGCAGGCACTCCACACTTCAGCAGGGGACAGCGACCCCATCTACGGAACATTAATAGTTAAGAAATTTCAGTGCAAGCACAGCAGGCCGCCTCCAACAGGGCAGCAGGCGGGAACAAAGGTCTGTAGAGGTTGGTGTGCGCACTCACCCACACCTTACTGACCACGGGGTGTCACAGGGAGCTCCGCGTATGGCTGCACACTCACAAGTAGCAGGGCTGATCATGCCCATTCTTCATTTCTGCAGCAGTGACTTTGATTTCTGCCTTTGGATTTCTTAGAGTGTCCATCTCTGACTACATTATCCATCTGTTCTTGGATGTTGTCCACTTTTTTTCTATTAGTGGCCTTCACATGCTAATCATAGTACTTTTAATTCCCTGTCATTTCAAACCTTGTGTCCAGAGTCTGGTTGTAATGTTGCCTTGTGGCTTCAGCCTATCTTGTAATGTTTAAAAGCTGGACATGCTACATTAGATAACAGGAACTGAAGCAAACTAGCCTTTAGCTGAGTTTATGTGCTTATCTGGCCAGGAACTAAGCTAAGCTTAGTGTTTGCTGCAGCTGCAGGAGCTGGTGGCTGCCAACTCCTTGCTTTGGTCTGGGCCTAAACATTCCTCCTAGAGAGCTCTGTGTCATGCTCCCTTTTGGGTGGCATCTACATTCCCAAGCAAGAGCTGGTGTGAGGCAAGGAGAGAGGAGCATGCTGTCATGCTGTGATGAAGGGTCAGCTTAAATGGGTCTGTACCCTGGGCTGTGCCCTTTGCAAGTAATCCTCAGCTCTCCCCAGCTCACTCTACACTTGATGAGATAGGGAGACAGGAGGCTGGAATGGGAAACCTACCTCCCAGGGGCAGCTCTGGGACCATTTTCTCACCTGTACAGTGAGCCTGTGTCCTGGACATTGCACCACTTGCTTTTCCCCTCCCCTTCCAGAGCCCAGAGGCATCCTTCCTGTAATCTCACCTTGAAACTGACTGGTTTCTGGAGGTCAAGTCAGGAATGTGCCTCAGCCAGAGCCTGTAGCCTCCAGGTCTTGCTCACACACTGCTCTATGCACGCATTCCAGAAATCTCTAAGACCACCATCTGATGGCTAGCTTCTTCACAGGGCTTCCTGGTTAGCAGGTGCCAACTGCGACTCTCCAGAGGTGCTTGGGTCTTTCCAGACTTCAGGGGGCTGTTTGCACTGACCCCAGTTCTGACAGGTCTCAAAAAAGTCAATCACTTTCTGCTTGCTCAGCTGGGTGTGGCGACTTCTGTGGTCTTTTCATGCCAAAGTTGTGCTGCTGCTATACAAAGCGGGTGATCCTAACACACTCTTGCCCCTCTTTCAGCAACAGCAGATGGCAGTGCCAAGACCAGGTGATGTCTGATAACAGAGTAGAGAGACTCAAGTCCCAGAACTACTGCAAGGCAGAGGCCAACAGGTGCTGGACCTGACCTGAATAGTGGCTCAAGGTGGGGTCAATGTCATTGCACTTTGGCTTATTCTAATTCACTTCCTATAAAATCTTTCAGCAAAACCAAAGATGTGAGTCACTGCTTCTACATCTGAATAGCAGAACATGGCAACTTGGCAATCACTGATAATCTTTCTAGGAAAGATAACCTTTCTAGAGCTTCTGCACCACAAATCAATCTTTCAAGTGTTTTCTACCACAATTTTCCACCCACTTCAAATGTTTTGCACTTACTTCACTCTGACAAGGAGGAGTTTCCTCCTCCCTCAGGAAGTGTGAGCAGGTGAGGGCTCAGGACCACCCACCTCTGAGCTCACCCTGCATCCTACCCCTGTTCTCATCAACAAAATGTCCTCTGGATGGCTCCTGCCCCCTGAGGGATTTTTCCTCATCAGCCATCCCCTTTGTCTTTCAGGAATTTTCTGCCTACTCCTTGTTACTCCCATGGTCTACATGCATGACCACTTTTTTCTCTTAAACAACACAATGGCCTCAAGCCTTAGGACATTTGAGGACACTTATCTCCTGCTCCCTTGTCATCTCCATGCACCTGGCTTCTGCCTATGTCTCCTCAAAGTTCTGCTGACCCAAGATCAAAGCACTCCAAAGAGAGGAGGATGCATAAATTTATCACGAGAGACCAGCCTCACACTCGGAGGACCGAACACTGAGACCCCCTTCATCTATGCTTACCTTGCACTGTCTCTTGGGCTGCTGTCAGCAACCCCAACTATGCCCTGGCTTCTGGAGGTACACTGGCCAGGCTTATAAGCAAGTTTCCATGGCAAGCACCCATGCCAATGATGCCAAGACGTTCAAATCCCTACCTTTGCCATCTACCTAACAGCATCTGGAGCTCTCCAGATTAAAGCATCACCACCTGTGAGAAGTTTGGAGGCAGCAGATATCACTTTTACAGGACAGATTTGATGTGCAAAATATGTTTTCAAAAATAAATTTCTATCTAATGGAAAATAATTTAGTCACATCCTAGTTAACTCTTTAAAACTAGCAATTATCATTTGAGATTTACAATAAGTTACATTCAAGCCTTTGCAACTCCACATCCCCAGCCCACACCTAAGTTCTAGGAAAGTGAGGGGAAATTTGTAGAGAGGCACCCTTTGATGCCACTACTCCCATGGGACCTCAGCTCCTGCCGCTGCAGTCTTGCCACGACCACAATGCCACACCCACAGGGCCTTCTCACTCCTCACTGCCATGGAGCCATGCAGCCTGCTGGCCTGTTTCTAGTTGGTCACTCCAGGAGTACAGAAGCGTGTGGCACTCCTACATGATTTGGAGCCTATGGGGACCTCGGCAGGCTGGGCAAGGCTGTCTTGTCTATGCTTGCAAATATACTCCAAGGGCTGGCTCCCATGGGCTGCTCACCTCCCAGAGCCAAGGGCAGGACTGAATTAATTAATCATCTCATTTTGACAGCACATCCCTGCGAGACCTCCACAGAGGCCAGTACCCCAGACCCACACCTGCCAGGGCTGCTTCTGCAGCTTATCTCCTTCTATGACAGGAAGGTTATGAGGGGCTACGTGACTTGCCTCTTTCCCTTCTGCTGCTTATCCCTGAAACTCTATATTGATTCCCCTTAAGACTTGGCCTCTTGAATCTCAATAGTACCCAGCTCTTCTAAATCAAAATTTTCAGCTTTCAAGACAACTGTCAATATTTTTTAAAAAAATCTATTTAGAAACACAAAAGCTGAGCATATTATGTTTTAAAACCCCTGGTCCTCTGTGGCTTCTGACAATGCTTCTTGAGCATTTATGATGCGTCAGATAATGTGTCTTCTAAAATGTTGTCCATGTAAAACACAAAGTGCTATAAGCTCCCACATGGCATAAAGATTAAGTATTCACCAAAGGTGCAAGGGCTCTACTGAGACAGAGCCGAGATCCAAAGCTAGTTAGAGCACAATGGTCCCAAGTCCCTGTTCTTAATGGAGCTGTTGCAAAGGATCTTAGCATTCTTCCTGCCTCTGCTGGAGTAGCACAGTCATCCTGTGCATAAACGAGGCCAGAACCTTGGGCCTCAGGAGAGAGACAAACACAAGAGACCACTGGCAGTTTAAACTTGGTTCATTAGTATGAAAAACAGCTTATAACCAACAATTTATATGCAGTTAATTGATATAAAAGGATTATAAGCACAGAAGAAACACTTTACATTAACTAGTAACAGCAGCAAAGAGCTTGGCCTGTATAGAACCAGAACTAAGAGATCAGAACTCAGATCGAACAACAACCTAAAGCAGGTTAGACCAATGACAAGCATAATCTCCCACCCTCCAAGGGCAACAAGTAGATGGCCACTTTTCTTTGAAAAACTAGTATTACAACACTAATAAAAAGGCAAACCGACACATATGTACTCCTTGAATATAAGGGGCGGGGTGGCAAACTATTCTTTATTCACTCCTAAAACTTACACACAGACATGTCTTTCCAGAGCAATAATTCTGCTTTATAAAACAGGCTCAGACCCTGAGCCCCTCTTGATCTTTAATGTAATGTATGCAAGCAACATAACATAGATACTTAAAAAAAATGTCCAAGAAACAACTTGATTTTGTTTCAATGAATCAGCACCCATAAATCCTCTCTAAAATTGTTATGATTCTTTATCCAGAAAGTCAGGATTTAAGAACACACCCCAGGAGAGGACCGGCTGCTGGTTGAAGAAGTCAAGGGAACTTCTAGTCTGATCCTCTCTGAGGTCCAGAAACAATCAACAGTGGCTCCTGCCTGGTGATGGGGCAGACAAACTTGGCCCCTTGGAGACATTGGGTGCCACCCACCCACCCTCATCCAAAGGGCAGCAAATGCATCACATGAGACTGAAATGAAGCCTCAGCATAGTAATTTTTCTTTATGTTGTTTGGAATTAAAAACATATTAAATTGATCCATTATTCTGTTCTCTACATTGTGTGTTTCAGACCATGTCTATATCTTAAGGCTATGAAACAATTTTTGTAATTGTAATAACGAAACGAATTATTGACTTTAACTTAAGAAAATTGTTGCTTGAATGACTAAATATTCAACCAAAACGAATGTCTCTAAATTGCATCCTACACAACTTGCTCATTTCCACAGGTTAATGTAGTGATGCTCTATTTGTGCTTTTTCCGTTTCTAGTTTTTACATCCTTAAAATTAGTGGTGGGAGAGTGTCCCTGGATCACTTTAGCAATTATGATTCCAATGTAACAAAGTATGAGCTATCAACATTACTATGGGGGAAAAACAATTCACATTAGCACCAGTAGCAAAGTTAACAGAAATCTGGCTATGTGCTTCAAAGTCATAAGTTTGAATTCTAGGCCTAGCTTCCTAAATCTGTTCATGAATTTTGAGGTTACTTAAAATTTGGAACATTTAAGTTTTTTAAAAACTTAGTAATTTTGATGCCAGCACAGCAAGTCATATCTTAAAAAACTCATTATTTGTTAAGGGTTTACTATATGCAAAAGATAGGGAAAGAGGCAGAGGACAAATGGATCTATGCTGAATTCCTCCTTTTGTTTAAAATCTCTTTAAAGGTAGTGCTAGTTTCTAATTTCTACAAGATGATAGATGCAACTGGTAATCACCTTAAGTAAGGATTACCTTGTCTAATGAAGAATAGACTTAGAAAGGGAGGGTACCACACGTGCAGTAGATTCCCCATTTGGGTTTACAATGATAGTAATTTGGAGGTATTGGCAGGAGAGAGATTGAAACCTACGTTTAGGATTTTGTTTCAGTATCCATATTTACCCAGGGTTTTCTATGAAAAGATCAATTCTCTCCCATAGTGTATTCAACCTATCACACTGGCACAGAAGCCTACACAGATGTGCAAAAACAAACAAACAAACAAACAACAAAAAAAAACCCTACAAAATACTGCTCACCAAGCAGAATGCAATATTCGAAACCAGAAGAGAATCTATTACTTTGAACCACACTGTCTCTTTGACCACACTTGCCTCAACTGAAGACCAATATCATTCCATCCTCACCCAGAAAGCTCTCTTTAGCTGTGATGATTTAAGAGGTTCTAAGACACATTTCATTGATTCATTCAGTGATTGTCTAAGGAAGGAAAACAGGCAAGGGTGAGCTGGTGCAGGACACTGAGGCACAAACGAAATAAGGAGGAATGCAGGCTAGTTATAGTGAAGGGGTTGCTCAAATGAATAAATATATTAAGGGTAAAAAAGGTAGATAGGTTTTTTTCACTGTCAGGGACAGGAATTACAGTTTGGAGAAAACACTAGAAGTAACCCTGTGGACTTAAACTAGAACTGGAAGTATGTCCAAACTCATGGTGTTCAATATACACAAAGTTAAAAAACACTTACGCTATGTATGCATCCATCCAGCTAGTCATCCACACATGTATCCATCCATCATCTATCCATGTATCCATGTATCCACCCACCCACACACCTGTATATCCATCAATCCATGTATTAATTTGTCTATCCATCCATGTACCCATCCTTCTGTCCACCCACACATGCATGTGTGTATCCATCCATCCGCCAATCTACCCTACACATTCATCTGTCCATGTATCCACCCACCACACAGGTATGCATCCATCCCACACATCCATCTCTTCATGGATGAATAGATGGATGCATAGACAGACAGATACATACATACATACATACATACATCCGTCCCTCACTGTGTGGGTTAAGTGCCTGGAATCAGTGTATCTCAAGAGTAAGGAGCACATCCAACACCAGAATCTAACTTCTTAATACCATTTTTTGCTGAAAGGAACCCAGGCTTATCCTAGGACTGGGTAAAGAAAGTACAACTCTGATACCTCTTTTTGTGTAAGAAAGAACAAAAAATACTATGATGGGTTCATGAAAATGAGACACAGAGCCAGCTTAAAGGAGTTTCCACAGGCCAAAGAGAAAGCACTATGAGCTGGAGTGAAAGCTGATTTTATTTACTCTTATGAAGGAGTGGGCAGGGGAGAGAAGAGACCCTCTAGTGTAGTGAGATGGAGAGGCACACAGCATGATACTTCCTCAAATGTGAGGTCTGGCCAGAGTGAGGCTGTGGACAAGAACCAGGTGTGCTGCCAGTCGTGGCATGGATTTATTTAGTAAATATTTATTCAAGTTAGCACTTTAAATTTGTCTGTTTTTTTTTTTAAAGATTCTTCCTTGCTGCCAAAGAAATAACTATCAAAAAAAAAAAAAAACAACAACAAAACAAGAACTAACATTTTACACTTAAAGTTTATCAAGTCAAAAAAAAAGTCTATGAACAAACATCTTTGTGTGTCTATATAACCTTATCAGTTTAAATTCTCCAGCATTAGGGAAAAAACTTGTAAAAAAATCTTTAATTTCTCGTGTTCACTTTTTTAAAAATATTAATTTTTGTGAAATAGACTTTTTTCGAAAAATAAGAATGATCAACCAGGCAGAGTGGTACATGCCTATAATTCCAGCTACTCAGAAAAATGAGGCGGAAGGATAGCAGATTCAAGGCCAGCCTGGGCAACAAAGAGGGATCCCGTCTCTCTAAATTAAATAAAAAGAGCTGGGGATGTAGCTCAGTGGTAAGTACCCATGACTTCAATCCAAGTACTAGTGGGAGAAAAAGGACACGAAGTGGCTGTTTGTTGCAATTCTGTCTGTAACTGAGAAATTCAAAAGTTTCAAGGTAGTAAATGTAATTAACAAGTGCCTCAGGGATGTTGCCTCCTTCAAACTGTCACCCATACCTCATACAAAGTCTTCAAGTCTCAGCATCAGCACAAAAACTGATTCAGTTATATAGACACACAAAGATGTTTGTTCATAGTCCCTTTTTTTTTTTTTTTTCCTCACCCAGAACCTTTATGAGATTTCTACCGCAACAGACAGCAACTTTCTGAAAGGCCCTCCGCTCTGGCCCCATTTTACAACAAATCCTAGCAATTCAATTCAACAGGATGCTTACTCAGTCTGCTGATCCAGCTAGCCCACACCCCTGCTAACCTCCATGCCAAAGCACAGCCCACACAATGCCCAGAACTGCACAACAGGGAGGGACACTGAAATTCATGGAAACATCCGGTAGGTCTTTTAACAGCCACAGCGACAGAAGTCACACCAAGTCCCTGAGGTGTGTCACCTCATCTCAGTACCCTCAGCAGGGCAGCCAGACCACTGGTGAGGCCAGCACACTGTAGGTGACAGGACTCACACAGGTGACAACCAGCTGGCAGTGTAAGCGGTCTGGGACAGCATACCACAAAGGCCACCTGACCTCAGGCTGAGGCTGCTGCATGTGGGTCTGTTCAAAACAGAGCTTGGTGAAGTCACCCTTTAATGTCAAGAAAATCAAATTAAACATTCACAGCTAGAATGCACTTCTAGAGGTTGAGCAGACAACTGAGACCAGAAATGTTATGATTTGATTCTGAGGAATACCTAAACACAATTACTACTTAGAAAAGGGTAGCCATGGAAAGAAAAACAACATGAACTATCCCTAAGAAAAATAATGCAATCATTCACCTTGTAAGACACTGCCAGAAGCTTAGGAACAAGGTGACCAGGATGGGCCCCAGCTGGTACTGTCAAGAGGGAAATGTGTGGTGCTGCAGTCATAGTGTGCTGGGGTCCTCAACACAAGCCACAGGCAGGGTGGCCAAGCAGGAAGACTGCACTCATTGGCTTCCCCCTCCCTCAGTGTTTCCACAAGGACAAGTACCCACCCGACTTCCCAGGGCCAAATTAGGGTCAGGGCTTCTCTAAGAGGAGGGGTCAGCTGCCCAACTGAGCCCCACTCAACTGGACCCTGGCAGAAGGCAGTGAGGAAACCACAGTGCCCTCCTTTCTGTCTGACTGCTGGCTTGAAAGGCCCCAAGGTTGGCTTCTGACCCCCTGTATGTGTGCAAGATGATGACAGGCAGTGACCATACAGCATTTCTAATACACAAACCATCCCAGTCTGGTAGTTTACAGAAATCACCGTGGGAAAGTGGTATTTACTCAGAGAACTTCAAAATAACAAGAAAAGCTCCTTATCTCACTCAGGTCCTCACTAACAAGATGAATATCCACTCTGGCCCACTTTATCCAAGTGCACACAGGGGTTCTGGACAACACTGGGCTTTTGCACTCCTAGTCACATCAGACATTTCAGACCCTTACCATCAGAAATACCTCAAAATGACCTGGCAGAAGAAATACTTAGTTTTGCCATCCATGATAAGTAAGTCATTATTACAAGTTCCACACACTTCTGTTTTCATGGACTGGGTAAGGAATTAAGGGGTTCAAAAAAAAAAAAGATAATTAGGAAAGTATTCATCTGCTTCTTGGGTAAATTACCATCTGTTAAGAATCTGAATTACAGAGAATGTAGCTATAGTTCTTAAGGGATAAGGAAATACTATCAAATAAGCAACACATTCACTTTAATAAATTTATGCTTGTATTTCCTGTATGAAGCATCTGCTTTATAATCAAATTCATATTTTTAGAGAATTTAGAGTCAAAATCCAGTTTTCTGCTGTAGGTGTTGTTATGCTCACACAGCATTAAGTCCCAGATACTACCATCAAGCATTAGTTCTTTTTTTTTTTTTTTAAAGATAGAGTGAGAGAGGAGAGAGAGAGAGAGAGAGAGAGAGAGAGAGAGGGGAGAGAGAGAGAGGGGAGAGAGAGAGAGAGAGAGAGAGAGAGAGAGAGAGAGAGAGAGAGAGAGAGAATTTTTAATTTTTTAATATTTATTTTTTAGTTATCGGCGGACACAACATCTTTGTTTGTATGTGGTGCTGAGGATCGAACCCGGGCCAGGTGAGTGCGCTACCGCTTGAGCCACATCCCCAGCCCAAGCATTAGTTCTTAACATTTAGTATTTTGCATCTGTATAGCTTTCCTGAACTATAAGCCTACTTAAGCTCAAACTGCAGATGAGGAAGCCTGACTTTCAGTTGTGCACAGTGTATTACAGTGTGCCAACCATAAGAGTGAGGGTGGAAGTGTGCAGGCAGAACCCCAAAGTCACATGCATCCTGTGTGCTGCTGCAGAGATTCATGGTAGGTTTGTGCTGTGGTCAATCTTCTTCTGATGGGGCTTTGGACACTGTGACTGTTAATCTTCTGAATGTAGGTTGTGATACTATATACTACAACATGTAATTCTTTTGTGAAGCATATTTTTAAACAAGTATTTGAATTTGAAAATATTTTATTACTTAAGAAGGCAACTATTAGAAATATGGGGTGCTACAATTCTATGCAACCCTCAGAGAAAAGGAAGCTATTCTAAGATTTTATTATAAATCAACAAAACTCTAACAATATTAATAAACTGCCTTTTTTTAAAATAAGAAAGCTATTCCCCAAACTGCCTTGATTTCAACTTGCAAAATATACCATAGCTGGTTGTATTTTGCTCTATTATCTAAAAACGCCTTTGCAACAATTCAGACAATGAGAAGTGGCTCTAATTCATGTAATGGCACATGTCACCTGTCTCTCTGTCAATGAGACATGTAAAAGCATCTTTTTATTAGAAACACAAATCAATATACCCAAGGGATTACAATAACTGCTTGAAGCAATTTGCATTATTATTTCATCCTTGCTGTTCTTGCTCTGAGCAACTTATTATTATGAACGGCATGAAAATGGCAACCTGTCACAATTGATTTCTCTTAACCTCCTCTAAGAATTCTTCCCTCTTAGGTGTGATCAAGTATCACCTTATAAATATGTGTAAGGCTAGGTTCTATAAAGCAGTCCATTATTCCAAGTTGTAGTCCTTGTAATTTAAACTTTCACCAAATATCAATGTAAAATTGCTTAGTAATAACAACTTTTGATTTGTTCAAAGTTTCACAATAAAACTTCCAACTCTGTGTAGAGCCCACCTCCTCACTAAGCACTATGCTGAGGGGAAAATTCCAATTCTGAGCTCTAAGAGCTCATTTTTATCCTAGATAAAATTTTCCTCCTAGATCTAACAAAATGCTGTAATTTATTTTTAATCCCTTTCTGGATAAAACATGTAACCATTTCTTTAAAAAGTTCTAGTAAATTCTTATAATAGGCATTAAGTTTTTTTTTTCAATTATGTCACACAATAAAATTAGATTCTAAAACCAATTCTAAAAACAAACCCCAAATAATCAAATTGGGATATCTGCCAGAGTCACTGAATTTAGTTACACAGGAATTGTTTTCCACCTTAGATTTCAGTGACCAAAACAGACATTCTCAATTTCTAGGGTATGTCAGAATCCCTACAGGTGGCTGCACCCCATTTCTGACTCAGGAATTCTGGGGATCCCATAAGTTTGCCTTTTCAGATCCGGCCCAGGGACAGGATAAGTACTGGGAGATGCAATGCTACTGCCAACCCAAAGCAGTGAGGAAGGGTGGCAGGGTGGGAATGTTCTTCATTCAACTTTTTAAAAAGCATATTTAGGGATGGTCCCGTATCCACAGCCACAGGAAAGACGAAACAAGTAAAATAGTGCCTGGGCTGAGGCTTGGGTTTCAGAGTGCCCATGCTGTTTTCCTGGGTTCTACATGTCTGAAGCATTTCACAGTAAAAGAGTCCCTATGAAGATCGGGGAAGACCTCCCCGTGCTGACAGCAGGCTGAGGGCTGCCTTTCCACTGGCTTGACAGATGCCAAGGAAGCCAAGAGTGAAGACTGTGGACTGCCAGGGCCTGTCAAGCACAGGCCACATAAATCTGCATATGCACACAGCCTGGCTTTTGCTTCTGATCCAGCCCTGAGACAGGATCAGTACTGGGTGATGCAATGCTACTGCCAACCCAAAACAGTAAGGAAGGGTGGCAGGGTGGGAATGTTCTTCATTCAACTTTTTAAAAAGAACATTTAGGGATGGTCCCGTATCCACAGCCACAGGAAAGACGAAACAAGTAAAATAGTGCCTGGGCAGAGGCTTGGGTTTCAGAGTGCCCACGCTGTTTTCCTGGGTTCTGCATGTCTGAAGCATTAACACCTTCTGTGGAACTGGCAGAGAAGACATCTAGTACTTCTACCCAGTTAGGTCAAATTGCATGAGATTCTATTTTCCTTTTTGCATTTTTTGTCTATTTCTTATTGTGGGGAGCAAATCCAACAACTGGGATTCAGGCAGGGCCTCTGGGCTTTGCTGCTGATAATAGTAGTTATTTCTTTTTTAAGCAGCTAGAGAAGAACAAGGTAGCCAACATAAAAAGAAAAAGGAGAACTGACCAAAAGATGCATGGGGATGTCTGCTAAGAGGAATGACAGATTTAAAACATAATTCATGAAGCCACTGATGATACTGGCTGAATGTCCCACATCTACCTGCTCAACTCTGGGGATTAGAAACTACAAACTCTGGTCCTCAAGGACCCTTCAACTTGAGTGGGGAAGACGGGCTGCCAACCTAAGCCAAGGGAGAAGGGATGGGATTCACACTGCTCTTCCCAGCAGTGTGGTGGGAGGGGGTGCACAATATCGAACAGTATTGTCAAGACAGAGCAGGCAGATCTTAGGGCTGCAGAGTGGGCAGAGTGCCGGCCTCTATTTGCTGTTGTCTTATGGAGCCACTTGGACCTAGTTAACAACAGTTACTGCATACTTGGGCCTGATCTTTTTAGGAAAATGCCCGATGAGCTTTACATTGCTGCAGGAGCCACAGAACCAACGTATTAGAAAGAGTCCATTCATTTAGACATTCTACATGTCAACAATTATGTGCATCATTTTCTTTTACTGTTAAAGCAATGTGATCCCAGAGAGAAACGTCCTGATGCAGGGTCACACCTATAGTAGAAGGCAAAAGACACTACAGGCATCAATAAACAGCAGAACAGTAACAGAGAGGCAGAGGCAAAAGTCACTGAAAGGATGTGCAATCTTTATAGAATTCTAGATTTCTGCTCTATCCAGGAATAAAGGAGAAAAATCAGCAAGCACAGCATTTGTTAAACTGAATTGATTCTGTGAGAGTCCACAAGCAATTGAAGAGTATGAGACTGCTACTGTGTCCCCTTGAGAGAGAAGGTCCTGGGAAACAGAACACACATAGGAACAGTCACTCTGCCTTTGAGGTTAGCTGCAGCAATAACAGGATGCATCCTTTTATAAGGGAAGGTAGACTGGAAAATGTGAACACAGGTGTGCACATGGGTGCTGGCACCTCCCTTGCATGAAGCCCTCCTGTCACTGCATTTTGCCTCTTTTTTGGGGGGTGGGAGTATAGGGGAAAGAACCTAGGAGTGCTTAATCACTGAACCATATCCCCAGCCCTTTTTATATTTTATTTTGAGACAGGGTCTGCCTAAGTTGCTGAGCCTGGCTTTGAACTTTCAATCCTCCTTAGCTGCTGGGATTCCAGGCATGCACCAGCATGCTGCCTGTACTTTGCCTCTTAGTGCCAATAGTTACCTTTCTTCCAGATGTGCCTGGTCTGACCACATCTTCTGCCTTTCTCCTTTTCTAAAAGTCTTGCCCTTGGGCTACAGGGGGCCTCTGGGCTGCCATCTGTATGGTTATGTACTATCACTCACTTCACTGTCTGTGCCCTGGGGTTACTGTACACCTTCAACTACTTTTCTCTGAAACCTGCTGCTGCCGACCTGCAATTTTGGACCAACTAAGTGTCCACTGTTTTGTGCCTGCTTTGGGGCTCTTGTCCTCTGTTTGTTACTGGCTCCATTATAACTTTAACTCCAAGAACAGCTAGGTCCCCAATATTACACAAAAGAGCTTAAATAGGAACTTAACAATTTTACAATTAAAATTAACTTAACAAATTTACAATGGTCCTGGCATTTACATACACTGTAATGAAGGTAGAAAATAAATGAAAAATGAAGAGAGTGAAAATAGGGAAGAAAACAAAAAAGTAAGAGGGAAGGGGAGACAGGAAGAGACATAATGATTGACTGTAAATATTTTCTGGCAATCAAAGAAGCCATGTCATATTTTCAATGGTAGTCATATAATATTATGTAATTTTCTTTTAAGCTAAAGACCTTTTATCCTTTTATGATAGTATTAATAGTACCATTATATTAATTTCTCTAGCTAGAAAAAAATAATAAAATGGGAGTGCCGGCCTCTATTTGCTGGCTTTCTCTTATGATAGGATCACTCCACTTTTTTTTTTTTTTTTTTTTTTGGTACCAGGGATTGAACTCAGGGGCACTCAACCACTAAGCCACATCCACATCCCCATTTTGTATTTTATTTAAGAGACAGGGTCTCACTGAGTTGCTTAGTGCCTCACTTTTGTGGAATTTGGCTTTGAATTCGCAATCCTCCTACTGCAGCTTCCTGAGCTGCTGGGATTACAGGTGAGCACCACTGTGCCTGGCAGTCCACTTATTCTTTTAAAAAAAATTTTTTTAGTTGTAATTGGACACAATACCTTTATTTTACTTATTTATTTTTATGTGATGCTGAGGATTGAACCCAGTGCCTTCGACGTGCTAGGTGAACACTCTACTGCTGAGCCAAAACTCCAGCCCCCACTTGTTTTTAATCAACATTCTTTAGGCTCTCTTCTCCTAACCCTGACCCCAGATCCCCCAATGTCACATCCTCTTTATCACCCTGTGCCCCTCAGAGTCTCCAGTGCTGACTTTGGCAGGCTACTGAACCTACTAGCCTTCCCTGCTTTCCCCTAGGGAGCACCACAGCTGACACCTACTGTCACTACTGCCCCCTCCTGTGATACTCCCTGGTTATAATTCCTCTGCATGACCTCTTAAACACTGCATTTGGGGTGATTCCACAAGGTCTGTTTTCACACTAAAGAGAAGCCCTGAAAAGCTAAAGTCATAGCCATGCTGGAGGCAGTCACTAGTGCTGCTAGTTCAGTACCTACAGCTCCCTCCTGCATGGGGAGCAGGACTGTTCTTATCTGGCTTCTTGAGCAAAGCTGAGGCCTTTAGTTGCTCTGGTCAATGAAGTGTGACCTGTATTGCTTACTAGTAGAGGCCTTAAGGGTCAACATGCAATGTGCTAGTTTATCTTACATCAGAGACTGTGATGAGCAAGCACCCCCAGCCTCAGTTAGACACAAAACACGCTAAGGGGACCACGGTAGGAAATCACTGTGGTTTTGGGCAGTTTAGGATCCCAGCATGGCTTAGCCTGTTCCAACTATAACCACTTCTTACTCATTCAAAAATATGTATTTCTAGCTCAAATTACTCTGTTGACAAGTCACTCCAAAACCGAATTTCAAATACTGCCCTATCAACCCACCCCATGTGAGAGACAGTTGTTGGAACTGTAAGGGATGGTTTTGTCTCTCTGAAGAAATCCAATGAAACTCAGAAGAGCAATTTGATTCCTCTTAAGTGCTTGCACTTTCATTTAGACCAGACTTCCTCAAAGTCCAGAAGTTTGCTGGTTCACTAGCCTTGGAAGAACACTAGATGTAGTCTTCAGAAAATAATGTCTCTCAAACAGTACAATGGTCATCAGGAAACAAACATCACATGTTCCTCTCCATTCACCATACACCAAAATCAAAACCTTCCCTGGATACCTTCAGCCCATTTATAGCATGCTTTAAAGCCGTTTCTGAATTTTATTCTTATAAAACTAGCATTGAACACTTAGATTTCATTACACATACAAATTTACCTGATCAATTTCCCTCTTAGGGTTATTCCTTAATTTAACAATTTTTAAAAAATTCCAACAAACCTCTACTAACATGCCCTGTTGCAGAATGCATAGCTCAGGATTTTCCCGTGAAGGCACAGTTCCACTGAGGTGCCACCCTCTTCTGGGAGCTGTGGTGTGAATGCACCACTCTACACAAGGGAAGTTGCAGAGGGGGCAGCCAAGGGAAAAGTGCTCCCAGAGTTTCAGGCACTGCTGGCAGGCAGATTCTGGCTGGAGTTGGAGCCTGCCACTGAGGGAGCCCTTTACACCAGGTTAAAAGCCACTAAGAGGCCAAGCAAGGGTTCCACTCCAATCCTGTGAATACCAACAGTGTCCCTGCTAAAACCATGGAAATACAGAAGGCTAAACATAGGAGAGAAGAAGAGGGAGAGAGATGAGGTGGAAGGAGAGGAGGTGAGGAGGAAGGCAGAGAGGGTGGCCACTGGGAGAATTTCTAGAGTACATGGTACTGGACAGCACAGGGTATATTACCTCACATAAACTAGTTAGTAAGTATTTACTGACTGGAGATGATAGGCTGGAAAACATTCCATTCTACAGCAAGTCTATAGATGACATCTATTGAACATCTGTCACTTGCAAGTTCTTTTCTAAAAGCAACACACATTATCTTGTTTTCAATATGTGGACACTTTCTCCATTTATAGATGAGGAAATTAAGATGTAGAATTGTAATATGTGCCCAAGACCAAAGGGCAAGTCTGTGGCAAAATCCAGATTCTCACCCAGATAGTGAAACTCCAGTGCCAGAATTCTTAATTGTGATCATAAAATACAAGGTCACTTAAGTTACTATGCATCAAAATTCCATGCAAAGAGTTCAATGAGGTAAAAACAAAGGCTATATCAAGAAAAAAAGTGATAAAGTGAAGAAAAAAAGAGGAAGTAAGTTAAACTGAAGAATAAAGAGTTAAATTGAAAGGCAGTCTAACTTTTAAGATACAAATTAAATTTTACACTTAACATTAAATTTATCTTCAAATATCATAAATATAAAAGGTGAAAAGATTAGAGAAGCACTGGACTTATACAGGCACTAGAATATTCTATTTACTCACTTGGGAAAAAAATCACCACGCTTCCCTGAAAACATGTATAAGTATGCATGTGATTCTGTAAATTATTAGTTGAACAATTCACTTTTAAATGTTAATTTTAACTATTGTAGAATTAGTGACTTTGGTATATTTGATACTCAAAGGTGCAATACTAATCTAAAGAAATCCCCATTATCACAATGAGAATTTATATTGCAGGCAGCCCCTCACAAAGCACACATAGAAGTGGAGGCCTCTGGGCACAGAAAAGCCAGGCACAGGTGGTAAGGTTTTCCTAATCTTAGAAGGGCTATTTTTTTCAATGATATTTAGCTGGGGGGGGGTGGAGGGGAGAGGATCATATTTTGTCTTAAACATGTTTTTTTTTAAAAAAGGATTATTAATTTGTAATAAATTCCCAGCAAAGACAGCCTTTACTAATAGGTACAGTGTGAGGAATGAAGCCACATGAGGTTGTTGGTTCTACTTAAATATGCAGATTGCACTCCAAGCAAAACTGAGTAAAGTCACCTTGAAGAAGAACTTGTCATTAGCCATACCTGGAGCACATGTGCCTTTTCTGAGAGAGCAACTACTGAGAACTCATAGTGACTTTTATACATGCTGATTGCTTGAGTACCAGTTTTAGGAATGTAATCAAGTATTCTTTTAAAATTGAAATTTGGTTTTCAATATGCATATTCTGCAGTAGAAATATATTAAATTGCTTTAACAATATCACATTAAGTTAAATGCTATAAAAATATTAGTAAAGATTGCTTTTTAAAAGAAAACTAAATTATCAACATAAAGAACACAATTTGTAAAATAAACTTTAAGAAGAGAAACTAAGAACCCACCAATAACTGTCAAATTATTGACAAATTATAGATCTAACAATGCAAATTCAAGACACACATAAAACTCCAATTAGGCAAGAAAAGTTGTATTTGGAAAATTTTTTTAAATGAGAATGGTATTTTATAAACACAGATAAACAGACCCCAAATCACCAGAATCTGTTTCATGCCACATACTATGCCATGTGAATGAGTTATTCAGGACTATACCGACTTTCTTCCTGAAACGAAAAGCAAGGTCATTAAAGCATTTGCTCCTTAATCTAGCCTACCTTATTTTTTGGATTGGATGTGTTCATTACACTTCGAGTCTCTTTTCCAGTATAAATGACAACACCTATTACAGTACCTGCAAAAACATGAAAGTGGTCCTTATAGAGATATGTGAAGGAAAGCAAAGAGATAACAGTTCTCATTAACTGTCTTGATGGGAAAATACATTACTCTATTTGACTTTATATACATTTATTCTTCAGTCAATTTCATTTGGCCAATTCAAGAAAACCTAATCTCAACTTCTTAAATGGACTTGGAAAAAGTCAAATGATTTGTTAAACAATACAAATTCACCTACATATAACTGTAGAAAATGCACTACCATTTCTTTGCCTGACAATAGAAAGAGGGATTCATTGCTGACAATCTGTTGAGAGGTAGTGCGCTTAACTGACAGCTGGGTGGCTGGACTTGCCAACCAAAGGGGACCAGGAAAACAGCTTCTCTTGAGTGAGAGTGCCTCCGCTGTACACCAAGACCAGCAGAAGCATCTGCTGGCACCTCTGACGCATGCAACCAAAACAGCAGAAATATTATCAAAACTGTTAACTTCTTACTTAGGAGCTATTAATCTCTTTTATTCATATCTTTAAAAGTCTGGTTTTCTAATTTTACATGTAAAGAAGGTATGCTAATTGTTAAACCTAAGAGAAAAGAGTAACAAAATACCCTTGTAACAACCCGTAGATTACAAAGTATCAAGGCACCCAGCTCTGGACTGTCTAAATTATACACCATGGAATCTCTTTTTTAGAATTACATTTATGCAAAATCTCTATTTCTAATTTTTGTCCTTAAGTTTTTTAAATTTTGAAGGTGAAAAACAGAATGATAGTAAGGTAATATGTATAACACTAAAACTAACAAACATTATAAAATTAACTATAATAATAGTTATACAAAACCCCTTGAATGTCACATTAATCAAACATATGAAATTCAGTGAACTCTCAGGACCCAAGAAGCAGACATGGCATGAGTTTCTTCTTTGGGTCAATGGACCACTGGTCACAACCTGTGACTCACAACTGCCCCTCTAGCAGGCCCAGGAAGATGGAGATGTTAACCAGGTGTCCGCAGCAGCAGTGTGTTCAACTGTACCTCGCTGGGAAGGAAGTGGGGCTTCCATCTGTCAAATTCCTGAAGGCACAGCTGGCCCACAATTTCCATGTGAGCTCAACTACCTGCACAAGAACATTTCTATATCTCCACCCCTATAAACTTCCTAGATAAGACTACTGCACCTGAAATTCAGAAAAATGCTAAATTCATAATGATGTAATAGTGTTGAAAGCTTAAAAGAAACATATGGTTGCATCATAGGATTCTTTAAATGTTAAAATAAGGTAAAATACTAAAGATGACCTGATCAATATTTTCTTCCTATTTTGCCATTTTGACTTAACCAAAATGTAAAAGTGCCACTGATGCAAAATTACATAACAAGAAAAATGGCATAATAATTATTATTGTTTTTTAAACAACAGCAGAATGAACAAGCCTCAAAAGAACCTAGAAAACTTGTGCTAAAAGCCAAGATAGACTATGAACAACGTGGATTCTAGGCTGCCACTATAATTTACAGTACAAAAGTTAAATGTAACAAATGACAAGACTAACAAAAAACACAGCACACATCAACAAGCCTTTAATATAATTAGTGTGTCATACTTATACATAATTTATTTACATCTGCTAATAGTTCTTATATGTATTTTCCTATTTGATTCTTCCTAAAAACTCACTGTAATTAACTTAAAATGCATTGTTTTTCCTGAGTCTCATGCTTTTCTATTACTGAAATGAGTACAGGAATACACGGGATATTCTCTGTTCTCTTATGGAACTGATACAGGCAAAAAGACCTAGTAAGCACTGTATAAAGAAATACAGGAAGCCGGGCGTGGTGGCACAGGCCTGTAATCCCAGTGGCTCGGGAGGCTGAGGCAGGAGGATCGGGAGTTCGAAGCTAGCTCAGCAATAGCGAGGTGCTAAGCAACTCAGTGAGAACCTGTCTCTAAATAAAATCCAAAAAAGGCCTGAGGATGTGGTCGGGTTCAATCCCCAGTACCCATCCCCTCAAATAAAAAAAAAAAAAGAAAGAAAAAGAAAAAAAGAAATAAAAAAATTTAAAAAAAGAAAGAAAGAAACACTGAAAAGGGAGGGACAGGCTACCAATTTTGAAAATGAGACGTGTGAAAGCAACAAAACCTGACATGTACCTTGTACCACATCAGATAATGGAAAACCAAATGTGACAAGTACAGAATGTTTTAAAACTTTCCAGTTTTAAAATACATATATATGTATGTATACATATATATATATATACATATATATATATGTGTGTGTGTATACATATATATGTGTTTAAATGGGAGAATTTCAAAACTTTATATTTTAAGTATAAAATTAAGTACCTCTCCTCCTGGATCCAACTTGGGAATCTTCTATTCAGAAAGACAGATTTGGAAATGTGTTTACATACTAAAACCACAACCACAAAGAAATTGCTAATAGGAAAGTATCATGTCACAAAGTCACTAGAGGTGGTGGTGATGTAATATTGGTAAGTAATCAAAATGTAGCTCAGTCTGTACCAAGGAAATGTTTTAGAAGATTTATAAGCACTTAATTTTGAAAGGCAGGGGTTAATTTCCCTGATCCATATTAACAAATCTCATACTGACTAGTTACTGAAAAGTCAGTGTAAGAAGATCCAGGTGCTGGCTGTCCCCAACAGGGTCACAAGCATGACATGTCCACCACTGATTGAGTAGCCCTACCCTGCGTGATGTCATCTGTTGGTATGACTTTCAACTTCAGTGCCATCCCCTTGTCACTCAAGGGGACAGTTGCTGACATATTAGCTATTACATGAGCCTCTTATATCATGCTATTGAGGAAATTTCACACAAAACCCTACCAAGTTCTAATTAACAGAACAGTTATACTTTAAGGAAATAACTTTCCTAATGCAAATTAAGAAAAATAAATGCTAACAAGGCCAACGTTAGGGGGAAAAGATATTCTTTTTTATATTTTATAGGTATTTAACATGTATGACCACAAAACAATGCAGCAAGTCAAACTGACTATTCTAAATATTTTAAAAGATCAACCTACTACAATATTTTCAGTTGCTTTTGACCACTGAGAAAATATTAAGTTCAATTTACTTATTCTCAACCAATCCTCACAAACCCAAAAATAACTTAAAGATGATTCATGGATAATTTATACACACACACATATAAACACGGTGTGTGTGTATGTATGTATGTGTGTGTGTGTGTGTATGTATATATATATATATATATATATATGCATGCAAAACATTGGTGGTTGAAACTACTGGATCAAAAAGAGAGTAGAATGCTTACTTATTTATTACAAAATTAACTCAGACCAAAAATGTGTATGAAAGGCATACAGAGAGTACTGTCAACCAAAGTATGAAACGTGCAGACTGGCTAGATACTATAGAAACAAAGCTGGGTTGTGGCTGGGTTGTGGCTCAAGCAGTAACTTGATGGCCTGGCATGCGCAGGGCACTGGGTTCGATCCTCAGCACCACATGAAAATAAAATAAAGATGTTGTGTCCACCGAAAACTGAAAACTAAATATTTAAAAAATTCTATCTTTAACAAAAAAAAAAGAAAGAAAGAAAGAAAGAAAGAAAGAAAGAAAGAAAGAAAGAAAGAAAGAAAGAAAGAAAGAAAAAGAAAAAAGAAAAGAAAAGAAACAAGCTGTCAGGACCACCGACATCAGCCAGGAACTGACTCTGATTGACAGATGCTGTCTAGTGCCAATCTTCACAAATGCCAGGGTCCACACTGCATCTTAGTTTGAAGCCTTCACATGTTAGGCCAGACAGGGAAGCAAACAGGCAACACAGGTAGGAGGTAAGGACACCATGTGTCATATACTGACTGAGTGCTAGGTGCACAGTGACCTGAGGAGACAATGAACTGAGCATCACAACCTCAACAAGACCAACCAAAGTAGGAAGGTAGGACACAGAGTAACAAAGAGGACCTGCTCTCAGGTCTCGTGTCCTCAGAGCCAGAAGTACAGATAGGGCCACAGGACATCTGCACTAGGTTCAGGTTCCACAAAGCTGGGGACATACAGAGGACACATGACACACAACCCCAAGGGTGGACTCCACATGGCCAGAGGCATAGAGAGGGACACATAAGAACTGCACCAAGGACAGAGTCCACAAGCCATGGACAGCAGTAAGCTTTGGACAGAACTCTGGTGTCCACCTCTATGGCCCACACAAAGTGCTCTAAGAGACCATTCAGGCAGAAGCAGCTCCCACCCATGTGCCCAGGACCTGCACTGCAACCTATTTTCCTGGCTATTTCTGGTGTTCTCGGCTTCACCCACCTGCTCGACCTCCTTGGCCATTTTTTGTTCCCATCCCCATAGATCTTTGGGGTTGGCCCTTCAGGCAACTTCCTACTGGGACAGGTCTTTCCATTTCATCCTCTTAATGACCTTTGGGCCAGAGTTCATTTTGAAAATCTCGTTGAGACTGCTACTTTCATAAAACACAATAAAAATGAATTACCAGAACAAATTAACAACCAAATTAAAGAACACATATGTGCCAATATTTCCAACATCAGTAAACTACATCCAACTTCTATAACAGTTTCCAAATATTTATTCTCATTTTCCACAATGAGTAAACTGGACAGCCCCCTCAGTACATATTCAATGTGCTACTGCAGAGAACTAAACTCCTGGAGGGGCCTGACAGGAGGGGCCTGCAGAGGATTAAATTCCTGGAGGGGCTGTCTGTACATACTCAAGGCCTTGCTCCAGAGGACTGATTCCTAGAGCAGTCTGTGCACATTTGTGCCTGGTTTAAGGGCTCAACTCCTGGACAGTCCTGTTGCGGAATACCGATCTCTGGTTCTGGAAGGCCCTGCAGTGACTCCTCCGAGAACAGACTCTTGTGTGCACATCATAATAAGCTCTGGAGGACCTATATATTTTTTGGAAGGATAGGGCTCTCTGAATCAATCAGGGCAACTGAACATGGCAGTTCAGGAAGTTCTCTGTCTTCCTTTGGTCATCTGCTGTCCTGTGGGTCTGTGTTTGAGTCCCTGTTCCTATGCATTCAGACTCCATGACAGAGAAAGAACGGCCAAGTTTGCTTTACTTAGAGCAACTTTAGGGTGTGGTTCAGTGGTAGAGGGGTTGTCTAGCATCCACAAAGCCCTGAGTGCCACCCCTAGTATCACACACACAAAAAAGAGCCACCTTGCATTCAATGGAGATATAACTTTAACATGTAAGATTGAAAAGAATTCTAAACTTATGATCAACTACAAAGAAGACAAGAACCCTGAGGTTATTCCTGGACATCTTGAGTCTTTCCAAATGTTCTCAGGACACGGTAATCTGGTAAAGGACAGACTTAGGTAGTTGTTCACACAACAGGCTTTTAAATAAAGGTTTACTCGTGCATTTTAAATATGTCCAAACACAAAATAACATTAAAGAGAGGTTAGTTAACCTTCTTCAGTGGACATTTAAAAATACTCTGAGGATCAAGTGCCCTGCCAAGCTAAATGCTACATGGCAAAGAATAAGAAAGAGTCTCTGTTGCCAAAGTAAACAAGTAGCAACTATCATTCACCAAGATTATCCAGCCTTAAGGTCACAAAAAAATCTCTTTTCAGGAAATTATATAGGATGTCTTAGAAGCCTTTAGCTCAGATGCTTCTGTTTCTTTGAGGAGAATGGTCACAAATCAATACTACATGGCATTAATGACAAGACTCTAACACATGCTTAAAAAAGAAACAGAACAAAAGATTAAATGAAATTGATTTTATAAAGAAAACCTTAGTATCTCAATGACACATAATTTAAAACAATAAATAATATCATGTTAAATACAGAACAAATAGGAATTTCTGATCATATAAGACATGGCCTGTCTTTCAGGTATTTTGCTATGAAATATTAATGTTGAGCTCTGGGGCTGATGGCTTTCCTAGAGGGCATACCTGAACTTCAGTGCTGCAGCAGGTCCTGCCTGGCTCTGGCCCGACCACAACAACGAGGCTACAGAGTAGTCCAGGAGGAGGCTGGCAATAACACCACCTCCCTGCCCTGCCCCTGGCTGTCAGCAACATATACCAGCAAGGACAGCAGAAAGGTGGCAGGCAAGACAGCAGGGCTTCCCTGGCTTCCACATGCCCTCTAATGGGGCCTGCAAACACCCTTCCTGTGGTGCCAGAGGCAGCGCTGTCCTGTCTGTCCCTGAGGTCTCCTCACTGAGTGCCACCCTTACCTCTCTCTCTTTGCACCCTGAAAAACTAAAGTAAGTTATGGGATTAAAAAAAAAAAAAAATCAAATACCTCAAAGAGTTGACACCTACTAGAATTCACATATTCGCCCTCAAACTTGTTTTAAAAACATGAAACATCAGTATAAAAGTGAATCCTCTTTCATATTCTGTCCCTAGAAGGTGAACCTGTGCACTCCTGAAGGAGCCTACTGTACACAATGGCATACAGCAAGGCCCCCATGTGAATATCGCACTTCTAAAATTACAATTGGCTCTAAGGCACACTGAGGAGCATATTAGGAAATACATGTCAGAACCCAAGAAACTGACCACCTGTTCTTCCAGGAAGACTGCACCTCCATGTTGCTTTTGGCTTTACTATCCCCAGTGCCATGGGTGACGAAGTACACAGACCTTGCCACAAACATACTTCAGGCAATTCTGAGAAAGCTGTTTGGAGTCCTCATCCTGGGAGAATTCACACTGAAGGAGAACTTCTTTCTCACCTGAGGCAACAATGGTGCTTGCCCACAACGTGTTTTCTATGCTGAGACTTTCATGAATGGGAGGGTCACTGTCTTCCTGTTCAGGGACAGAAAAACAAAACGGGAAAATTGGCCATGTTCTTTTTATTATTCATACTTTAGGTAATCTATAAGTGTTAGAAACGTGCCCACAACCTGGATCCAATAGAATAGCAGTGTTAAAGGAACCTCAAAATGTAAGTTGTAAAAAGCAAAGTTGAAAGACCTATCTTGAGTCAACTGTTTTTAATATTTAGCTTTAATATAAACAACTTAAAATGTTCATAAAAGTACTATATATACTGTGATACCGTTTAAGAGTAGGCTAAAATCACATCTTCAAATGTGTTTTAGCAACATTCCTGGACTAAGAATTGCTTCCTTGCAAAGGTGGAAACATTAGCATGAACATGATCACAGATGAACTCAGTCATGTTTCCCCACCTTTCTGCAAGGACAAAGAGTAGGCAGGTATAAACATGAATATATGCCTGAGGGGGGGGGGACACTCCCGCAAATACCACAATACACCCATGAGAAAAGTATTTTCTCTTAAATTCCTTTTTAAAAATGTTGTTATTATATTGGATATTTTTCTTTTACTTCTTATACTTTTTTGTGTTGGTGCATTATACTGTACATAATGATAGTACATATTTTTCATGAAACAAAATTCAAATATAAGTTGTATGTTGCTAATAATGTATACAGCTATCAAACACGCTCATACATCAATATCATAACAGCGATATATTCAGTCTAATTTTATCATCATATTCTTAATGTTAATATTCAGACATAACACTTAGAACTTAAAAATATGAAAACCTTCCTCTTAACCTGAGGTTATATAGTGTGCGTGTCACACACACACACACACACACTCACACATATAAAATCTCAACATATATTTGATATCAAGATATATTTTAATATAATAAGGAAACCAAATACGGGAAGAAAGGGAAGAAAAGAAACATTTTCTAGGACCTGGATCCCAACAATGTGCTTGCGCTGGGAATTACCTAGCTCAGGAACCAACAACCAGAGTGCCTGGGTTAGCAGCTAGCTGTGAAGAGTGAAGCTGTAGCCTTTCAGCTAGATACTCATAGATCAGCCACAGACCAGTTTGCTGTGGGTGAATACCAAGATGGGCAGACATGGCATGTGCAAAAAACACAGAGAATGCAATCTCCTATGTGTGGGATTGAGCTAGGTTTGGAAAGCAGAGCCCTGAAAATGCACTGATGAAGGGCTGTCTTCAACACATACCTACTCTTGCATGTGACCAGTCTCTGCCTCATTAGCTGCAAGTATTTTAATTTTGCAGTCTCCAGAACTATGTATTTCAATTAAAGTTTTAAAGTTTTATGCTTACAAAAAGCTACTGATAAACTATTCAGTGGCACTGATGGGCAAAATACTTCATGTAAATGTATCTTAAGTGGGAAAATGAAGGTTAACATAATGCCATTAAAAATACTACAAAAATACTTGAAAAGTGAAAGAATATTCGTATTTATGTTTGGATGACAAAGTTATAAAAAATTTTACACTGTAACCACTTCACTTTTATATAATCTTGTAGCAATGGAGATATATTTACAAATTTTTTTATATATCTTATGAAATTGAGCTCTTTGCATAGTACCTCACATACCATCATTAGCCTTTAAAAGGCATAAGAATATTCAAGTACTCTGCTTCATATTTTCCAAAATGTTGTTCGTTCTTCCATGCACAATGCCAGGCAGGGAGTTGTCACTTATTCCCATGTTTAAGTAGCTCTTCAGGTAGATTCAAAAATTGTCTAATTAAAAAATAAGTAATCCAGGAAACTAAGTTTTCCATTGACTTTTATTCTTTTGAAGAATAGCTACAACAAAAAATCATTTAGAAAAGAAAAGCAAGTAGCCTCAAAAGATTAGCTTATTTTATACTTGAATGTATGTCTGAATTGAAATGACCAGGTTCTAAACCATTTACACAGATACAGTTCTGATAAACACTGCTGAAGAAAGCGAAATCTACATATCCTCACTTCTATTTCCTAAATACAATTGACACTACATACCCTTTGATTCTACAGACGAGAGTATAGCTGTTCCAGGAGGCCCAGCAAACAGAGTGCATAATTGGCAAGAGGCCAAGTGCTGATTTGCACATTTATCATTTAAAGTATGAAACAAATTAAATTTTCTCTAAATGTATTCTGAGTTACCTGCACTGCATCATAGCAATTTACATGTCTGTTTATCACCTAGGACTATAAACTAAGTCACTATAGAGTTGAGCTCTACTTTCTGCCCACAGAACAAGTACTCAGATTTATCCAATGTATCAGTAAATGAAAGACAGACTCTCAAAACTGTTTTGCCAATACCCACAGGCGTTGAGTGCCCACACATGCATGGCAGCACACAGGGGCCAGTGCGTGCCCCTAAGCTGCGCTGCCCCACTGTGGTCTTCAGTGTCCCCTTTGGTCCATGCCACCTGTAGCTGCCATCTTCAATGTAGCAACCTAGCTCAAAGTAGACCTCAAAACTCTAATGGTTCCCTTAATAATAAAATTTAAAAATTACTCACACATGCTCACCATTTATCTTCCCCTTATGTTGATCTCCAAGAGCAAGAAGGGCCTTAAAATATACAAAAAATGTATAACGCTTTCTGAACTGCAAATAAATGACACTATACAATGTAGATTTAGAAATTAAGTCAATTCCTCCATTGCTTTTTGGTAACCATTTCACTGTGTGAAAGGTTCTGTCCATTCTAACGTGTGGTAGGCTGAAGAATGTGTTTTGTATCTTTGTGCTTCTTTCCAAGTCTAACAGCAGTGACAGGCTTTAAACATTAACACATTTGTCGAACAGAGAAAATTATTTTAAAAGGCAGTTCCTTACCCACATTCTATAATGAAAATAAAAATGGGGAAGATGAGAAAAAATTTATTCCAAATAACTTTCATTTTTGGTTTTCTTCTTCAGGTTATATAGATTGAAAAGATGAAACCTGCTTTGTGGAAAGAATACAAACCATTTCCATTTCAAGCTGTTTTCTCAATGGTGTAGCTTATTTAACAAACAACAGAAATGTGCTTTTTAGAGAATATTTTTATTTGAAAACATAAAGCAAAGTTAAGTGTGCTATGATTTGCAGAAAATGCATAGTAAGAAAAACTAGAAAGGAGGTAAGGACTATGAGAACTGTTGCACTTCAAAACCAATTAGCTTGAGCTCCAGATTCCAAGAGAATGCCTATGTTTGAACAATTCATGAAATTAGGCATCAGGAACAATGATGTGACCACTTTCACCACGTCAAACATCTCCCAGTCTGCCTCTGTACTGCCTGGAGAAAGGCAGACGGGGTATGTCTGTGAGATTCTGTACAGGTCACAGATGCATACTGTGTCCCTGCTACAGAGGCCTTGAGTTAATCTGTTCAAATTCTAATTTAAATATTTAAGCAGGATCCCTCCTCCCTGCAAAAGGTGTAATTTTTTCTTGATAATGTAAAAAAGGAAAATAAACAAATATCACAAAATGTTCACTTTATTGAACTTTGCTAATTAAATTGAATTCCATTTCTAGTTACAAAACTAGTTATTTAATATTTTCTTTATTCCTATTTGAAAAAAGTACATAAAATATTTTTCATGTTAATCTGAAACTCTAGATCAACACATTTTAAAAGAAAAAAATTAGAAACGTCAAATGAGGGCAATGAAAAGCCATTTATTATATTCATCAAGAATTATAATAACCCATACAAGATATATGTGTCTTTAACCAACTTAGAGTCCTGAAGTAAGTTTCTCTCATTTTAGAACAAGGATAGCCTCCCACAGAAGTCTACCCTCATGTCAACAGTGTGCACCACCGGCAGGCCTTGTCTCGGTTCTCACATGGGGCCATTCCCACCTGTCTTCTGATATGGGCAGACTCCTGCCTGTCTTGGTTTTTAAAACATTTTTTTAGTTGTGGATGGACATAATACCTTTTTTTTCCACTTATTTATTTTTATATGGTGCTGAGGATTGAACCCAGTGCTTCAGACGTGTTAAGGCAAATGCTCTACCACTTAGCTACAATCCCAGTCCCCTGTCTCAGTTTTGATGTGGATGATTCTCATCTCTGTAGAAAACCTCAGACACATAAATTACTAAAATGGGAAAATGCAACAATTGCTTGCTATGCTCCTGATGTGAAACTCAGGTTGCTAAGGATCAGTCCACTGGGCCCACAACCTCCCTAGGAGGGTACGTATGTATACAAGTGACCAAGACGTTAAAGGTCTTGCTATCGCCATGTGATGTTAATTAACCCTTCCTATATGACAAGGCATGATAAAACCTAGGTATAATATAGAACTGTAAAGATGAGCTAGGGAATCTGTGGGCTAGGGAAGACAGCAGAGGGCCACTCACAGGAAGCTCCCTCCTGCACAAATTCTGCAGCCAGATACAAGGCTCTTATGTTGTGGCCACCTTGAGTGGGGTGAGAGTACCAGCCTGAGGAAAGGGTATAGGCACAGATCTCTTCAAGAGCCAGGCCTGCTCCACCTCCCTTCCCACCCAATGAGGCATTTTTACTTTGTGTGTACCTCCTAGCAGACCTCCTCTAGACTGGCTGGCGTGCAGGAAAGGGGAAAGAACAAATATTTTTGGAGTGCCCACATATATGCTGATTAGCCTTCCTTCCTAAGATCTGGAAAATAAGATTGAGAAGGTTGTGCTTAGTCAGGGTTAGACATCTAGTAAGTGGAAAAGTCAAAACTCAAATTCAGAGTGAAGAATCAGGTAGATCAAGAGGACCTTAGAGAACATGAAGCCAACCAATGCACATTCTGCAAAGAGGAGGGTCATTGGGCCTGATTTCATAGACCTACAAATCTTCCTAACTTCCTACATAAATCATCTGGTTTCACTGACAGAGTTACTGTCCTCATGGTTTTCAGAGTCTGGCCTGAATCATTTTTGTACTGTTTACAAAAAAGTAATGCTTTGCTATCTTGTTTTTGAGTCTTAGCATGATCCCTATGGTCTACTTTATGTTTTGAATATTTGCTTTAAAATGGACGTATATCTTTTTCTTCCTCTTTTCCTTGCACTCCCTAATCTCAGGGAAACAGGATTACCTTTCTTCCCCATCCTAGACAGAGTTTCTGACCTTCAGCACACACCCACCACAGTACCGGAGTAATTCAAACTTTGCGAATGGCACCAAACGATATAAAAAATAACTATCTCCCAGATTAAAAGCCTTTGAATCACCTTTAAAAGTCCCCAGTTCCCCTTGATGGGCAGAATCACAGCCTCCAGAACAGGAGTCCCTCTGTGTTTCTCCTTTGCTAGCAAAGCAATAATTTTTTTATTTTCTAAAAAAACAAAAACAAATAACAACAACAACAGGCACATCCAGCTTGGATGATGTCACTTTTGCACTAGCTACGCCTCACATCACTCCTTAGGCCACAACAGTAGGGATCCACCTGTCTTGCTGCTAACCAAGAAATAAGTTCCCAGTAAATGTATTCTTGGGAACAAGGGATTTGCCTGCCTCTTTCTTTGATCTCATAGAACCATCCTCACACAACAGGACTGAATTTTCCAGAACACATGGGAATGATCCATTAAAATGCAATCATTTTAATAATATCTGTCAGTAAGGTAAAGTGTTTTCCTAATGATGTTTAAATATTCTATATTTTTCATAAAGTACATCCATATAATCTATGGATTAGGAGGAAGGACCCAATTCTTGTAGATTTTTATATTTTCCCTATTACTTCTATCCACTTGGGAGTATAGTTACTCCTCAATATTTATGGGGACTCAGTTCCAGGACCTTCTGTAGATTCCAAAATCAGTGGATGTTCAAGAACCCCCATATAAAATAGCATAGCATTTGCATATAATATGTACATCCTTCCATATTCTGTAAATCATCTCTAGATCACTGATTAAACCCAATTAAAAGAAAATGCTATGTAAACAGTAATTATACTAAATTGTTATACTAAATTGTTTAGTAGGTAAGGACAAGAAAATAAAAGTCTGTACAAGTACAGTACAGATGAAGTTGTCTTCACAAAATAACTTTTTACCTCAGCTCCTTGAATCCAAGGATACAGAACCACAGATACAGAAGAATGACTACACTACATCTTTGTCCAATCTGATAATCTCTAACTTCCCATTGGAGAGCATAGTTTAATTACTGAGATAATTATCTTGTGCTTTATTTCTTACCTGTTGTACTTGATATTTGGTACCTTTTATTAATATTTACTTTTTAGTTTTAGGTGGATACAATATCTTTATTTTTATGTGGTAACAGATGATTGAACCCAGTGCCTCATGCCTGCTAGGCAAGCATTCTACCACTGAGCCCCAACCCCAGGCTAATGTTTGATACCTTTTACCAATCATTTTCTTTTTGGGGGGAGAAGGTGAAGAGGGCTACTTGACTTTAATTGAGTATCCAATTGCATCACCTCTACTGGGCTTGTTAGCTTGACCTGTTTGATTTTTATCAGTAGCTCAGTGAATTACAATATGAACCTTTTGTATCACTGTTCACCCGGTATCAATATTATATCACTTCACACATGATATTAAAAAACAAAAACAAAAAATACACGACAGCCATTTATTACCTCTGACATCCCCAACCCAATAGGGAAAGGTACTGAAAGTCCCAACATCCATGTGAACACAAACTATTCATCCAGTGCCTACTGGAAGACTTGGCCACAATTCTGCATAACACACTCCACTATAGTAGTAGACCTTATAAGTTCGATAAGATCCAAAAGCTGGCATCAGAAGCCCTACAAAGAACCACCAAATGCCAGTCCAATCTTCTGAGCAATCTTCTGTGCCAGTTCCACAGCTGCCTTCCTAATATCACCCTTGCTTCAGAAGACAGACAAGGATGCTTCTCAGAAATGTGGGTGTTCTACTTGCTACTGCAGTCCTTATCACTTTATGAAAGGGACGGTCCTTGGAATCCTTCCGGGGAACATGACCAATGGGAGGGATCTCTGGTCTTACATGACGAATTCATTCCCAAACTAAAGATCCTCTAATCAACTTTACCTATTCCTCGATATTCTATGACAACAGCAACAGTAACTCTAGCTCATTTACTAATAGAATATCTGCTATCGTCTGAACGTTTCTCTCTCTCCAAAATTCATGTTGAAACCTAATCACCAAGGTGATAGTATTGGGAGATGGGTTTCTGGGGGTGATTAGGTCAGGAGGGAAGACCCCTAATAAATGGGATGATTGCTCTTACAAAAGACACTCTACAGAGCTTCCTTGCCCTCCTACCCTGTGAGAACACAGCAGTCAAAACACTATGTATGAGTCAAAAGGGAACCCTCACCAGATTACTATATTTGCATTGATCTTAGACTTTGAACCTCCAGAATTATGAGAAATAATTGCTTTCTATAAGCAATCCAGTTTGTAGTACTGTCACAGTAGCCTACACGGACTAGTATATTATCACCATTTTCTAATATCCAGGTGTTCATGCAAGGACATTAAATCTTAAGTAATGGGAAACTGAACCCTATGGATACACTCCTTCCTGTATTTCCTATTCCCTCTTCCTGGTCCAATAGTCCAAGACCATTCTCAGTCATATCTTTCAGGTCCTGCCAGAACAGTTTGTCTTACAACTCTTATCATAAATAACCCCTTTCCTTCCACAACACAAGCCTGATCACCCTACTTTGATCTCAATTACATCTATTCTCCTCTAGCAGCTTCGAGAAAGTAGCTTCTTGAAGACTCAGGGGATACTGAAGAAAGTGGATGTTCAAACTCTCCAGTGCATCAGCCTCAGTATTGACATTCCAGGTCTCAGAACATCTCTGCTGTTCACCATAGTGCTGTCCTAAGTGCAGAAAAATCACTGCCTGACCTCTCTTGCCATCACCTTTCCAGGTGAAAATCAAGAACTGCATGAACACTAATGTGGTATACTGGATTCAGCAGGGCAGGCTGAGTTTCTATTGCTCCAAGTTCCTGTGGTCAACAGCAGGAGTCCAACTGCTCCACATCCCTTACCACTGCAGCACCTCCTCCACTCACTTGCTGGTTTTGGGCAGAGGGCAAGTAATCTGAGCCGGAGATCTCAATAGAAAGCCTGCTTCCAGCAACTACATTTAAAGGACCAGCTGCGTTAGGCTTCATTTTCTCAAGAGCAAAGCCTGAAAGAAGGATTTGGGGGTGTATGGCAAAACTCAAGAAACACCATTAGAGAAGTGAAAAACAAAAACTGAGAAGGGTAGAATCAATACAGGGTGTGTTAACCAGCAACTCATCACTGCATGTAAGAGAAGCTCAACCTACTCCAGGGAGATAGTAAGAACATGCCACAGAGATGCCCAATCCAAGGGCATCTATGCACCTTTCTAACAACACTGGCTGAGGGCCACTCCTGGCATGTTAGCTTCCCTTTCTAAGCAATGGTACTGAGTGCACATTGAGTCACAAAGGGTGTCCCTACCACCAGCACATGGCTTGTAGAGGATGCTATTACCATTTAAGACAACAGTGAAGATTACTATAGGAATATGACTGTGTAACCAACCCTCAACAATTTAGTACTGGTATAATGCCACTGTGAAACCAACAAGGCCTACACTTTTTGTGGTTATTTTCTGGTAAGCTCACTGCTTATATATCATTCTTTAAATGGTAAATTACATTATCCTTGTAAATTACTTCATCTGGATTTTTCAAAATTATTTGCATAGCACAGTCTGCAATGTCTTTTATGTGGGGTTTGGGGGTTTTTTTTGGCTTGTACTTTTTGTTTTTAGTTACACATGACAGGAGACTCTTTTTTGATATATTTATACAAGGATGAAATATATCTTATTCTAATTAGGATCCCAGTCTTGTGGATGTTCATGATGTTGAGATTCAGTATGGTATCTTCATATATGTAAACAGAAAATTATGTACTTGTTTTAACTTTCTTTTCAATGATTATTTTATCCATTTCTGTCTGAGGTTAATTTGCTCTCTCGCTTTTCTTTTTCTTGGCTGAATAGCTTTTTGTTTGGCTGTATCATCTTAAAAACGACACCTGAGTTCATTTTTATCCTCCATCCTGCCCCCAAACCTCCGAAGCATTTTATGGATCAGCATCCTTAAATCAGAGAAATCATTCAGCATTTGGTTTTTTTGGGGATTGGCTAATTTCACTTAGCATTATATTCTTCAGCTCCATCCATTTACCTGAAAATGCCATGATTTTCTTCTCTTTTATTGCTGAGCAATATTCCATTGTGTTATATATTATCACATTTTCTTTATCCATTCATCTACTGAAGGGCACCTAGGTTGGTTCCACAGTTTAGCTATTGTCAACTGTGCTGCTATAAACATTGATGTGGCTGTGTCCCAACTCTAGCTAGGGCAAAGGGGAAAAGGGGAGAGAAGGGAAAGGAGTGGGTATAGGGGTAGGAAAGATGGTGGAATGTGATGGTCATCATTACCCTAAGTACATGTATGAAGACACAAAGGATGTGTCTTTGTGTATAACCAGAGATATGAAAAATTGTGCTATGTGTGATATGAACTGTAATGCATTCTGATGTCATATATAGCAAAATAAAATAAAAAAAGATTAAATACACTTCATAAAAAGCTTCAAAAACACTACCTGATACTGTTCTATTGTATATATCAATATGAATATATAACAATGGATCTCACTATTATGTATAATTATAATGCACCAATAAAAATACGGGGGAAAAATGACATCTGGATCAATTTTCTGGTTGTATTATTTCATGATATCACCTTAACTTGCACTTCTATAGGTGTGTCCTTCAACCTGCTATTTCTGATCCCTTCATGGTGATAAAGTATTTCCATTTATTTACTTACATTATTTTATTCTTCTCTCTCCCCCTAAACATATTATTCTACTTTAACTATATCCAAAATATTCAGATTCTGATATGCAGTGTTCCCTAAACCAATATTGTTTCGAAATTCTCCAATTTTAGTTTATATTTCTCCTTCCATCCTCAAACTAATGGCCTATGATATTTAAACTTCTGGGTGGAAGGACCATTTAACCCCTGGGTTTTGTTACTGCTTTTATTGCATATGACCAAGAATGCAGTTTGTAACATTTTTACATTATGGAGCTAAGATTTTCTTTGCCAAGAATATATGATCAAGTTTCTGTAACACTTTGTACATTGTTAAAAATAAATCACTAGGGAATAGAGTTCAATAAAAGTAACAAAAGAATTTATTATATTGCTTACCCATATTATCTTTTATACATTTTCTCACCTGACTACTGAATCAAATGGGAACTCAGGCATAAAGCCTATTATGCCCTCTATCATTTTCCTAGTATCCGTCTTTCCTTATTCCATCTTGATTCTATTCTGTTGAACACCAAAATGGCAACTCCTGCTTCCTCTTTATTTGTATTTACTTAGTATATTTTCACATAATTTTTTGCATTAGCCTTTCTGATCCAATTAATTTTAGGTAAGAAAAAAAAAGACTATGAACTGATCAACTGTTCCTTAATGTTTAAAGAAAATTTTTTTTAGATGTTGATGGACCTTTATTTTATTTATTTGTTTTTATGTGATGCTGAGGATCGAATCCAGTGCTTCACACATGCTGAACAAGTGCTCTACCACTGAGCCACAACCCTAGCCCTGTTTAAAAATTTTTTGGTTATTTTTTCTAAGGTTTTTACTCTTCAGCCATTACCTTTTGTCCAATGCTACAGTAATCCATCCTGGTCCTTCGACCCACACCTATCTTCTTATGACTGAACTCATCAGTTTCAGGGAAGTCTCTCTCTGACTCAGCCCTTCACTAATGAAGCAACCAGGGAGCTAACCTCACTTTCACCTGTATTTAATATTCTCAGACAAAACCTCCCCTGTGTTCTCCATCTCATCTAATGTTCGAGTGAAGCAAAAGGGCTCCTGAGCAATCCTCCCTCCCCCAATGCTACTGGTCTTTCTTCACACATCTGTTTATTTCTGAATGGTGCTTTATACATATACATGAAGGTGGAATTCATGGTGGTATAGTTACACAAGTGCATAGTGCAGTTTTCTTAAACTCACTCCATATTTGTCCCTGTTCCTGCCCTCCCCCTTCCTTGATCTCCTCCTTTTACTCAATGGAAACTCCCTGTATGACATCTGATCTACCAAACCATTTTTTCCTTGTATTCTGCTATAACATCAGCATGAGAGAAAACATTTGACCCTTGATTTTCTGAGTCTGGCTTATTTCACTTAGCATGATGTTCTCAAGTTCCATCCTTTTACTGACAAATGCCATATTTTCATTCTTCTTTATGACTGAGTAAAATTCCATTGCATATACATACCACATTGTTTAAATCCATTTATCTACTGATGGGAATCTGGCCTGATTACACAATTTGGTTATTGTGGATTGTTCTGCTATAAACACCAATGTAGCTCTAGCACTATATTATGCTGATTTTAGGCATTTTGAATAAACACTAAGGTAGGAGAATTGAGTTATATATGGTGGTTCCATTCCTAGTTTTATAGGAGTCTCCATCCTGCTTTCCAGAATGATTGTCCTAATTTGAAGTTCCACTAACACACTATAAGCGTACCTTTTCCCCTACATCCTCACCAGCGTTATTATTTGTGTCTCTTGATAACTGCCTTTCTGACTGGAGTGAGATGAACTCTTAGTGTGATTTACATTTCCCTTTTTACTAGACATGTTGAACATTTTCTCATATATTGAGAAATATCTATTTAGTTCTTTTGTCCATATATTAATTGAGGTATTTGATTTTGTGGTGTTAAGTTTTTTGAGTTGTTTATGTATTCTGGATATTAATTCCCTGTGTCAGAGAAGTAGCTGGCAAAGATTTTCTGCCTTCTGTAGGCTTTTAATTTCATGCCATTCCACTTATTGATTCTTGGTTTTATTTCTTGAGCTTTAGGGTCTTGTTAAGGAAATCAGTGCTTGCATCAATATGATGGTGTGCTGACTGTATGGTTTCTTCTAGCAGTTGCAAGGTTTCCGGTCTAATTCTTAAAATGTTAGATTTACTTTGATTTGATTTTCCTACAAGGTGAGAGAGAAGAATCTAGTTTCATTCTTTTAATATGAATATGCAGTTTTCCCATCACCATTGTTTTAAAAGGCTATCTTTCTGCAACATATTTTTGTACCTTTGTCACGTATCTCATGACTGTAAGAATGTGTGTTTGAATTTGTGTCTTTTATTTTGTCCCACTAGTCTTCAGTGATGCCAATACCGTACTTTTTTTTAAATTATGATAGCTCTGCAGTATCATTTTAAGTCAAGTATTCTGCTGCCTCCTGCATCATTCTTTTTTCTCAAGACTGCTCTGGCTAGTATGGGTGGCAAACTTCCAAATGAATCTTAGGACTGTTCCCCCCCCCCCATATCTGTGAAGAATATTGGTAATTTGAAGGGGACTACATTGAATCTGTATATTGCTTTTGATAGTACAGACATTTTGACAGTATTAACTCTACCTATCCAAGAACATGGGATGTCTTCCCATGTTCTTAGGTCTTTTTCAATTTTTTTCTTCAATGTCATATTATTTTCATTGTAGAGATACTTTATCTCCTTGGTTAGATTTATTCCCGAGTATTTTATTTATTGGTTATTTTTAATGGAATGGTTTTCCTGATTTCTTTCTCACCAGAAATCACTTTTGAAAGAAAAGCTATTAATTTATGAAATTTATATTCTGCTACTCTGCTGAATTCATCATCTTATGGTAGAGCTTTTTGATCATGCCATCATCAAATAAAGATAATTTGACTTCTTTTTCTACTTGAATCCCATTAATTTCCTTCGCTTTCCTGATTGCACTGGCTACAGTTTCAAGAACTATATTGAATAGGAGTGGTGAGAGTGGACAGCCTTGCCTTGTTCCCAATTTTGAAGGAAACCTTTGTTTATCTCTGTTCAGTATGATAGCTTCAGGTTTGTCACATACAGACTTTATAATGTTGAGGTAGTTTCTCCAACATTTTTACCATGAATGAATGCTGAATTTGATCAAAGGCCTTTTCTGAACTTACTGAGATGATCATATGATTCTTGTCCTAAATTCTATGTATTCTATCAGTCCTGGAGGGCAGATGCCCTGACTGCATCTTCTCAACAGACTGGATGGGCTATTGAGTTCCCTTAGTTACCTGCTTCACTGATGATCAGTCTTCCCACTTGTTAAATCTGGAGCCAAGGAAATGCTGGGAAGTGCACCCTTCCTCTAATCTACCATCTTCCTCCATATTTTCCATTCCTGAGTTTTCTGTTTGTCTTCTGCGGGGTTTCTCTGGTGGTATTGGGGACAGAGCCCAGGATCTTACACATGGGAGGCAACCACTCTACCACTGAGCTGCATCTCCTGGGTTTTTTAAATTGTATGTTTAGATAGACTGAGGTACCCATGCTGGCCTCGTACTAGCAATCCTCCTGCCTTGGCCTCTCAAATCGTTTGGATTGATGATGCGTCATCATCTCTATAATTCTGGAGCTTTGTTAATTCTCAACTTACAGTACTCTTTCCTGTCCACAATTGTTTGGTTAGCAGCTTTTAGGTGAGATTCACTGCCCTGTCAAGAGTTCTTTTGCTTTGAGGATCTTCCTTTGCTGGATTTTGGAGGATTTTTATTAACCAAAAAGTTTTGAATTCCACTCTATCTTGAACTTTAATTGGTACGCTGGACCTTCATTGGTAATGAGTCTGGCTTTGTTCACCCATCTATAACAGGGGATGTACTCCAGTTAGAGATAAAACCTGCTCTCATCAAGCAAGCCTTCTGTCCCACTTCAGTGAATCACAGGGCAATGTTTTAGGATGGTGTGGGGCAGACTCTAAGTGCCATTATCCTGTTTCAGAAAGGCCAATTTCATGTTTTTCTTCTTCACCATGCATCTTGGAGGCACCAGCACTTTATGGGTAGCCCTTTTGCACCCCAGATTTTCCAAATTGTACCTTATGACTTGCACTTTTTCCAAAAGTGCCCTCATCTTCAGGCAGTGGCAATCACCAAATCCATAGGCAGGGGCATCGTGCCATACAGAAATCCTGCCTCTTCTGGAATCAGAAGCTCAATGATGACAGTGTTCTGGAACAATCTCCCTTCTTTGTAACATCTTGGCTCTGGAGCAGACACGCTATTTTTTGTTATACTCCCTGACACTTGCAAGAAGCTGAAGCATGTGGTATTTTATATAATATTTTATGCAGCACACATGAGTTGCAGGTGCAGAAGACTCTATCTGTCATGGGAGTTGGCCTGTGGTACTGGATGGCTCCACTATCTTATGGACATAGAAAGTTTTAAAGGAATCTTTTAAAGCTGCCTAGTGTTACCATTTCTCTTCTAAGCTGAAGATCCTTCCGGTGGAGCTCACCAACTTTCCACCCAGGCTTCCCACAAATGGTACACTCTCCCCAATTCTGAACTGTCTGCTCTTGCTGTCAGCCCTTGAAGTACTTTTACAAGGCCTAAAACATATATCCAGCTTTTCAGAAGTCATAAACAATACAAACCAGCATGAAGAGGAGGACGAGCAAAGCAAAGGAGGACAGTGCACCATGCTCCCAGTTCTTAACTGTAGGGACACTCATCTCTTCTGATTTGTTGCTTTTGAGCATCTTTCTCATACGCTCAATTTTGTTTTAAAAGTGTGTGCTTTCTTTTCTTTTCTTTTTTTTTTTTGTTTTTAAAGAGAGAGAGAGAGAGAGCGAGAGAGAGATGAGAGAGAGAGATGAGAGAGAGAGAGAGAGAGAGAGAGAGAGAGAGAGAGAGAGAGAGAGAATGAATTTTAATAGTTTTTGGCGGACACAACATCTTTGTTTGTATGTGGTGCTGAGGATTGAACCCAGGCTGCACGCATGCCAGGCAAACGCGCTACCGCTTGAGCCACATCCCCAGCCCTAAAAGTGTGTGCTTTCTTCACAGTAAGTATGTTCATACAAGTCCAAAAAGATCTCAGCGTAGTTCAGAACTGGTGCTCTGATCCTGTTGACCTGGACAAGCTTGTTCCCTGTGTCCATGTTCCAAGAGCATCTTGTGCAGACCTATCTAAAAAAGGCATAACGGGCAGCTGCAGAGCAATGCTCATCCCCAGTCTCTGACAGCATCATGGTGTCCTCATTTTGCATCCACACAGCTGTTCATCAACTGTCACATACTATGAGCTCCTTAAGTGCTTCTGAAATGATGATGATTACTTGCTGAGCCTCGTCATGTCTGATCAAGACTGAAACAAAGGTGACTGAGCCAATAAAAATCTTTTATACGCTGTTAAAATCAGTAACCGTCAGTCCTTCAAACCCCAGCAGTCAGGGGAAAGAGGACTTAAAGATTTACCAACACTGTATTTTGGAATAAAATAAAAGTTGAATAAAATACTCTTATGCATGTAAAGAAAAAGACACATCTGCATACACACATATCCACACATACATATGTACTTATCTGAAAAACAGAAATCTAGATATTATGTGGCTACCATAATTAACTCAAAGAGTTAAATCATAC
Organism: Urocitellus parryii; assembly: GCF_045843805.1. Classification (NCBI taxonomy): domain Eukaryota; kingdom Metazoa; phylum Chordata; class Mammalia; order Rodentia; family Sciuridae; genus Urocitellus; species Urocitellus parryii. The sequence continues at coordinate 795,355 of NC_135543.1, forward strand.
CATCTTACTGACTCATATTTTAGAGAAGAAGGATGTTATCTACACTAAATATGCTAAAAATATTAGAAAACTGTACTGAACTTATCCCATAGACATGTAAATGACATGGGAACATCTAAGAATCTGACAATTCTACAAACTTTCCCTCTTTAGTTCACAGCTTTCATGTGAATTTACTCTTCATCGAATTACTCTCTCAAAAGGAAGATCTACTACCTTTCAACTTATACAAACAATATTTGTAATGAACAAAAGATTCAACTTACCCTGGTAAAGGTTCCTTCAAAACTATGAATATCCAGTTGGGGCTTCTGAGCATAAACATAAGCCCTGATAGAAAAAAGGTCCTGGAATACAGAACATGTGTATTAATTTCAATGTTATAATTAAATAAAATGACATGGAAAATTTTCATTTGCTAATTAAATTCTTCTTTATGCTCTGTGCTACAAGTGATTCTTAGATCCTGTTTGCCAGCACTCTGAATTAGGATGGAAGGTAACAACAAAGCAGTGCTAAAGCTCAACAGAAACGATCACTTCTCTTCCCTCCGAGAAATGCGCAGTGTGTATCAGAACCACCTGGGAGAAGCTGGGAAAGCACACATTGCCTGGGGCTGTTCACAGGATTTCAATCTCAAGGTAGAGCCTGAAGGCACAATGGTACCCCACAATCCCACCTCATCCTTGGCTCACTGTCCCTGAAGGACAGGCCTGACAGCATGGAAGCCCTTTTGCCCAGGGAACACGAGCTGGGAAATCAAGAAGAAGGACAGATTCACAGTCAGTCCTAGACATGGAAAAGTATAGACTTCAGACCCCTCTGTGATGCACAATTTTGGAACCAGCACCAATGCCCAGGGCTCATTCTCTAAGGGATAACATCTGAACTTAAGCTGCTTGTGGTCAGTCTATGCCCCTGCTGTGGAGGACAACTGCACAAAAAAATCTGTTCCCACCCAGAGCTGTACATCAGGCAGGCACACAACCTCGAAGCCTTGGGAGGGTCCCATTCTTTCCTGTGACTTGAGACGCCTCCCCAGGGGTATTTCCATGCTGTGTAGTGTGCTCTCTCTGTTCCAACAGCTGCAGCTCACAGCAGATGTCTAAGAACCTGAGTCCACTCCCCTCACCTGTTACTGCATGCACACCTTAGAAAGGCAGGAAATGCAGAGAGTGCTGGTGCCCAGACACCAAATCATCTTTTCTAGGCCTCTCCCCAACAGATGATTAGGACAAAAGATGGTATTACACAGTCATTCTCAAAATGATTGAAAATTAATAATTCCTCTTGAGAAACTGTTAAGCATGATATGTCTTTATGGTTAGGCTGTATAAAAAAAAAAATGTTTTCCTTTTTCTAAAAAAGACTGTGTCCCTCTTGAATACAATCCCAGGTAAAAGGTCTGGGGAAGCATAGGAAACGTTCAAGTCAAGATGGTCAAATGAAATACCACAACTTTGTCTTTTTTGTTTTTTAGTATTTAACTTTTTAGTTGTAGGTGGACATAATACCTTTATTTTATTTGTATGTGGTGCTGAGGATTGAACCCAGTGCCTCACGCGTGCTAGATGAGCAGTCTTCCTCTGAGCCACAACCCAAACCCTATATGACAACTTTGTGACAATAAAACTCCAACACCTAGGAATGTAGAGGTAGGGAGAGGATGAGGGGCTGGAAGGACCTTAGATCTCAAAACTGTCTGGAAGCTTCCCCTCTTGCTGCCTTGGCAAGCTTCTGCAAGTGAGTAAGCTCCAATGGGCCACAGAGCCTACAGTCCCTACGTGACAGTATAGAACTCCTCAGATGAGTTCTGTGGCAGGTAGACCAGCTTTGTTTAACTGGCCACAGGGAGCAGCATCTTGAGGAAACTGAGTACACTGCCAGCGGGGTGGGTGTTGTGTGGGAGACTTCACATAGCCTCCTGAGGGGCCTGGTCCTCAGAAGGACCTGCATGCAAGGTGTGTTCAGGGAACAAGGGTTCAAGAGAAAGGCTCTCCACCCCTGAACTGTTCTGCAAGCAATCTGACTTCCTTCTGGTATTCCAGACTCATGGTGTGTGCCTCTGTGGCTGGCCCTTGATAAGGGGCTGAGCCATGAGTCTCTGTAGATCCCCAATAGGCGGCACTGCACACGCTGGTCACATGAACTTGTGAATGGGTCCAATGCCTGCTTTCCTCTGGACTCTCAACATGTCCCTTGTTGGATGTATCCCTGCAATACCTCACAGCCATGTGGGGGATAACTCTACCTGGTTTCTGAGAGTCCTAACGAATCATCAGAGCTAGGAGTGGTTTTGATGATCCCTGATACAAGGAACTTGCCATTTTTATAAATTTGATTTCCTTTCTGAGTATGAGTAAAAAACCAGAGTTTGGAGAATAGGGTGACCAAAGCATCTGAAAAGTAAGGGTAAACTAAAGTCTGGGAGAAAGAAGCACCTCATAGAGGGGCCTGAAAATCTGTTTATAATCTTAGTCTGGCCCCTGAACAAATCATGCACAGTCCAAGTTTCAAGCAGCCCAGCTAAGGAAAAGAAGTGAACAAGGGCCTCACTCAAGCTAACCACAGTTAAACCTAACCAAACTCCAACACTCTTCAGAAGAACCCTATAGGATCCTGTGTCTCTATAATGTATCATCACTAAAGCTGAAGATACAATTCAAATTTCCAGACAGATAAAGAAGCAAAACCATAAAACTCAGCCAAAGAAAGAATGCAATGGGTGAAGACCAGTCCTGAACACACTGAGCATGAAAACCAAGAGATGAGAATTCTAAAGTAGCTTTCTAACACTTCAGACACATAAAATATGCTCCTAAAGAAAAATCACTGCAGAGAAAGAAAGAAAAGGGAAAAGAAAACTACCTGAAGAAACAATGACCTAGAATATTCCAAATCTGCTGACTGCCCAAAATGTAGATTCAAGATTAAAAAAAAATTAAAACTATCAAATTACTACAAAGACAAAGACATATGGGGAGTGAAATCCTAAAACACCTAGAAAAAAATCGACAAAATACCACTGACTTTTTACTACAAATAATCATGGCAGAAGACAACAAAACAAACTACTTTAAGTACGGATATGGGGAAAGGTCAACCCAAAATTCAAAGCCAGCAAAAGACCCTTGAAGAACATAGAAGAGATAAAGCCATTTTCAAAGGACTTAAATGAGAACTAATTTCAGTGGCTATCCACCAGCTATATATACATTGACAGAAGTTCTTCACCCTGAGGGGAGATGGCATCAGGAAATGACAACTGTCCATACAAACATCAAAAGAAAAATCCCATTTTTTCACCTAATTTCTTAAAAATACTCAATTAAAAGCTAAAGTGGAAAAAGTAGTGAAAGAAGACATGAGAGACCAAAGTTGGCTCAGGCTTCAGGGCCCAATGGGAAGGAGGGCAAGGAGAGGATCGATCAAGAAAGGAAAGATGGCAATTATTGATTAGTCAAGGTCTCTGAAAAGCGTGCCAGACAGGATCAGCACAAAGCTTTGGAAGATTCATCTTTAGACAGGAACAGGAATCATCCTTCGTTATCAGAATAGGCAAAGGAGGAAGAGAGGCAACAGGCTTTACTGGCCAAGAACTGCAGAAACTTCTGCTTGATGGAACCCTTTTCTGCACAGGCAAGACCATGTGTTGAATGACAGTGAGATGAGAAATGAAGAGGAGCCAAGTTTGAGAATGCTGTCACTGACAGGAGAAACCACAGTTACCTAGGTAGGACACATGCAGAGCGGTAAAGGTCTCTTGGGAGGATGCCAATGCTGGTCATCATAAAGCTGTTTTCCACTCTGGCCTACATTCTGAGTAATGCAGACAATGCATTTTCCATTCTTATTTAACTTTTTAATTGCAGCAGTGGTGTTTATTTCTAAGAGGTCTTATTTTTCACTTTTTCTTTTCTCATAGCTTCTATTTTGTTTAAACTGTAAGAAACTCTCAAATTTCAGCTTGAGACTGGTCTTTCCCCTTCCTGTGGATTCTACACATGCATTCCAACTATCTCCGCAGAAGGCGGAGGCAGAATGGCTGGTGGGCTTCCTCATGCTGCCCTCACAGGCACCTTTATGCTGTCTGAAACTTTCATACTGTCTTTCATTTCTAGATGACATATTGACTTCTGCTTTTCATGTTTCATTAACTTCCCACTTTCAGTGAGATGGAACATATAAATTTATGAACTGCTTAAACTTTTACTCAAAGAACAAGAGCATAGTAACTGACACTAATTTAAAAAAAAAAAAAGGCTAAAAAGAATATCCTGTTCTCATGCCAATAAAATCCTCTAAGAGAACTAACTGAATAGTTGTAGGCTACTCAATTCAATAAGCAGCATAAGAAATCAGGGACACTCGGGCTCAGCGGTAGAGCACACACCCAGCATGTGTGAGGCCCTGGGTTTAATCCTCAGCACCACATAAAAATACCTAAATAAAATTAAGATATTAAAAAAAAGAAAAGAAAAAAGAAATCAGAGACGCTCAACAGAAAGCCAAATTAAAAAGTGGAATGGCAGAAGTTATCCTCCATCTTCCATCCTGCTTCTTTTCTCCTTTTAAAACTAACTTCCAAGCCGCAGACAGGTGGCTTCCCAATACATTTCTCAGCATTCTCCACAGCCGGATGTGAAAGTGTGGCTGATTCTTGCCAAGCAGCATGACAAGCAGTAATGCAGTCCATCTACCTTCCTTACCCTCTGTTGCTGGCCACTGTGCAATCAAGAGCTGCTGAGACCTCTCGTGAGAAGTCACCTGACAAAAAAACAAAACTACCCCCACTAGCCTTGGACTACTACTTTTGGGCCACCAAATGAAGGAGAAAAGGTTCTCTCTAGACTCGGGGTATATCAGTTGAGTTTCATTTTTCAAATCAGAAGCATTCTGAATTTAATAGCAAAAGGGTATCTCATACAGAACATGATGCTTCCAATATCAGAGAAAGGGAAGAAATTCATGACTAAACCTCCAAAAATACTCTCAGAATGTTAATGAAACAACTCTCCAGGGAAATACCACTATATGACCCAATGAAGTTGACCACTGCCCAAAAGGTAGAGGAGCAGCAGTAGCTTAGGGCGTGCAAGGGCATCTGCCAGCAAACACCACAGGAAGAAGACAGCTCCTCTTCTCCTGCCTTCCAAACTCCTGTGAGCACAGTCAACCATGAAAACTGATTTCCATACCTTCCAGGCCTCCAGGATACAGGAGGCTAGTCCTCAAGTTCCCAGGGAACACAGGCTGGATGGTGAATGGAGTGAAGCAGACCCTATAGCTTAGACGACATGGGAACTGACATAATTTATGCTCAGGTTAATTAAGCCAAGGTGGTTTAATAAAGAAGAAATATATGGTATAATAACTTGAACTTGTGAAAATACTACCAGAATATTTAATAAGAAGCCAAAAGAATGTGGATAAGGTAAGTCTCAGAATCATTCTTCACTTAATATCACAGTGATTTCAAAACATGAAACTTTCATCCCGCACCCTACCTTGTGATACAGGAAAATAAAAAGCAAGCCAGCAACCACCCTCATTTCTACATGCAGCGGACACTTACAAGAGCGCACTTCATCTGGTATATTAGACATCAAATGACTGAATAATGGCACAATAATGAGAACGTCATTCGAAGCTTTTCACGATAATTTAAAAATCATTCTGAAGTTTTCAATAATGTAGGAAAGCCTCTGCTATTAGGTCAAGGGTAACATTTGTTCGCATTACTTAAAGGTCATTAAAATACATCCTTAATCATAACATGTGGTTCATTACAAATAAAATTGCCTTGCGTTCAATAAAACTAATTAAATGTAAATGGTATTGTTTACTGCTGTATGGATCTTTTGAAATAAATCAGCAAGTCATGATTTATTGAAAATTACTAGGGCCTCATGGTTGTTAATAAATTTGCTTGATCACAAAAGCCAGAAACATATTTTCCAAATGTCTATGGTGCCTGGCAACAAGATCAACAAATGGCATCTGAGCTGCGGGACCTGCACACAGCTTTCACCAGGGCTTCCCGAGGGCTCAGCTCTGGCCTCACCAAGGACACTGGGATGGCAGTGGAACCAGCAGAGCCCACTATGGGCGGCCTGCCTCTATTCTTAGGAAAAGCTTAATGTGTGCAGGCTTGCTGACTATAGATGCCATGACTGCGTGCTCTGACGTGACACAACTGGCAATGCCAAACAGAATATCCCCAATCCATAACAGCAAAGACCTGGGAGTCAAGACAAGCAACAAACCAAACTGCCTTGCCAGTGTCCTTATCAAAAAGATCAATATTTAAAATAACCAATTTTATGAAGCTACAAATTTCAACTGATTAATTAATTAGAATTCAGTTAAATTTTCTTTCTTTCTTTCTTTTTAAGCAAATATTCCTTTTGTTTCATGGTCCTATCAAAATTTGAAATATTTAATAACCACATAGATGTTTCACTCAAATGCTAAGTCATGCTCCCTACTGAAGTACAAGGGCCATAATGTTTTAAAAGTAGCATTACAACAGATGTATAAGCATCTAAATAATCTCAAATATATATTTACATGAGTATGTGTGACACTAATAAAAATGAAAAAGAGTATTCTTACCATATTTAATAGGATGTGACATGCCTTTCTATATCAAAGATATTACCCAAAGTATAGATAATAGCACACTTAAGTTTTAAGTACTTCATTAGTGTATAATTTAAGTACAATATACTACACACAAAGTATAAAATTGTGTGCTTTGATGTATGCCTAAACATTTCCATCAGCCCACAAACTATTTTCGTCCACCTTTTAGCACTACCATCTACTATTCTTCTAGAATTTTCTATGAATACAATTACATTCTTGTTTGTTGGTCAATATTTGGCTTTTCTTTCAGGCACATTCAGATTTTAATTCTGTACTCTTAGCAAAATTAAATCTATTACAAAAATTATCAAGTAGTGTGGCCATTCCCAAGCACCCACCACCAGTGAACCCCAAGATTCTTGCAAGGAGTTTTAGGGGAACACACAGAGGATAGGGCTATCACCCAAGAGTGACAGCAAATAAAATCTTCTTCGGTCTTCTAAAGATTCCTGTCTCCCTTTCTCTTTTAACCTGGGGAAGACTGCCTGGGGATATTCATCAGAAAAATAAACAAAGGATACAAGGACCAACTATGTAGGCAGGGAACAGTAACACTAACCCAGAAAATAGCTCAAATAACATCACAATGTCAACAAGCTGTAAGATGCCCAATAAACTAATTTTAACAAACATTGAGAGAATAACAAACCAGATATCTTAAGACTAAGATAGTGGTGCAGCTTTATTTTGCCACATCAAAAAAATGAAAAGCAAATGGAAGCTACTGGGAAGCAGGATACTGGTGAGCAAATGCCAGGATGGGAGCCATGGGCAAAGAAAACTCTGGTGGAGAAAGGCATGACTGCAGAGGGGAAAGTGGACTGACCGTAAGGAAGGCTTGACCTGGCCAGAGTGCTCACTGGGCAGCACAAACTGAGTGGCACAATGCAATTTCCTTCTCAGGGGTCCCTGCACACCCTGTAGAACTGCAGGGAGCACTTCAGAAACTGTGTTACTATGAAAGCTAATGACCAGCCTCTCACTTTTAGCCTCTACCTATGGAGAGATGTACAAGGCAGTTAAGATGACAAATGGGTACTGGTAGCCTCCGGGCACAACACCAAACCTGAAAACATAGAGGAAAACATACCAACATTGTCCCAACTAAAAACAACACTTTTATAGGCAAAAGCTAATATTATAAGCTAGCAGTTAAGAAGCAGATGGGGATGCTCCACCTGTAGCATGTACTAGGGCCACGGTATGTAGACAGCACAGGCACGTTCAAACTGGATGATTACAGTCAAACACTGCAGAACCATCTGAGAGCAATGGTAAATTGGTGGAAAAAACAACAGTTGTTCAATGAATAGTACTAGTGCAGCCGACTGAGGGGGTTTCTGTTTTCTTAAAAAAGTATGAATTCTCACTTATGCTGGTCCCAAAATAAATGTCTGTTGGATTAGAAATTCTGTATGAAAAACAGAAATCACTTAAAAAGTAATCATTTGAAATACAACAATGAGTGGAAATAGTCTAAGCATAAAATCAAAGGCAATAACCATTTTAAAATACTGGCAGGTTATATTATATAAACATGCTGAACTTTTATACGGTTTAAATAAAATCTTGTAAAACATATAAACCTTACATGAAACAGACTTAAAACATAACGCTGAGAAAACACCCTACCTACAAACAGCAGCTGGGGCCACACCTGCTGCACAGGTGTGTAGCTGTGTGGTGAGGAGGGAGCATCCTTCCAGGAAGAATGTGTGCACAGGGCAGCCGATGCTACAGGCAAATGCTGAGGGCTTCTTCCATTTTATGACTAATGCATTATTTTTAATGCACATTTTACTATTAGTCAGTAAAAATAAATAAACTTCTATTCTTTTTTGAAGGAATGCATCCTAAGGACTGAGGAGCTTCTGAGGTAAACAGAGGGTACATACCAAGTCCTCTCCCAGAGAGAGGCTACCTGGTCGGCAAGTTCAGTCCTCCAGGCAGATGTATCCCTACTGACAAGCCAATCCTCAAGAAACCAATACCTATTTGCTTTAAATTTAGTTATCATCAGAAATGCCATGTAGCTTGTATAGTCCACAGGCACTTAGTTCTCACTAAAAAATAATCAAGGATTTCTTCTATAAGCAATAGTGAATTAACTGGTGTGAGACTTGCCTTCCCACTGAAAGCAACTAGAACAGTCACTTTCAGACACTGGACACAATGACCTCAAGAAACAAACACAGCCATGCATCCCACAGCAGCCCATTCCTATACTGGGGTGATTACACCCCACAGGGTGAGAGTAACAGCTAGGCAGGGAGACAGGCACCTTGAGCTCTGGAGACCAGACCTAGGTAAACTGTGCTGGCATTTGCAGGTAGTACTGGGAAGAAGCCAGGCAAACAAAGTTGCAGAAACCTGCTACCAATTGTCAACATGTACACACACAGGGTGGGATTACATCTGGCCACACCAAGCATTAACAGAGAGCTCCAAATTGCATCATCCCAGGGCAACAGAGCTGGGGAGAGACTGAGAGTCAAGAGGGGCTTGCAATTCAGTAGGTCCTGGAAGGATCCCAGAAGGACTGCATCCTGGGAGCAGGATAAAAAATCCAGTATCTACTCATGGCAAACCTCTCAGCAAATGAAACATCACAGTAAAGGGACTCTGGTCCATCCTAACGAAGTTTAAGAACAAGACTTGAAAAGAGAAAGCCCATCTACAAGTTGCTAAAGTAAAAAAAAAAAAAAAAAAAAAAAATTAAAAAATAAGAGGCTCTGAAGTAGGAAAAAAAATCCCTAAAAATTTTATAATATCCAGCACCCAATTAAAAAAATATCAGACATGCAAAAAAACGCAGAAAAGTGTGACCTATCACAAGAAGAAAGTTTTAAAAACAGAAACATAACCAGAAACGACAGAGAAATTGACAATACAGAAAGAAATTAAGTATTATAAGCTGCTGAAAAATCTGATTAGTTCCAAATCCATAAACAAAATTCACTTCATAATTAAAGAGTTTCCCAAAATGTAAACTCTTGGATCAAATGGTTTCAAAGGTGAATTTGTTCAACATATAAAAAAAGAAATAACACCAATCTTACATCAACCACTTGAAACATACGAGAGGCAAAATGACTCTCTAAATTGTTTTATGAAGCCAGCATACTCCTAGATATCAAACTAAAGACATTAAACAAAAACAATCCTGAGCAATATCCTTCCTGAACATAGACATAAAAAATCCTTAACAAAATGTCAAATGCTGCAATATGTATGAAGGACTCTCAGCAAGACAAAACAGTGTTCGTCCCATTCTGCTGGTAGTGTAACAAGCATAAAAACTGGTCCACAAAATTATTATTAATAATGGTGAAAAACCACATGCTCACCTCAATAGATACAGAAAAGCCTTTGAAAAATCCCGTACCTACTCATGGAAAATCTTTCAGCAAATGAGACTAGGAAGAACTTCCTCAACCTGATCAAGGTATCCATGAACGACTGACAATTATCCCTACACACAAGGGCTGAATATGTCCCCCAGGATGAGATGGAACACAATAAATGGTCTCTGCACTTTTCTCCAACACTGACTCAGGTCAAATGTGATACTGCAAGTGAAGAAACAGATGGCTGCTATACAGACTGGAACGCCAAACTTAAAGATCTCCATTGCACAACCACCTAGACAATACTTTCTAGGTGGGCAGACACTACACCAAAGAAGATACACAGATACCAAACAGCATGTGAGGCAAAGCTCACAAAACAAGTCATCAGGGAAATGGAACTAAAATGGCAGAGACCTCACCACACAAAGTCATGAATAATAAGATCAAAATGGTGACAACACTGATGTTGCTGAAGACAGATACTGGACCACTCTTCCACTCCTAATGGAGACAGTGAATGGTACTGCCATCATGAAAAACAGCTGGGCAATTACTCTGACATGCAGAAGCTGCTTGTATACCTTCCCCCAAAACCCTTTGGGTGGGAAAATGCCTCAATGCTATATTTGTGACTTCAAGGCATGGGAGCTGTCCTACTGTCCCCGACCACTGGGAAGATACGAGAGTCAACCGGTTGATGGGGGCAATGATAGCAAATCTGACTCCTATAATCTCTTCATCCACTGGTCTAGGAGAATCTGCCTTCTGTCATCATCAATCATAGAAAAGAAGAGCTGTGACAACTCAGAACACAGAGATTAATACCTGATATATCCTACAGAATGTAAAGAAGCCATCACAGAGCACTGAGAATTAACAGACTACAACAAATCATCTAGATGGTATGCTATTGGCTTTAATGGAGAAATCCTGATCCAGAGCAGAAATTCAGGCAGTTTTCGAAATAAACTTCCAAACTGGGGAATGAGTGGGACTATAAGATATACAGAGACAAAATAAGAGACATATTTCTATATGTTTAAAATTGGGGAAATTAAAGGGAGGACACACACTTCCATATATCTGGTTTTACTGATTTGGAGGATTACAATATACATGAGCATACATGTACACTGCCTGTTGGCAAGCACCAACATGAAATGGCAAAGGTAAGGGACAAACAACCAAATGAGAAAAACAGGAAGGATGTGATGGAAAATTCCAGTCTATTAGACTTCCAAGAAGTATAGATTTAAACAATAGCTGTCAACGTTCTGTCAAAATGAATTTTTTTTCTTTCATGCTTATGTTAAATATTTTAAAAGATAATGTCTGGTAATCCATCTGTCACTAGTTACTGAGTGTTTTGGTACAACTCTTCTCCAACAGTTTAGAAAAACCAGAAGCCTGAAATTGTGGAACATTTTATCCCATAATTCTTGCTATCTGACCAGCTATTTGGATGCTCTCCACATAAGATTTGCTACTTGGATGCCCTCTTTTAGTGTCAATATATTTTAAAATAAATAAAGTAGAAGTTGCTTCCCTGGCTCCATGGAAGGGTGCTAGAGGAGGCTGGTCAGCTAAGAACGGTCACTATGCACCTCAGGGTGAGAAAACTACAACCTGTGTTCCAAATCTAGCCTGGATTCACTCTGTATGGCAGTAGAGGCAAGCATATGTGGTATTTTTAAGTTGTCAAAAGAGAAAGAAAGAGAGGAGATGGTGATGGTGACTCTGGACAACACATTCTCATGTGATGAAGAATACACAAAGGAATAAGAAGCTTGTTGGGGCCCACTGGTTCTGAAAAAGCCAGAGAACACAGAGAAATGACTTCTAATGTAGGGACTACCTGAAATAAACACTGTAGATGGAAGAAGCATGGCATCCCAGCCCCACATGTGCCACTTTCTAGTTTCCAGAAAGTGCAGCAGAGAGAGATTCGGTGGCTCCTGCTGTCCACAGCAGCTGCAAACCATCTGCAGCATAAGCAGTAGGTACTCCCATCCTGATGCAACTACACAAAGGGCAGTGACGGAATCAGCAGTACCTAACCTTCTTTCCACAGCTGAAACAACTGTGTGGTCAAAGGTCACCCTAGACACTCTCAATCTTGCTTTACTCTCCATGGAATCATCGAATCACGTAAGACAAAGCTGTTCTCACTCAGATCAATACTAGATACAAGCTAAAAGAAAACAAACATCAAATGACCACAACTAGGGTTTTTTTCAAGAATGGAGGGAAAAAACAATACATGTATGCCAGTATAGAAGATTCTTTTTTTTTCTTTTTTTTTTTAAATATGGGATGCTTCACGAATTTGCGTATCATCCTTGTGCAGGAGCCATGCTAATCTTCTCTGTATTGTTCCAATTTTAGTATATGTGCTGCCGAAGCACGCACAGTTTAGAAGATTCTTGACATTTGTAAGAGCTGTTTTAGAGATCACTGGAAATAAACACCATCCATGACCTTGCTCTCTGACCCAACCTCTACCTTCTAAAGTGACATACAAACACTTGGTGGACTCAAGCTGGAGCCTTTCTCCTTTCCCTGGCTCAAGAGACACTGCAAAACTCACTTCCTTCTATCAGAGAGGTTCTCCATGCTTCATTAGAAAGACAGACTGGGCTCAAACGCTGATTAAACCAGGGTTGAGTCCCAGTCTCTCAAAGTAGTACCTTGAGTAGCTATTAGGGAGTAAGCTAGTTAGCAACAATGGACCTTCTGTGTCCCACCAAAGTCCTCAACTTTGAGATTATTTAATGAGAATGTAAAAAAGTAGAAAAAGAAAAATGAAAGTCTAAAGTGTGAAGCAAAAAAAAAAAAAACAAAACAATATAAAACAGATTATGTGCTTATAAACCCCAGGAAGTATTTTGGTTAGAAATAATAAAACAACAAAACAAGTTCTCAATGTATTTTCATAGTGTATATAACTTATATGGCATGAACAGAAAGGTCCTTACTCCCTAGACATTCCCACTGAAGACAAAAGTTTACATGTATCCCTTTATTTGCACACATCTTGATGGTTCTCACCCCTAAGGCCGGCAGCCTTTGAGTGCAGCTCACAGCCACCTTCAGCTTCCAGTCTGTCTCACCATCCAGCTGGTCCGTTCGAATGAAACATGAACCTTGGAAGTAGAGGAAGAAAAAGTCACAACTCTCAAAATGTACTACAGAAGGTTATTCCTGAGCTAAAGTGCACAGATCCAGGCCAGAAGAGATACATCCTGAGAACAAAAACCTTCAAAGGCCTTCATTTTGATATGATATGCTATGACTGACAGATCAAGTCTCTGAAAAGATACAGCCATTCAATGTTGTTGGTTTTTTGTTTTTGTGTGTGTGTTATTTCAATATTTTATTTAGAGACAGGGAATCACTGGGTTACTGAGGCCTCACCTAAGTTGCTGAGGCTGACTTTGAACTCACAATCCTCCCATCTCAGCATCCCACGCTGCTGGGATTATAATCGTGTACCACCATGCCAAGCCCATTCAATGTTTTTGATCACCTGATTTCTATTCGGTGTTTCTGCCTTTTAAGGTTTAATATTAACTACTATAGAGACTACAGGGGTCATTTCTACCTTGAATGTCTTTTGAGAGTGACAAAAAAATGAGACACACAAAAATCTCCAAGAGTGCATGATATTACCTTGCTAAAAAAATGTTACATTTACCACCACAGAACATATATTCAATAATAACAGCACAGCTAATGTGCTACTGGACACTCATAAACATATCTGATTTTTTAAATATATTCTTTTAGCTGTCAATGGACTATTATTATTATTATTATTTTACTTATTTATATGTGGTGCTGAGGATTGAACTCTCTCAAGCATGCGAGGAAATGCGGTGCCACTGAGCTACAGCCCCAGCCCCGCTATTTGATTTTTAATACAGAAAAATATCAAGTTACAAAATTCCACTGACCCTCCAAGACTGAGTTATATCATCCCATTTCTCAGAATGTACCCTGAAGACAGAACATGAAAAGCACAAAATGATGTAATTATGTAAAATTGTGGATGTGTAACCAACGTGATTCTGCAATCTGCATTTGGGGTAAAATTGGGAGTTCATAACCCACTTCAATCTAATGTATGAAATATGATATGTCAAGAGCTTTGTAATGTTGTGAACATCCAATAAAAAAAAGAGAGCAAAAAAAAAAAAAAGAAGCTGGAAGAAAGACCATCTTTGTTATAAAGTGGCAAAAAACTTGAAAAAAAAAAAAGAAAAGCACAAAATGACAAACTCTCAGAACTATTCACTGCAATACTGTTTACAAAAACAAAAGGTTGGGGGCAAAAAGAGAACTAGCTGAATAAAGGAGAGCACAAGGGAAAAGAAAGGAAAACAAAGAAAGACCCCTACATACTGTTATCAAATGACTTCTAGGACACATGCTGACATGAAGGAAGTAAGAGAACATTATGTACAGAACACTAACTCACAGTAAGAGAAAGGAAGGAGAAAGGAGAATAAACGTGTGTATAAGTGTGTGAATATCTGTGTTTGAGCTTTAGTGTGTGCATCCATGTACATTTGTACTGTGTATTTGTATCCGTGCATGTGTCTAAGTGTACATGTATCCCTTCATTTGCACACATCTGTGTGTAACTGTCTAGATGCATGTGTATCTGTGTATGTCTGTGCTTTGTTTGTGTAGGTACACAGCTGTGGGTATGCACAAGTGCATCATACCTATATGGAAAAGAATGGACAGGAAGAGAAGCCAGACCCGACTACATCTTACTTGATACTGTTCACTTGGAAAGGATACATGCTTTACATAATTGAAAAATCAAATTGCAACAAGCATTACATGCCCCATGCCAATCTCTGTCCTTCACTCCTTCTGGAAGGTGCCAGGGGCACCAGCTGCTGATGGCTGCACTGCAGAGTCCACCACCTACTTGCACGGGCTTGCCATTCTGGTATGTCACCAAATTCTCTCTTCACCTACAGATCTCCTTCCCTGTTATTTCCTCTGCTGAAGGTCTAGGTCTGCACTGCACTGAATGCACATCCACGGTCCCACACCAGGGGTGCAAGGGGCAGTGTCCACTCTACAATGGCCCTACAGCCACTCATGCTCGATGCACAGACCCACTTGTTACACTATAGGGTGCAGGGCAAGACAGGCTTTTCAAGTCCAGGTGGAGTTAAGCCCAAGCAGAGAAGCTTCTACTCAGTGTATTAGGTTGGTCACCTAGTAGAACAGCTTCTTAAGTAAGGACTGGCTCATGGTTCTTCACCCTCGACATTCTAAGACAAGGAGTTGGTACTCTGCCACCCTCAGCTAGTGCTCCATGGGGGAGGCACATGGATGAGCTGCAGTATTGATGTTTCAATACAACGTGCTCATTATTACCATTACAGAATCTCAAATTGCCCCACATTGTCCATTGGGTACCTCTTTAGGTTCTTGCCTTAGTCCTGATGACATGAATCTATTAGATTTTGACAGTCTCCTTCACAGTCTGGTACTGCAGAATACTACTAGGTTGAACATCATTTCTAGGTCTTTTCAGTGAACAAAAGCAAGAGGTAAAAGTGTGTGTGTGTGTGTGTGTGTGTGTGTGCACGCGCGCGCGTGCGTGTTTGTGTGTTGCACAAAGTACACCCTGTGTTCACACTGATCTCGCCAATCCAAAGTCAATGTTGTGGGGTTTCTCATGACCCCTTATCGCTTCCAGCTGCATCTCCCTTCTTCTGCATCAAGCACCCCGATTCTCAAGGACATGGAATGCAGAATGAGAATCCTACCAGGCCCCATGGCTGCAGGTGGTCTATTCTTTGGGCTTTTACAGGGATAACTGGTAAGCTCCTTCTGTGTTAAATGCTGGGTGTAGACTACTGGTTTTATCTGGCAGTCTGATTTCTCTTTTGTGTATGTATGAACGACCTTTGTCATAAATAAACAAACAGTATTATGGAAGTCTATTGCTACACAATGATCCTCATGTTTAAATCTGTTAACATGTGACAGAGCCACACGTCACTGAACAACAGGAGTACCTTCTGAGAAATGCACCACTGGGCAATGTTGCTGGGTATACCAATGCAAACCCAGATGGCACAGGTTACTTGATATGGCCTCTTGATGCAAACAAAGGATGTGGTGAGCACAAATCTGTATGAGCTTGCTGCTAGAGTAACACAGCATACTCGTTTACAATAAACACTCTCTCTCTCTCTCTCTCTCTTTTTTCAACAAGTAGGAATACACTCTCAAGTAACAACAAAAAATACAGTATAGGAATATCTCAATGATTAACACAGTCGTGCATTATCATTACCAAGCGCTAAGCATGTTCATAACTGACATGCCCTTCCAGAAGACTGGCAGCACAGGTTTGTTCATACCAGCATCACTTCACTCACACACATGTACACTGCACTGCTTACAGCATTAAGACCCCCAAGACACCACTGGGCGATAAGAACATTTCAGCTGCACTAAAATCTCATGGGGTCACCCTCATAAACATGGCCTGTGGTTGGTTGAGAAGTCCCACTTGGTGCATGACTCCATGTTCATGTTTCTGAAACCATAGACAGCACCACAACGTACCCATGACAGAGAGTCCAGGTTTCCTGTGTTAACTCCTCCTCTCACCCCTCCTCTACCAGCTGCAGGAATCCAACAATGACCCATGTGGTATTACAGCTCTGCCCCATTACAGGCAGGGTTTGAGAAGACACAAAGACTATGCTGCAATAACCATCACCCACGATCTCAGAACCTCATGTAACAACTTGCAGTAATGGGACTGCACCCACTAGTGCGTGGTATGTATCCTAAGGAAAAACTGCAGATACACTGTAATAGCTTTCAGTTGCCATTCCAGGAGTGCAATGTTGCACTACAACTTGGAGACTATCATGTTCAAACCTCTGCACAGTACGCAGGCAGACTATATCCACTTGGTGCAGTTACCATGGGGCCATAAAGATAACTGTCCAGGCTAGATCCAAGCCATGTGATCTTATTCAGCAACTGTCCCATGACTGCTGAAAACCTATCAGGACACCAAAACTCTCCTCCTGCCAGTTATAAATGTATGGGAAAATGAAAGAAATAAAACTGGCATTTACTGAGTAGATGGGAACTTACAATAGCAAGAATGCCGGGAATGAGAGTCTTGACTCTGCTCTTAAGTTCTGTGGAAGCTCCCTGGGTACTTCTTGCCTCCTTCCACTTGCCACAAAACTCTAGAAGAAGCAGATTGTTCCCTTCTGGGCTTTGGCCCAGTCCTACTCTTGGCTGAGGTGGGACTGGCCTAGAATGCTCATCCTGGCGCAAGAGTTCCATCCTGGTGAGACTACAGTGGGCATGTCTTACCTCAAGATATCTTCATCCTATTCGTTACCATGATTTCCCTTATTTATATCAAGAAGTTCATAACAATAAACTCCTGGGGCTGCAAACCATCAATCTGTCAGAAAGGCAGCAGTGTGAATTTTCTTATGGCCACCTTCTTTTCCTACCACTTTACACACTCTCAGGTGGCTTCCTTCAGAGTTCTGGAATGGCAGGACTTCCTGCAGTTGTGCACACCAAGACTGTCACTTTCTACCACTTTTCTAGAATGTTTTCCCCTGTGTGTTTCCTGATAGACTTTAAAAAACTCAACTGAAGAAACTGCAAGATGCCCAGTTACAGTGACAATAACAGGAACAAAAGGCCATATTACATAACAGGCTTTAAAAGTTGAAACAATGCCTCAATACACTGGCTGGAGTAATGAAGTTGTGCTTGATGGTAAAAGGCAAATTCACTTTGAGAAGGCGGCAACGCAACCACATACTTTGCTGTCTACATGTGAGCTGCATAAAAGTGTGCAGAGACCAGTCACCAACAGACTCAACAAAGTGAAGGAGTAAAGGGGTGATCACCAGTTAGTCACATGGTACCCAGGCTGTCTACAAGGTGATCTGTGGACGGAAGAGTCAAATATAAAATTTAAACTTCACCTAATTATTCAATTATTATATGTCACAGTAATGAAAACTTGGTATATATCATCAGGGAACTGGTGTTATTTGTCTTAACTTTCATAATGAGATTTGTAGACAAGGAAAATGTACAAAGCAAAACTTTCTACACAAAAAATACAAACTGAAGATGTAAAAACTTTGTGATCCTGAATCTGAACTGGAAATCATCAGTGCACCCTTGACAAATTATTCTTTCCAAAAAGAGAAATCAACCAGTTGCAGTGGCACAGACCCACAATCCCAGAAGCCCAAAAGGCTGGACACAGGAGGTTCACAAATTCAAGGGCAACCTGGGAAACCTAGCAAGATCCTGTCTCAAAATTAAAAACAAAACAAAAAGGCTGGGGAAGTGGCTCATTGGTAAAGTACCTCTAAGTCAATCACAAGTACCAAAAAGAGAAAGAACAAACAGAAATCAAGCTCCTTCCAAAGAAAATACTCAGGAGGAATCAGAGCTGCTTGAGACCTGTGGTGGGGCAGGAGTGAGGAAGAAAGAGGCTGAGACAGTACCCTTCCATGCAGGAAGGCCTGTGGGCAGGCACCACTGTCAAGAGACCACGGAGGCCCTCCACATAGAAGAAAGGGGCAATCTGACTGTGAGAAGCCGTCACGAGCTGTGCAGCATCAACATGTTCAAGTGCATGGGACATAAATCTACTAAAAAGTCTTTGCCTGCCTGTGTTAAGAACCCACCATGTTCTTTTGTTGTTGTTGTAAACTGATGAACCATAATTGTATTTATTACAGGGAATAAAATGTTGTTATGTGATTCAAGAACACAATGTGAAATAGATAAAGCTATTCAACATATCTATTACCTCAAATACTTGTCATTTTCTATAGTAAGACCATTTGAAATTTACTCTCTTAGTTATTCTGAACTGTACAGCATACTATGACTAGCTAAAACAGATGTAAAAATAAGTAAATAAATAAATAAAAATCAAAAGGGCCTTATTCCTGTAGCATTGGGCCATTGCCACTGTAGCCTTTGGTGGCCACAATTGTCTCTCTGTCTGTGAGATGGATGGACTGTTCCAGATTCCATGCGGAACTGAAAACACGCAGCCTGTGTCTTTCTGTGGCTGGTTTATTTACCTCAGCAGAACATCCTCCAAGTTCGTCAGGTTGCACAAGTGATAGGATGTGCCTCTTTCTAAAGGCTAGGCAGTGCACCACTGTGCACACATGCCAAGTCACCCACAGCACATCCTCTCCAACCACTTGATGCCTATGGACACTGGCCAATGGCCCCATACCTGGCTACTGTGAGTAGCCAGGATCACAGGTTTCCAGACATCCCTGCAACATAATGCCTTCAGCTTTCTTAGGTAAAAATCCATAATTGGGATTGCTGCAGTAAATGGAAATTCTATTTTTAGTTTTTCCAGCATATTGTTCTTCAAATAAGTAAATAAAGGGAGTATCGAAGATTTGTTTTGCCTTTCCTGAAATTTCAGAATAATCAAAACAGTTGATAGGAACAAATTCTAAGAGAATGTCAATTTCAAAGAGAAAGGGAAGGAGTTAACACTTGTCAACAAGGAAGGAACCAGTGGGTCTGGACAGAGCTCCCTGTGGCTGCTAACCCAGGAAAAACAAGGTGGGCCAGAGCACACCTGTCTACTCATCACCTCACTCCAAGAGGGCCATCTGAACATCATGCAGCTGGCACCACACCAGGACACACAGAGTAGCAGTGACACAGCATCCATCAACAAAAAGAGAAGCAGCAGAAAGAAATCTGAAAACAATCATAATGAAGTCTTTAGACTTTGCTACTAGTTAACAGGAAACAAAGGCAGAGCTTAACTAACACCACAGTTGTGCAATCAGGCAAATCTAAAATATGGGAAATTGTTTAGGTCAAATTACTCTGTTTCTTCAATAAGTAAAAAAGAAAGAAGAAAGAAAAGGAATTATATAGGTGAAAACAGACTTAAGAGACATACTCACCAAATGCAATGTGTCAGACCATAGGCCCTGATTTGAATAGATAAAAAGAAATAAGAAATTAGAGAATCAGAAAGTTGGAAAGTAACTGCATATAAGATGATGGAGAATTTTATGGGATGACAATGGGACTGTGGTTCTGGTTGTAAAATGCCGAGGAACTTACAGACACAATCACACAGTATTGGGATTCCTTTGCCACTGGAGGAGAGGATGAGATTGATTTAAGGCACTGTCACTTCAAGAAAGAGAATAGTTGACTGTTTCCTGTTCTCTCTAAACACAGTAAGCACCACCAAACACTACTCATAAAAACATCAGAAGGTTCTGGACTGGCCAACAAGAATTCTGCCCACTGAACAAAGCCTTCAGGATGAAGAGAAAGCATCAAAAGGCACTGAATGTCGGGAGGCAACAATAAACTGCACATATAATTGTTATGTGTGAACACCTAGAGTGAGAAGCACCACAGCTCACTCAGTAAACACTTCTAAAAAATGCTCAAAGTCCACAAAAAGTCTGGGACAACATTGACTGACCTTCACATACTCCCTTGTTTTGTAGTGGTGGGACCAAACCCAGGGCCTCACAGATGGCAGGCAAGCTCCCTACCACTCCCCCCCACCCCACCCCCGCAAACTCTTCTTCAAGTGTTAAACCATCTCTGCTCTTGTAGCCATGAAGTACCACCTTTTTTACTCTTTTAAATCCCCATCACTTTGAAACCTCTGTGGCTAACATCAACAAGGTTGGCTGCCAAACCCAACAGACCCTTCACATCACTCTCCAATGGCCTCAGAGCAGCACTGGGCAACAACCTGTTCCTTCATGCAAGCGCTCTCCTTTGGCCTTACCGATTCCATGTGCTGCTGGATCCTCCCCTAGCTGTCTGCCTGCACCTAGGTTTGCAGTGGTATCCCCATATGTGTTCTGAAGACACTTCTCCTTTCTCTACAAAAATCTCCTTTGATGACAGGGGTAAGTAGCAAGAAGGGACTAAGTACATCACAATTCCAGGAAGCACAGCTCAGTTAGAAGCCACCTTCCAAAGACTGTGGGGTGAGAAACCAACATAACACCAAATTAAGTAAGAGTCTACTCTACTGATTAAAAACTGCCCTGCAGCAAATCTCTCAAAAAAAATGTACAAAATACATGTGCATAGTAGAATGTCTCTTCCTCTTTCTCAAAAATGGGGAAAGTCACTAACACCTGCTGAGCAGCTGCTTACTGAGAACCAGTCAGAGTTCCCCCAGTATACCTGAGGTATGCTGCCATCCACTGAGAAAACCTATTCCAGCCTTTCAGACAGACAAGCCTTAAATCTCAAGGGAAGGTATACAGTCCAAAAACCTCGATCAGGTGTACTGCACCCCAAATCCAAGCCTTACAGCATCACACACCTTAGTCCCCCTGCTGCAGCACCTAGCCTCACAGCTGAAGCACTGAACAATGTGAACTGTGATAAACAAACATCTACTTTTGGAGTGACCTAGCTGAACTACTTCTGCAAAACCCACTCCCTGCAGGAGCAACCTCAGCAACCCTGCTCATGGTCTGCTAAGCCCTGGCTCCACACACACCACCTACTGGTCAAGGGTGGTGCTGCAACTTGTTTGAGGGGTCAGGTTCTGCAGTGCTAAGGGCTGATCAGGGAAGGCAGGGTCCTGCTCTAGTTCACTCAGGAAGCGGCTTTATAGGCACTGTCCCTGCTCTCCTGAGACCACACCCTAGACACTAACAGATACTTCTGATCTCATGCTTAAGCTGAGCTATGTAGGACTTGTGCTGGGTCAGGGGAGCATGAGTGATTTAGCCCCAGTGCCAGTGAGGCTGTGGCACTGCTAAATTTTCTCTGGGGGAATCCTTCTGAGTTTTCCCCAGTCCCCCTGTGATAGCTCTTAGAGCCTAGCACAGGCACACAGCTTCCCTGTCGAGGATTCTGGGACTCTCCAAGGAGGTTCCTGCTGTGTTGCTATCTCCTACCTTGAACTGTTGACTACCAAGTTCTCCCAAATTGTTTAATGATGCCCTGGCATAAACTGTGCCAGGCTCTGTTCCAAAGTCTACTGCCTGCAGAAATCTGTTAGAACATGTGAGCCACTGCACTGGAGCTAGGACAGGACATGTGCTTTTCAAGTGCCCTTGGGGTGGGCTTGTGGTAGCAGTCCCTCCAGGAGTGTCCACTGGCTGACCCACTAGCTAGACCTAGGAATCACTGGGGTGGGGCACCTATAAGGCTGGAGCAAAGCTCTTGCCTATGAATAGGAACTGGAAGCAGAAGGGCCAGCACAATATCCTGACAGAAGTTTGCTGAGCAGGGCTTCTGCATCACGGTCTGAGAAAAATCAGAGAGGGGCCACCTCTGCCTGGGATGAGGCCTTCGCCTCCACCAACAAGAAGCAGAGAAACAAAGCCCTTGGTCTAGAATAGAGCTTCCTTCTCATGGAGCTGAGGCAAGGAAGAGGAAAGGCAATTTGCCTTCCATATATACTACCTATTGGTGAAGGGCGGTGCTTAAACTTGCTTGGCTAGTCAGGTTTCCACCCTGTGCTACTGGCTATGTGTGGCTTGGAGACAAGTCAGTCTCAATTCCCATAGATTCAATCTGTTCTTAGTGGAAATAACGGTCTCTGAAAAATATGGAAACAATTACTCTCAAAAGACACATCACCAAGCATTTAAGATTATTCATTTTAGGGACTCTCCAATGAAAATAAAAAAACTACTTGGCAACTTTTGGAGACACTACTGATTTTCACAACAAGGAGGGAGGCCAGGGAATGCCACCTTCATCAAGTGTGAGGTGAAGACACCCAACAGTGCATTAATATAGATCCCACAGCAAAGAAAATACAGAGCCCTACGTATGACATGACAAAGGTAAGGACCTCTGCACCAGAGGTTTGTGACTAAAACCTGGCATGACACAAGGAACAGCCAGATGGTTCAAGGCTGAACAGTTCACTAATTGACACTCCTTGTCAAGTTACTTTATCTTATTAGGACTCACTGTTTTTTCTTCTCTACAATGGGGAAGTAAGGTGTCACATGGAGTGGTGTTATAAAAATCTACTACACTCAGCCATGAGGGCATGCACTAGGAAGTCACTGACTGGTAGCAAATTATTTCTCAAAAATAGAGAAACACTTGTGCTTACTGCTGGACATTCTTTCAATCTCACTCTTCATAACCATCAAATGCTTTTCTCTTCCAAATGATGCACTGTCAACTAATCACAGTGCCACCAATGTAGTGCCTCAGATGTGTCCTAACCATGTAGTCACTTTAATTCTAACCCTTTTAGCTATCCTCAATATGGGCATTTGAATGTGAAGCTGCTTCTCTCAGGCACAGTAAGATCAGAGCTATAACAAGATTTTCCAACCATTTGCTTTATCAATTAATGATATATTCAAGAGTTTTTCTCTGATTACATACACTTTAAATTATGATGTATGTAAATAAACATATATTGTACGTTATTTTTCCTAAAGATTATATGAAAAGAACAACACTGTCTACAGCTGACGAATTTCAACCAGGAACCAATAAGAAAATTTGTACTTCATGTTATTTTAAAGTTCAATGTTTTTTCGAGATTTTTTTCTCTTAAACATGTGAATGTATTTGATTAAAAAAATAAATAAAAGTAACTTCAACGGAACAGATTCTCATTTCTCTCCAGTCTGCTCCAAATCTACTTTCTAAAATTTAAATAAGAACAGGTGAGACTCTCTGGAAGGTCTTAAATTTCAGACATACAGGGTATCTAAAAGTTAAACCAATTATCTGGATCTCTGTAGAAATATTAAACACTGAAAACAGTGCAGTTGTCTTTCTTTAAAAAAAGAAACATATCATGTTAAATAATTATATGCTATTTTTAAAACTTAGGAGGTAAAATGACATACTATTTTTCCCCCAAGCACAGTTAAACTTACTAACCACACAGCAATTGCTACAATAGGGGCAGGAGGGGTACTGCAGTAAAATCTGAAGCATATCAACCTGGCTTATCTTGAGAGAGCCAGATCTAGTAATTTTTAACAGAAGCACGAGCTACAACGAATGCCAGTTATAGATCAGTAAAAATGAATTATTAAATTGGTCTGCTTATATCCTATTACAGACTTCTTATGAATACTTGATTTTATTTTGAATAATTGACAAGAGTTGACAGGAAAGGACAGGTTTAATGACCACCAAATTAAGATCAACTCGTGTATGTGTCACATTGGAGAGCCACATCAGGTGGTGATGAAGTAACTGAAGGACCCTGAGAGACAGCTGAGTCTGTCATAGTGTAACAAGTCACCTCTCAGCATTAGCAGGTAGCCTGGACCAGCTTATGGATCTAGCAGCTCTGAAAGAAATGGGCCACAGTATATGCCCAACAAAAGAGAAATAGACATTGACTTCACATTTCTAATACCAGGGCCCTGGTCATTAAACTTAATTTTTAAATCATTTATATGACTTAATGACTCTGCATGAAATTTTTAAGCTGGAGGCAAGATAAATAGCACTACAGAGATAATGCAGATGAGGAGAGTGTCATTTACCTACCCTCGTCCAACTAACAAGGGATAGCTGGGGTACTGTAATATGTCCTGAACATTTCAATTATAATGTCATCAACTTAGGACACAAGTGAAAAAGATATTGGCATTTATAAGAGATTGATGAAAATTAGTTTTAAAGCATTAATTTCTCTTAATACCACTAAAAGAACTGTGTGCACCCAGGAGATATTTGATCTGAATTAAGAAACTGATGAAGCAATTGATTGATTGGAATTTAAGCCATCAGTCACCAGATCCATCAACAGCTTCATTTACATTCTAAACAATCCACTCACAGCTCAATAGAATACTCCGTATTAATACACAGTCAATGTGATGCCATGAACAGACTCACCAAGCTGTATTGACAAGCACCCAGCTGCTGTTGTCCAAGCTTGAACACACTGTTATATCTAGGACTTCTGTATTGACTAAGGTTTAAAGACTTTAATTACAGTAAATAATATACAAGTTTTTTTTTTATGTTGGTGCATTATAGTCATACATAAGACTAGCCTTCATTTTAACATACTCAAAAATGTATATAAAATGCGTAGATCCGTTTCAATCCCCAAGACTTCCCCTTTCCCTCCCATTCTTCCTCCTTTGATCCCCTTCCTCTTTTCTACTGGTCTTCCTTCTATTTATTTATTGCTTTGTAAACACTGCAATATAGTTAAACATAAAAGTAGTTCTGCGACATACTCACACATGCCATAACATAATTTGGTCAGTTTCATTCTGCAGTTCCTCCCCTTCCCTATTCCTCCCTTCTTCTCAATCCCCTTCCTCTACCCCACTATTCTCACTTCTGTTTTCATTAGATTTTATATATAAAGAATATATATATATATATATATATATTAGATTTTATATATAAAGAATATATATATATTAGATTTTATATATAAAGAAAAAAAAAATATATATATATATTCTTTATTTCTCTCTAGCTTCTGTAGGAAAAACACTTGACTCTTAACTTTCTGAGTCTGGCTTAGTTCACTTAGCATGACATTCTCCATTTCAACCATTTACCAGGAAATGACATTTAATTTCATTCTTCTTTGTGGCTGAGTAGAACTCTGTTGTGTTTATGTTTATACCACATTTTCTTTATCCATTTGTCTGCTGACAGGCATTTGGACTCGTTCCATAACATGGCAATTGTGAACTGTGCTGCTATAAACATTGGTATGCATTTATCACTACAGTTTGCTGATTCTTACCTCTTTTGGATAAAATACAAGGAATGGGACAGCTAGGTTATATGGTGGTTCCACTCCTAGTCTTTTGAGAAATTTCCATATTGCTTTCCAAAGTGGTTGTGCTGATTTGCCATCATGCTCAACATATGCTTCAACAAGGAGGAGAATATGGAAGGAACTGTCAGTCTGAGGGCCCCAATGCTCCCGGTGATATTGAAGGTGAAGTCATAGGCTGAGACTGAGTGTGCAGGTGGTGAAGGCAAACTGAAGCAGAGACAAGAAAACTCCTTTCAAGATGATGTGTGGGCAGTCAGGAAGAATGTCTTGAGGTTCACAGAGCTGTGTGTCTCCTCTGCCACCAGATGTGGGAGAAGAAGAACTTGAGGGCCAGGGAAGCAGGGTAATGGGGCAAAGAGGGTGTGTGGGAATAGCAATAGTAGTTTTACAGGAAGGTATATTTGTTAATACGCTTTAACATATAAGATATACTTTAAATGAGTGCACCTAACTGTACATAAACTTTCCTGAATAAAGCTAATTATATTTAAAAAGCAAAGATTAACAGAATAGAAGGAAAAAAATCAAGATTCAACTATACACTGTCTACAAGAGACACACTTTAGACTAATTCAAAGACACAGAAGGCTAAAGATAATAGGAAACAATGTGAACAGTAAGCAATAGAGAGCGGGCATCTCCAGGACACGTTAAAATGATCAAAGGGCCAATCCATCCAGCAGACAGCTATGTGTAACCCAAACAACAGTCATAAATACATGAAGGAGAAATAGAAACAACAGCAAAAATAGCTGCAAGCTACACCACTTTACTTTCCACCATGAACAGAATAACTAGATAGAAGACAATAAGATGTGACCAATGCTGCAGACCCACCAGAACTGACAAACACCCACCGACTGGACATGCCACATCTCAGTGACAAAACACTGAGCCTGCTCTAGAGCACAGGGGCTCACTTCAGAGCACAGATCTGGGTCAATCTGCCTGAGGCCACAGAGTGTGTTCTCCAACCGCAACAGAATGAAACCAGAAATCAGCGATGGTAGGAAATTTAGAAAAATCCACAAATACCTGGAAACTAAACATCTTCATCATCAAACAATGGGTTAAAGAAGAAATCACAAGCAAGATTTAACAATGCTATTGAGAGCATGAAAAGGAAAACACAACATACCAAACTTTTTGGGATGCAGCAACAGCAGCATTTGGGTGGAAATGTAATTTTAATGCCTATACTATAAAGACCTCATCTAACTTTCCACCTTAAGAAAATAGAAGTACAAAAGAAAACAGAACCCAAAATGAATGGAAGGAAGTAATAAAGACACTGAAATAAGAAATAGAGAGTAACTGAAAAAAATTATTAAAACCCAAAGTTAGTTCTTTGGAAAGATCAACAAAATCAACAAACCTTTAGCTGGAGTGACTAAGAAAAAGAGGAGCATCACATTATTAAAATCAAGAACAAAGGAGAGGACATCACTACCATCACTGAGGAAATAAAAAGTATTACAAGGGAATACTAAGAACAGTATGCTAACAAATTAGATGGATACAATGCACAAATTCCTAAAAAGACATGAACTGCCAAAACTAACTCAAGAAACAATCTGAAAAGGCTTCTAACAAGAAAATTAGTTTAAAAAAAAAAACCTCAAAATAAAATCTAGTCCCAGATGACTGCATGGGTGACTTTTACCAAACATTAATGAAGAATTCAATAATAAATCTTCATAAACTTCTAAAAAAGTTGAAGAAGAAAGAACACTTCCTAACTCAAAGGCCAGGACTATACTACCTTGATACCAAAGATATTATACAGAAAAAGAAAACAAACAATCAATATATCCTTTATGAACACAGAGGCATAAATCCTTAACAAAACACTTGCAATCAAAAATCCAGCAGCACAGGCTTATGTGCTGAGACTGAGAGGTATCTGTTCTGGCATGTATACACAGCC
Organism: Urocitellus parryii; assembly: GCF_045843805.1. NCBI lineage: Eukaryota > Metazoa > Chordata > Mammalia > Rodentia > Sciuridae > Urocitellus > Urocitellus parryii. Next base: position 823,091 of record NC_135543.1, read on the forward strand.
AAGGAGATGGGTCTCCCAGGGGCCTCACCAACAGAGTTCCCTCACCATCTGGCAGACTGCTCTATGCAACAGAGCACTGCACCGAATATGCCCTATGATGAAGGAAGCCTATCATTGTGTTGCTGCAACACTGAGGTAGCCTCACTGCACTCCAGGGAATGACTAGAAATACTTGGAAATGGAGTACTTTATACTCCAATGCTACCCAATGATAGTTTCAAAATACACATGCAAAAACTCTAAAAGCAAATCATACTACTTGTAAAGAAAAAGAGAAGTCTTCCAAAACAGAGATCAAGAAGACAACACACTAAGGAACAACAGCTATGGTAAAGAACAAACTAGCAACTTCAGTGCTTCACAATAGAAATTTATCCCTCCCCCCAACAGAATCCATTTGGCAATGGAACGGGAGAAGCTTTATTCCAAATGCAGTCATTCAGGAAGCCACAATGATGAAAGTTCTGTGCCTTCAACCAGCAGTTTCCAAGGCTGCCATTGAGCTAGAAAGGAAACAGTAGGCACATCGAAAAGTATGTGGAAGACTTTCAGCTCCTACTCTCCAGGACAGAGCCCAGAGGCATGGATCCACTTCACTGGACAGGATAAACTAGGAAGGAGCCCAGCTGTTTCCAAGAGGTGCAGAGTACCTTACCAATGTCTGTCCCAGTTAGGAACCTAAGAACTCACATTAAATAACACATGATTCAGTAAAGAACCGAATCCATAGGTCACTTAATTCTAAGGTTAACTCCTCTGCTGATGACAGCCTTCTTTGACAAGGTGAATAACTACCAACTATATAGCTGGCCAAAAAAAAAAAAAAGTATTCACACTAGAAATAATACATACGTTAAACACACAAACAAATGACAATATGCTGAGCTTCCTACAAAATCATGGTTCACGTACTCAATGAGTTTGAGAAATGGGCAGAAAGAAGCTCTGGACACACGTTGACTAACTGCCCTCAGTCCACAAAGCCAGGTCACACAATCAGGAGCTGACTAGAGACTCAGATGAAGAATTAACAGATTTTCTACATGGCCTCTCCAGTCAACCACATGAGGCTTCCCTCCCCTTACTCTTTCCACTTTTTACTTATTCAAAGTTCAGGCCATCTAAATGTTGTTTTTCCTGTGAAGAGTAAGGCAACTCACCTAGGCAGCACTCTCACATAACCCTAACAGCTCTTGTCACCACTATGGTCATTGTATGTATGGACTTCTATGGATTTTATTCTCTCTTGTAAGCAACAATTAATGCCTGGTATGAAGGAAGTGGTAAGTAAATAACTATTTGCTGAACCAATGAATAAAATTGCAAACACAAAACAGCAATCTAGTTTTGAGCAATGACATCATTTAATTAATTAGATCTGAATATGAAAGGATGAAAAACTAATTAAGGTACACAGGTTGTGACAGGATTATTTAAGCCACCTTTGTAAATATAAAGAACTAAAGATTATTAGAAACTAATAAATTCAAAATATTATCAGGGAAATTTTTATAGGCATAAACTTAACTCTTACTTCTTAAAATAACAAACTGACAAAATACTGAATCAACAACAGTGCAAAAAAATAAAAATACCTGCTTTCTCTGAAGTTCTAAGAAATACCATGTCTGATGGAATTCTTTGATTCTGCAAAGAATAATAAAAAAAATTAATTACCTATATGAAGCTTTACAAATTACATTATTCCATTACAAAGTAAAACAGCTAACTACAATAATGTCATCATTAAAATTATGTTGAAATAACTAATATGTTATTAGTTATTTTAATACATCATCTAGAGATGTAAATGGCATTTAGCAATGACTTACGAAACGCTTTGTGTCGGAAAAGTGCTAAATATTGCCGTTTTCACGGCTTCTATTGCACCTTAACTCACACAATAGCTACTGCCTTATAAAAATTCATCCTAAACATTAGATGAAAAAGCCCTACAGAGTGAGGGCAGTGACTGTCCAATATCCAACACAGAACAGCACATCATTAAAATACAGTGAATTAATAAATGAGTGACTAAGCAAACAAAATCTCACAAAATAGAAGAGCTCTTCTTTTATGACAGAAAAGGAACTCAAAGATATATAGCACATAAAAATTTTTACTAGTCACAATTCAAACATTTAATCATCATTATAATCATTTTATCAATTGGAAACCCTAACGGGAGGGGGAAATCAAGCTAAAAAAATATGTACTTAAAATAAGAATATTTCACATAATTTTCTAAATATGTGTACTTTTCCATATGACAAAGAAATGGCCTAGTCAATAAGTACTAGTAAAAACAAATATTAAGTTGTTAAGGCTGAAATATTATGCTGGATACTGCTATTCTTTCTAACACTACAAAGAAGCATGACCAGTAGATCTCGAAAGGACAAAGATCTCTAAAGGTCAAAGAAGGAATCACAGTAGAAATTAGAAAATATTTTAAACCGAAAAGATAATAAAAACTTGACAAGAAAGTGAGTACAACAACCAAAGTCAGAAATATGTCAAGAGGAAAATCACATAAATCAATGCGTACAAAAGAACAGAAAAGAGGCTTGATGTCATCAATTTTGGAGCTTGAAAGGAGGGGAAAAAAATAGCCAATAAATTCCAAAGAAACCACATGGATGTAAATACATGTAACGGCAAAACTTAATGACACAGAGAAAAACATGTACTGTTATGGTTTGGGTCATAAATGTCCCCTAAAGCTTGTGTGTTAAAGACTTGGATCCCAGCAGGGTGGTGCTATTGGGAGATGATGGACACTTGGAAGTGTGGCGTAGTTCAGGAGGAACGTCCTTGGGGGCATGCCCTTGAAGGCCATATCTTGTCCCTAGCCCTTTCCTCTACATACAGGTGTGCTTTCTTCCCCTCTCTTTCAGCTTCGGAGCCATCATGAGATTAGCAGTTTTGCTCCACCAAAAAGCTCCCCACCATGCTGTTCCACTTCACTTCAAGCCCATAGCCTGGATCCAAGCAACTATGGGCTGAAATCTCTAAAACTATGAGACCTAACAAATCTTTCCTTCTTTGTTTTTCTTATGTATTCTGTCATAGCAATGGAAAGCTGACTAACACACACACAAATAGATAGATACATGGATAAATACCAGTAACAAACAGCAAAAAAGTAATATTAAACATGTCCATTTCAGTAATAAAAAAAAATCAACATTAGAATAAACTAATAAAAGATGCTCAAGACCTCTAATGAAAAATATAAAACATTACTAGAGAAATTAAACTTAAAATGTATCCTGCTCAGAAATTACAATGTAATTGCAAAGTTGTCAAATGCCCATAAATTGAAACTTACAAACAACATACATACAAACAAAATCTTAGTTGATTTTTACCCCCCTCTATTTTGGTGGGAACTGATAAGGGTTTCTCTCAGCTATACAGGGAGCTGTTAGGGCCAAGAATAACCAAGAAGAGAGTGAGGACTGACTCTACAACTTAATGACACTAGAAATAAAACTGGACCAATTAATACAAGATAGCATTACACCAAGGTAATTATGCCCATGCAAAACTGGGAAATCCAGAGATGAGCACACATAGATTTATAGGGTGGCATTACAGACCAACAAAAAAAAAATGGTCTTTTCAATAAAAAGTACTGATAAAACTGGATGCCCAAAGGGAAGGTGAGAAATGATACCTGACCTCTATGCCACACTATAGTTTTAAATGTGAAAGTAAAACCAGCAAAATCTCTAAACGATAATCCAGCATTTATTTTCTTTCTCTGCTTAATTGTCTTGTCACTAATTATATATTATAATAGTGTTTTATGACTTTTTTGTAGGAATTTTTTATTTTATTTTATATTTTTGGTACTGGGAAATGAACCCAGAGGCACTTTTCCATTGAGCTACATCCTCAGCCCCTTCTTTATTTTTTATGTTAAAACAGGGTCTCGCTAAGCGGCTGAGGATCTTCGTAAGTTGCCCAGGCTGCCCCTGAACTAGTGATTCTCCAGCCATAGCCTCCCCAAGAATTAGGATTACAGTAAGTGCTCATCACCACCAGAAAATTTTTAAAAAGAAAAAAGAACTAGGCATAAATGAGAAGATTAATAAAGTATAATTCATTAAAATTAAGAACTTCTGCCCGCCAGGAAGGAAGAAAGAAGATACGTACGGCACATATAACAACACTGATTCACAATACATGAAGGCCTACACACTGACCAGAAAGAAGGGCTAATTAAGGGAAAACAAAACTGCAAGATATCTTCAAGGTCTATTTACTAATACCAAACCTGCACTACCATATGAAAAGATACCCAACTGACTAGACTTCAGAGAAATGTACACTAGGATCACAACTACAACATTCACATCACAAATGTAAATTAAAACAGCTGGCAATGCAAGTGCTGGCAATGCAAGTGCTGGCAACCGTGAAGTCACTGCTGATGAGAGCATAAATGGATATGCCACTTTGCACAGAACACACTCATACCCAACACCCATTGCACTCCTGGGTTCATGTGCAACATCCATGTGTGCATGTACATGTCAGAAGACAGTTCAACAACACAGATATATCTACCACTCCTGAGGGCAAACCTCAGAAGCAAACCAAATACCCATTAATTGTGGAATGAATAAGGGGCACCTGTCCACACATTTTTTTTTTTAGGGGATTAAATCAACGGGTGCTTAACCACTGAACCACACACATCCTGCCTGGTCCCCACCATGTTTTTGAGACAGGGTCTCACTAAGTTGCTTAGGGCCTCAATAAGTTACTGAGGCTGGCTTTGAACTTGTGATCCTCCTGCCTCAGCAGGATTACAAGCATGTACGGTATCTGGCCTCATTGAATTTTTGAAGCATCCTTATCAAGAATCAACAAATTAACCACAAATTTCAAGCTTTACTCCCAGATTCTCAACTTCAAAAACAGACTAGTATATGCTGTAAAAATTACTGGAACTTTGAAATGAGTATGCAAAACTTGTTCAACTTTTCTCAAAATTGTTTTCCACGGAATTCTAGAGATCAGCTTGGACAGTATGGATCTACAGATCAGTTTGGAGAGTACTGACATTTTAACAACATTACCATTTGTATCTATCAGTATGGGATGTCTACATTTACTTAGGTCTTCTTTAACATGTTTCAAAAAAGTTTTCAATTTTCAAACTACAAGATTTTTATTTCTTTTGATAAATTTATTCTTAAGCATTTTATTCATTTTAATACTACCATAAATGAAATTTTTTCTTAATTTCACTTCAGGCCATTACTCTTCATTCTCTAAACCCGTCTTATTTTCCAAGGAGTCATACATGAACAAGATGATGTCCAGTTGTTTTTAGATACTATTTGTTTATTTATCTCCCCTTAAAACCATGACCATTCTGTAAGGAGCACCTTGTTTTTCCTTAGCATGCTTCCCCATGGTGCTGACACACAACAGTATGTCTGCCCAGTCAAATCTGTTCACAACTTCAGGACTCTTTCCAATTAGGAATTATTATGAAAAATGGAGATGTAAACTTTCCAAAACAGGATGCTGTATCGACATAAATTATAATGTCTCTCTGTGTAAAGGTATTTATAAGTTTGACTATTGGCCATATAATCGTAGCACATTTGTTTTATTTTTAAATAAACATATTTCAAACACTGAAAAAAAATGGGTTCCAAACAAGAATCGTGTATCCAGCGAAATTAAGCTTCAGGATGGAAGATGAAATTAAAACCTTCCACGATAAACAAAAGTTAAAAAGAATTTGCAGCTAGAAAACCAGCTCTTCAAAACATCCTTGGCAAAACACTACAGGAAGAGGAAATGAAAAATAACAATGAAAACCAACAGTGGGAGATAGTACAGTAAAGGAAAAAATAATCAAAGAGGAAAAATAAATCATGTTAAGTAACATAAATAAACAAATACGGCTGGAAGTACAAACCATATCTCAATAGTAACCCTAAATGTTAATGGCTTAAACTCACCAATCAAGAGACACAAGCTAGTAGAATGGATCAAAAAAAAAAAAAAAAAAAAAAAGATCCAACAATATGCTGCCTACAGGAGACACATCAGATAGGAAAAGACATATGTAGACTGAAGGTGAAGGGTTGGGAAAAATCATACCATTCACATGGACCTCGGAAGCAAGCAGGAGTGTCCATACTCATATCAAATAAAACAGACTTCAAGCCAAAGTTAATCAAAAGGGATAAAGAAGGACTGCTCAAGGGAACCATACACCAACAAGACATAACAATCATAAATATATATGCCCCAAACAATGGTGCAGCTATGTTCATCAAACAAACTCTCCTCAAGTTCAAGAGTCAAATAGACCACAATAAAATAATTATGGGAGACTTCAACACACCTCTCTCACCACTGGACAGATCTTCCAAACAAAAGTTGAATAAAGAAACTATAGAACTCAATAATACAATTAATAACCTAGACTTAATTGACATATATAGAATATACCACCCAACATCAAGCGGTTACACTTTTTTCTCAGCGGCACATGGATCCTTCTCAAAAATAGACCATATATTATGCCACAGGGCAATTCTTAGAAGGAGTAGAGATAATACCATGCATCCTAACTGATCATAATGGAATGAAACTGGAAATCAACAATAAAGAAGGAAGGAAAAATCCTATATCACTTGGAGAACGGACAATATGTTACTGAATGATCAATGGGTTACAGAAGACATCAAGGAGGAAATTAAAAAATTCTTACAGATAAATGAAAACACAGACACAACATATCAGAATCTATGAGACACAATGAAAGCAGAACGGACAATATGTTACTGAATGATCAATGGGTTACAGAAGACATCAAGGAGGAAATTAAAAAATTCTTACAGATAAATGAAAACACAGACACAACATATCAGAATCTATTAGACACAATGAAAGCAGTTCTAAGAGGAAAATTCATTGCTTGGAGTCCATTCCTTAAAAAAAGAAAAAAAAAACCAACAAATAAATGATCTCACACTTCATCTCAAAACCCTAGAAAAAGAAGAGTAAAACAACAGCAAAAGTAGTAGAAGGCAACAAATAATTAAAATCAGAGCTGAAATCAATGAAATCGAAACAAAAGAAACAATTGAAAAATAAAACTAAAAGTTGATTCTTTGAAAAAATAAATAAGATTGACAGACTCTTAGCCATTCTAAGGAAGAGAAGAAGAGAGAGAACTCAAATTACTAGCATACGGGATGAAAAAGGCAATATCACAAAGACACTTCAGAAATACAGAAGATAATTAGAAATTATTTTGAATCCTTGCACTCCAATAAAATAGAAGATAGTGAAGACATCGATATTTTCTTAAGTCATATGATCTGCCCAGATTGAGTCAGGAGGATATACAAAACCTAAACAGACCAATATCAATTGAGGAAATAGAAGAAGCCATCAAAAGACTACCAACTAAGAAAAGCCCAGGACCGGATGGGTATACAGCAGAGTTTTACAAAACCTTTAAAGAAGAACTAATACCAATACTTTTCAAGCTATTTCAGGAAATAGAAAAAGAGGGAGAACTTCCAAATTCATTCTACGAGGTCCACATCACCCTGATTCCTAAACCAGACAAAGACACTTCAAAGAAAGAACACTACAGACCAATATCTCTAATGAACATAGATTCAAAAATCCTCAATAAAATTCTGGCAAATTGGATACAGAAACATATCAAAAAGATCATGCATCATGATCAAGTAGGATTCATCCCTGGGATGCAAGGCTGGTTCAATATACGGAAATCAATAAATGTTATTCACCACATCAATAGACTTAAAGATAAGAACCATATGATCATCTTGATAGATGCAGAAAAAGCATTCAACAAAGTACAGCATCCCTTTATGTTCAAAATACTAGAAAAACTAGGGATAACAGGAACATACCTCAACATTGTAAAAGCTATCTATGCTAAGTCTTAGGCTAGCATCATTCTGAACGGAGAAAAATTGAAGGCATTCCCTCTAAAATCTGGAACAGGACAGGGATGACCTCTCTCACCATTTCTGTTCAACATAGTTCGAGAAACACTGGCCAGAGCAATTAGACAGTCGAAGAAATTAAAGGCATAAAGATAGGAAAAGAAGAACTTAAATTATCACTATTTGCGGATGACATGATCCTATACCTAGCAGACCCAAAAGGTTCTACCAAGAAACTTTTAGAGCTAGTAAATGAATTCAGCAAAGTGGCAGGATATAAAATCAACATGCATAAATCAAAGGCATTCCTGTACACCAGTGACAAATCCTTTGATATGGTAATGAGAACAACCACCCCATTCACAATATCCTCAAAAAAAATAAAATACTTGGGAATCAACCTAATAAAAGAGGTGAAAGAACTATACAACAAAAACTACAGAACCCTAAAGAGAGAAATAGAAGACCTTAGAAAGATATACCTTGTTCATGGATAGGCAGAATTAATATCATTAAAATGGCCATATTACCAAAAGTACTCTATAGGTTTAATGCAATGCCAATCAAAATCCCAATGGCATTCCTCACAGAAACAGAAAAACCAATCATGAAATTCATCTAGAAAAATAAAAGACCCAAAGCAGCAAAAGCAATTCTAAACAGGAATAGTGAAACTGACAGTATAGCGATACCAGATTTTAAACTATACTACAGAGCAATAGTAACAAAAACAGCATGGTACTGGTACCAAAACAGGCAGGTAGACCAATGGTACAGAATAGAGGACACAGAGACCAATCCACAAAATTAGAACTACCTTATATTAGACAAAGGTGCCAAAAGCATGCAATGGAGAAAGGATAGCATCTTCAATAAATGGTGCTGGGAGAACTGGAAATCCATATGCAACAAAATGAAATTGAATCCCTTTTTCTCACCTTGCACAAAAGTTAACTCAAAATGGATCAAGGAGCTAGGAATCAAACCAGAAACTTTGCGTCTAATAGAAGAAAAAGTTGGCCCTAATATCCATCTCGTGGAGTTGGGCTCCAGATTCCTTAATTGGACACCTATAGCACAAGAGTTAAAATCAAGAATCAAGAAATGGGACATACTCAAACTAAAAAGTTTTTTCTCAGCAAGAGAAACAATAAGAGAGGTAAATAGGGAGCCTACATCCTGGGAACAAATATTTACTCCTCACACTTCAGATAGAGCTCTAATCTCCAGAGTATACAAAGAACTCAAAAAATTAAACAAGAAAACAAATAACCCAATCAACAAATGGGCCAAGGATCTGAACAGACACTTCTCAGAGGAGGACACATAATCAATCAACAAATACACGAAAAAATGCTCACCATCTCTAGCAGTCAGAGAAATGCAAATCAAAACCACCCTAAGATACCATCTCACTCCAGTAAGAATGGCAGCCATTGTGAAGTCAAACAATAACAAGTGCTGGTGAGGATGTGGGGAAAAAAGTACACTTGTACGTTGCTGGTGGGACTGCAAATTAGTTCAGCCAATTTGGAAAGCAGTATGGAGATTCCTTGGAAAGCTGGGAATGGAACCACCATTTGACCCAGCTATTCCCCTTCTTGGACTATACCCAAAAGATCTAAAAAAGAGCATACAACAGGGACACAGCTACATCAATGTTCATATCAGCACAATTCACAATAGCTAAACTGTGGAACCAACCCAAATGCCCTTCAATAGATGAATGGATAAAAAAAAATGTGGCATTTATACACAACGGAATATTACTCAGCACTAAAAAACAACAAAATCATGGCATTTGCAGGGAAATGGATGGCATTAGAGCAGATTATGCCAAGTGAAGCTAGCCAACCCCTAAAAAACAAATGCAGAATGTCTTCTTTGATATAAAAGGGGCGACTCAAAACAGAGCAGGGAGGAAGAGCATGAGAAGAAGATTACCATTAAATAGGGACGAGAGGTGCATGGGAATGGGAGAGAGAAGGGGAATTGCAGGGAAGATGGTAGGAGACCCTCATTGTTATGCAAAATTACATATAAGATGGTGTGAAGGGGAAGAAAAGAGACAGAAACGTGTCACAGAAGATTGGGTAGAAAGAGGGGAGGGGAGGGGAGGGGAGGGGAGGCGGGGATAGAAAGGGCAGCACAATATAATACTATAAACGTGGCTGTATAACCAATGTGATCCTGCAATCTGTACACGTGGAAAAATAAGATTAAGGTTACGTACCCCATTTGAATCAAATGCATGATATGTCAAGATCATTGTAATGTTCTGAGCAACTAATAAAAAAAATTTTAAAAAAAAAGAATAAAACAGTCAACAAATTTTCAGAGTTATTGTACTATTTGGCATTCCCACAAAAAAAAAATGCATGTGACCCACTTTCTTCTCACTGGTGCCAGCATTTGGAAGTGTCACCACCTGTTAATTTTAGTCATTCTCATATATGTGTATTGATGCTTTACTGGTTTAATTTTTATTTCCTGATGGCTACTCATGTTGAATTTCATGCGCTTATTTTCTATCTGTAACTATTTGACAAAATGTCTCCTTAAATTTTCTAACTTGAATTTTTTTACTGTTGAGTTTTGAGAGTTTTCATGTATTCCAGATACAAATCTTTGTCAGATATGTGGTTTACAAGTTTTTCCTCCTGGTACATAGCTTGTTTGGGTTTTTTGTTTGTTTGTTTGTTTGTTTCCTTTTTTAGGGGTTGTTGTTGTTTTTCCCCATTGTATTCACATGGTTTTTCAAATAGCACATTTTTAATTTTAATGAGATATAATTCATCAACTTTTTCTTTTATGCATTTATTTTCATGTATAGTCAAAGAAATATTTTTCTATAACTTAATTCTTAGTATGTTCTCCTACGTTTTTCCTAAGTGTTACAGCTTGACATTTTGTACAAAATCAGTGATGGTTTTTAACCTATGTATGCTCTGGTCACATCTGTCAAAAAGGTGCCTCTTCTCCATTTACTGCATTGGCACTTTTGTTAGAAGCACTAGAGTATCTCTTGATGGTCTGCTTCTGAGCTCTGTGTAGGTTGTTAAGGTTTGTTTCCATCCCTCGTCCATGCACGCTGTGCTGATCAATATGGCTATGGAGCAGGCACTGAGATGAGAGAGAGAGAGCCCTCCCAGCTGTTGTCCTTGTGGCGCCTGCTTTAGCTGTTTGGAAATAAGTTACCTATTAAAAACAAACAATAAAACTTCCTGCAACTCTGATAGAAATTACACCAAGCCTACTGATCAATGCTTGGAAAACTGTGTCATGTTGCAACCCAAGAACTTCATATGTCCATTCACTTAGGTCTTTTTCCATTGCTTTAATCAACATCCTATAATTTCCAGCATGCTTGAGATTTCACTTTCACAAGAGTGACTGTAACAGTGTTATATATTTCATTTTCACATGCATTTTTGCATATTCATCTTATAACCTGCCACCTTGTTGAACTTTATTTCTCAGAGGATATTCATATATCTCTTGTGAGGTTCAACATACCATCATGTCACCTGCAAACAGGGATATTTTTATTTTCCTTCCCAGGCTCTGTGTCCTTAATTTCCTTTCTTGCCTTGCTCAGAGATGAGAGTGGCCAGCTAAGATTAGTAAGAGCAAACACCCCTTGTCCAAGTAGAGTAGGCTCCAGTCTTTACCACTCCACAAGACGGGCTGCAGGGTTTGTAGATGCTTTCTGACTGGATGAGGCTACTGTCCTCCAATCCTACCTGCAGAAGGCTTTTGTGTCAATGGGTACTAAACTTAATCAAATATTTTCCCATCATCAATTGTTGGTACATGAGATTTTTCCTTGGTCTCTGATAGAGTGGGTCACATTGGCTGACTCCAGAATGCGGGACTAGACTTACATTCCAGGAGTCACCTCTACTTGTTCATGTTGAGAAACTCTCTTTATTACTGATGGCAATTGGTAAATATTTTCTTAAAAATTTTCTGACTATTTTCATTAGGGGATATCTATCAGTCTGTAATTCTGTCTGGGAGGTTTTTTTTCTGGTGTTCGTATAAAGATAACCCCGACCTCATAAAATGAGCTGAGTAAATTTCCACCAACTATTTTCCAGAAGCTACTGCGTGAAACTAATAGTAAATCTCCTTTGAAGGTTTTAAGGAATTCTCCAGTGAAACTATCTAGACCGGGCTGTTGCTTCTCAGATCTTTTACATACTAATGCAACTTCTTCCTGACTTTTCCCCATTATTCTAAAGGATATTTTCTTGCCCACTACCATACCGGCTCTTTTGTGTTGTTCAATTTTAAGTGACGTATCTTCCTTTCTGAGTGGACGGGAAGACATGTTCTTGTCAATGGCGTAGAGCTCGGTCATGTTTTCTATCCACTCTGCATTTCACTTTATTGCTATGTTCAGAACATTGACAATTAGGGTAATTTATTAATAAAACAGAATACAAGTATGCATTATTTTACTTTTCTTCTATAATTTCCTCCATTTTTCATCTCTCCCTTTTTGTGAGTCCTTGTTTGGAGGACCTCAGGTTATTTACAGAACTTCAGAGTACATCTCTTCACATACTTATTGTAATGTTTCTTCTGGGCATGACAATATATACTGTAATACTTATTTATCAAATCACATTAACTCAGAAAAATAAAATAAAGAGACATTAAACTATACTACAGAGCTATAGTAACAGAAACGGCATGGTACTGGCACCAAAATAGACTTGTAGACCAATGGTACAAAATAGAGGACCCAGAGACAGACCCACATAAATACGGTTATGTCATTCTAGACAAAGGTGCCAAAAACATTCACTGGAGAAAAGGCAGCCTACCAACAAATGGTGCTGGCAAAACCGGAAATCCATACGAAGCAAAATGAAATTAAACCTATCTCACACTACAAAAAAAATCAACTCAAAGTGGATCAAAGACTTAGGCAGTAGAACAGAGACAAGAAAAAATAGGCACAAATCTTCATGATGTCAGCCTAGGATCTGACTTCCCTAACAAGACTCCTAAAGCGCAAGAAGTAAAATCAAGAATCAATAAATGGGATGGATTCAAATTAAAAAGCTTCTTCTCAGAAAAGGGAACAATCAATAAGGTGAGGAGAGAGCCTACAGACTGGGAGAAAATCTTTAACACATGCACCTCCGATAAAGCATTAATCCCTAGGATATATAAAGAACTCAAAAAACTTAACACCAGAAAAACAAATAACCCAGTCAATAAACGGGCTAATAGCAGAACTGAACAGACACTTCACAGAAGAAGAAATACAACTGATCAACAAATATATGAAAAAGTGTTCAACATCTCTAGCAATTAGAGAAATGCAAATCAAAATTATATTAAGATTTCAAATCACTCCTGACAGAATGTCAATCATCAAGAATAGAGAAAACAATATATGTTGGCGAGGATGTGGGGAAAAAGGTACCCTAATACATTGCTGATGGGACTGAAAATTGGTGCAACCGCTATGGAAAGCAGTATGGAGATTCCAGAAAGCTGGGAATGGAACCACCATTTGACCCAGCTATTCCCCTCATAGGTTTATACCCAAAAGACTTAAAATGAGCATACTACAGAAATGCAGCCACACCAATGTTTACAGCAGCACAATTCACCATAGCTAAACTATGGAATCAACCTAGGAGTCCCTCAATAGATGAATGAATAAAAAAAAAAAATGTGGTATATGTATTCAATGGAATATTAGTTGGTTTTAAAGAAGAGTGGAATTATGGCATTCACCAGTAAATGGATGTTTTGGGAGGATATCATGCTAAGTGAAAAGAGCCAATCCCACAAAACCAAAGGCCAAATATTTTCTCTAATATGCGGATGCTAATTCACAATAAGGAGAGGGAGAGGGCGCAGAAGAATAGCATTACCTTAGATTAGATAGAAGGAAATCATGAGAGAGGATGTGGAGATAGGAAAGATAGTAGAATGAAACAGACATTATTAATGTATGTATGTATATATATATATATATATATATATATATATAACTACATGACCAATATGATTCTGTAATATGTATACTCAGAAAATTAAGAAATTATATCCCATCTATGTATGACATATCATAGGGTATAAATAATGCATTCTATTGTCATGTATAACTAATTAAAACAAATTCTAAAAAAGCAAAAAAAACAACAAAAGAGTAAATGGCTCTTCCCAGATGAAGGAAAAGCAACATCCTCTTCCCCCAGAAGCTAGTTCTAATCAGGGTATAAAAGGCACTCAACAGGGTCCATTGAGTCTGTTTTGATCCTGCAACCACGGAGGCAGCACACACCCATGGGCTGCAGGAACTGTGCGAAGGCTGCACTTGCCACCTCTTCCCCAGAGGACCCTGGTCTACACAAGTTCTTTACTTGATATGTGCCAGAGAAGCAACATTTTAGCAAACAGATTTATCCCAAGTTTTAGATACACCCTGGTAAGCTAGGAGACAAACTTGGCATTTCTTTCTTTCCCATATTGCACACATAAAAATAACATAACCTTCAATGGGAGTGATTTTTACTTAAACAAATATTTTGACAGCTTTTATCTTATTTAATATTATATTAAAAAGTTTAGAATAATCCAGAGCACTATAATTCTGCAAGTATCAGTTGATACAGTTGTTATTAAATAACACTTTTTTTTAAAAAACAAAAGATTGTTTCTTTGGGGGCTGGGTTGTGGCTCAGTGGTGGAGAGTTTGCCTAGCATGTGTGAGACACTGGGTTTAATCCTCAAAACCACATAAAAATAAACAAAATAAAGACATGCTGTCCATCTACAACTAAGAAAATAAATTTAAAAAAAAAAGATTGCTTCTTTGGAAAAAAAAAAATGATGAACTCTTGCAAATAGTATTTTTAACAAGTAAAGTCCCTAACATTGGGTTTAAGTTCGAAAAGCTGTAACTCATGGTTTTCCAACCAAGACATGTATAATAAAAGCTTATTCAACATGGAGTTCTGGAGCTGAGGACAATTCTGTTGCTCAATACCACTGTCAGAGTAACATGGAATACAGAGAGAAAATAGCTACATGTTCTAAGACATACACGTAAGGAAGTAGGCTCCTGACTAATGAAAGAACTCCTCCTTTCAGCCCTAGAGGACCTGCACTATAGCAGGCCATCAGTTAAAAAACAACAACAACAAAAAGAAAAAAACAGAAAACAGTAAGTGAAAACCCTAAGACAAGTAACAAGAACTAACAAACTGTAAAGAGAACTCACTCTCTTACTTAAATCTTGACATGAATTTATCAAGTTGGGAAAAGGAGAAATATGTAGAAATGTTTAACTCAGGGCAAGGAGCTCTTCCATAATGCCAGCAACCCTTCAATTCCTCTAAGCCACCCTCAAAAACATCAACTCTACTCTTGAAACATCAAATAGCTTGAAATTCCCTAAAGGAGCCACATTTTGTAATGCCAATAGCCCTTTCAGGCTTACCTGAAATAGCCTCCTTCTCTTTTTTATTTATCACACCATATTTAAAATATAACCAAAAACTCTGTGCTACAGCATATGTGTAGCATGTACAAGGCCCTGAGTTCAGGGCCCAGAATCAAAAAGTAAAATATAATTAAAGGTATTTAAATAACATGGCCATCAATATAGCAAACATACAGCCTATGACAAAAGCAGGGAAAATTAGCAAAATTTACATGACTAACAGGCTGAGTAATCTCTCTAGTCAGAATCTGTCCTATATAAATGTACAAAGACAAATGTATAAGGATGGTCACCATTACATTCTAAAATAGCAAAAGAAAAAAGGAGGCTTTCCGAAAAATGGAACTGATAGCATCCACACATCTGAAAACTAGGTACATGAATGACAAAACAATGTCTGCGTATCCCATCATATAAAATCAAATCACAAAGCCAACCACAACCTGTGCATAGAATAATGTAAAAACAGCCTTTCAGTGGGAGGAGGCAAAGAGGATTGCCCATGTGGCCAGACACCAGCTGACCCCACAGGTTCAGACTACTCTATAGAAGGCCTGATGGGAAAGTGTCCTAGAGTTATTGAAAACGTGGCCTAGAGCCTAAAAAAAAGTCTCCAGGAATGTTAAAGGAGAAAGTACACAGCAAGTATGAACTCTAGAGGGGAGGATGCCCAATGCACAAACATAGCAGGACAAGGGAAGGGCTGCACTTGAGCCAGCCTTCCTTCTGCAGATCATCAGCAATTCTGACAATCTCCACTCCTGATCTCTGTTGGGTTTTCATGACTACTTCCTACAGTCAGCTACACTTGTTTCTTTTCTAGTGCTCTTTTACTTCCCTTTACCTTTTCCTCTTTAAAATTTTTAAACCATAAGAACCATATCCAATAATTACAGACAATATAACTATCTACACAAGAAGTTCCAAAAACTGAAATAGAGTATTATTAACATGTTCTAATATGACTTTGAGGTCAAATGAAATAATCCTGAAAATGCATCATTAACAGTTAACAAACATCTTATTTCAGTCAAAATATGACTATACCTATATATATTAAAATACACTAGTAAAACAGAATGTACAAACATCTAGATTTTTGTTCAAGTACATCAAATCTTACATAAAGATATTAGGATTTAAAACACCTGTCTCAAATAATTTCATTAAGATTCAAAAGTTGGGGCTGGGGTTGTAGATCGGTGATAGAACACTTGCCTCACATGTGTGAAGCCGTGGGTTCGATCCCCAGCACCACATAAAAAATAAATAAATAAACAAATAAAAATAAAGATATTATGTCCATCTACAACTAAAAATTTTTTTAAAAATTCAAAAGTTACTCGTAATAAAGCTAAATGTTAATGACGGTATATACATAGATCTAAAATATATTAAAATGCATCAACCTTTTCCACTATGATGAGGTCTCCAACTTGTATGTCTGAACTCTTAACTTGCACTTTACCTTAAAAAGAAGAAGAAGTACAATCAACTCAAGGAAACAATGGCACACCAGAGATCAACGTTGAATTGACAGATATTTTAAAATAACTCTAAGGCAAAATCAATGAAATAAATGCAAACACCAGGAATTTGTCTATGTTCAACTCATACTTTCAAAGTAGATTTCATATAGACACTGTCACTCACAATTAACTTCTGTAGTAAACACAAATAATTAACTATCCCACATTTTTTTTTTAAAGGTGAGAATTTTCTTGTGGTCATTGGAAAAGGTGTACCATTTGGAAGGGTCTTCCTGTACTCTGTCAGTGTTAAAGTTTCCAATGATGAAAAACATTATTCAATAAAATAACGTGACAACTAAAGCTGAAAAACATGGATATATAAAAGTCCTTAAATTAATATCATACATGACACTGGCACAAACCTCACAGGCAAAATAAATAAAGCAATAATATATAAAATCATCCTCTACTGGTAGCTTTACCAGCACAGGACAGAACTTAGAAGAACGTCTGTTTTAATTATCATGAGTATGGTTACTTCAAGCTTTCATCTTGCTCTCAGGACTGTTTACGGCCAAGTGTCTGACAGTGAATAGGCCCGCTGACCCCAGGCCCTGAGTATACTCCACAGAACTCTGTCATTTTCAACTTCATCTTCTTTCCTAACTATATAATTCATTCTTCCTTCTCACTATTTACATTCTTTGTAATGGACACATTAAAAAATGAGAGAAAAACACCAGGAGTCATAAGATGTAATAAATATAGTAAACACATTTAAAATACTTTGAAACAAAAAACACACTTTTTATTCCTTAATTAAGATCTTAAATTCCCAAGAAAGGTTTATTATTCTGTTATATGGTGACACACAGCATATATTTAATAGCCTTTGATTTTTTATTACTTATGTAATAAGTGACTGCTACCCTTTTCTATGGAACAACCTTGTAATTTTGCTTAAGGAAAAAAGTTCAGGGCAAATGATAGGATCAAAAGTTCTCAAACTGTTAATATTATTACACTATGAACAAAATATTAGAATACTAAGCCAGGCACAGTACCATGTGCCTGTAGCCCAAGGTACTTGGGTGGCTGAGGCAGGAGGATCCTTTGAGATCAGGAGTTCAAGACCAGCCTGGGGAACACTGCAAGATCCCATCTCAAAAAAAAAAAAAAAAAAGAAAGAAAATATCAGAAGGTTAAATAATGGTCTGCTCACAAAACAGTGTGGCCATCTGCTCCAAGTCTGCTCAGCTATAGGATACATTTCTAAATGCTGAAGACAGTTAAGCTATTTTAACAGGTACTAACTTCTTGAATACTGTCAACCTACATTCAGGGGACTACAGACATTTCCTTCAGTGCCTCTGCCACCACCTGAACTCAGTGACTTCTCATCCTTGGCCAGGGAACTTTCAGGACACTGAACAGAAGAGACCTGCTCTCCACAATCTGCCTGCTGGTGAAGGCCCAGCAACACTGACCTTTTTCTGCCTCATTCTAACAGCCCATGCCTTATGCTAGGAATTTGCTAGGAATTTGATTTCGGGTCAACCCTTGGTTAACTGAGCTGCTAGCTTGTCACTTGTAATGTTACAGGTAGGAGAGTGAAAACAAACTTACAACTCAGAGCATATTTAAGTCACAACTGGTCCATAGAGCTCAATACAGTTTGTTTAGGAACTTCGAGGTAATTTTAAGAGCACACTTTAGAAGGAAGCTCCAACAAAGATACCTCAATGTCAATGCTACCACTGAAGCTAATGGCACTTTTTTCTTTGAACATCATATTCCATTTATTCCAAGTAATGCTCACAATGTCATACAGTACTGGCCTGTTACTTTTTAATGAAACAGGTAAGGTTTGGAGGTGTGACCCAATGGTAAGAGCACCTGCCTACCATGTTTCAGGCCATGGGTTCAATCACCTGCGCTACCAGAAAACAAAGAAAAAGAGTTAATAGTGATAACAATAATACTCTCTACTCCAAACCATTTCAATTATGTCCTCCTTCCAGAAAAAAAAATAATAAAAAAAAAATGTTCCCTGACACTGTGGTTCAAAAGCCAAAAAGCTGAGATTCTCCCCCAAAAAGGGAAGCTTCCATGTGACTTTTGCCATGAACGAAGCTAAAGGGGCTCTTCTACAGGAAGTCCTAAGTACAATACACAGCAGTCCAGCATGCTGCTGCTCGATGATGTGCCCCATATACAAAGAATATGGCACTAAAAGGTCTCCATTTCTATGACTTCCCTAATTCAATCTGAATACCAAATGATGCAATTTAGAAAACAGGATTAGGTTTATCCTCCCTCAAAAACCTCCATTATTAGGTAATGTCATTAGAAGATAACTCATATACGTGTCATAGCATAGAAGTTTTTTACAACTGTCCCCCACATTAACTTCTGGGCTATACCTGCTATCAACCTTCCTGCTGCTCCTGCTCTATCCCACCAGCACAGCATTCTACAATGGTGTGCTCTCCCTTGCTTCCTTTTGCTGCCTGGAACACACCCCTTCACTTGTCCATCAAGACCCCTCCCTTCCAGACCACCTCAACCACACAACTAACATAAACTCCATGAACACACTACTAAATAACATGTGAAGATGCTAAAAATATTCAAATATGAGCATCTATTAAATTTCATATCCTGTGAATGGTTCAAAGCATTAACTAAAATGAACTCTCATGGCATTTAATAAATACTTACTTTGGAAATGCACATCCAAAATTAGAGGTCTTTCAAAACCAAAAAAGGAACAGATATTCAATCTACCCCTTCTTCCCCCACATTCTTTTATTTGTTCATTAGGGTACACATAATGGTAGAATGTGTTGTTAAATATTAGTACATGCACACAATAAGAATAAAATTTGGCCAATAACCCTTCCCAGCATTTCCCACCTTCCTCCCCTCTTCCCAACCCCTGGATCTCCTTCCTTTGATCTACTGATCTCCCTTTGCTGTTCATGCAGTCACCCATATTCATTTCCTATTCATTCACTAGCTTTTACAAATGAGAGAAACTATTGACCTTCTGAACCTAGTTTCTTTCACTTAACATAATGGTCTCCAGTTCCATCCATTTTCCTACAAATTATATAATCTCAATTTCATTATTGCTAAATAAAATTCCATTTGGAACATTTATATTTTCTTTACCCATTCACCCACTGACAGGCACCTAGTCTGGTTCTATAATTTGGTTACTCTAGTTTATCCTGCTATAAACATTGGGTATGCCTGTACTACTCTAGTATGCTGACTTTAATTCTTTAGGCTAAATACCAAGGAGTGGTATAGCTGGGTCACGTGGTGGATTCACACCTAGTCTTTTGAGGAACCTGGTTTCCATAGCGGTTGTACAAATTTACAATTACATAATTACAACTTTTTTTCCACATCCTCTCCAACATGTATTATTATTTGTATTCTTGATGACTGCCATTCTGACTGGTTTGAGATGAATTCTCAGTATAGTTTTGATTTGCATTTCTCTAATTGCTAACAGTATTGACCATTTTTTCATGTATTTGTTGGCCACTTGTATTTATTGTTTTGAGAACAATGTGTTTAATTCACTTGTCCATTTATTATTTGGGTTACCTGGATTTTTTGATATTTTTTGAGTTCTTTATATATTCTAGATATTAATCCTCTGTCGGAATAGCTAGCAAATATTTTTCTCCCATTCTGTATGATATCTCTTCAGATTCTTAACTGAATTCTTTGCTGAGCAGGTTTTGTTTTGTTTTTTAGTTGTTGATGAACTTTTATTTTATTCATTTATTTATTTGGGGTGCTGAGGTTCAAACCCAGTGTCTCACACAAACACTCTAGGCAAACACTCTACCACTGAGCCACAACCCCAGTCCAAGTTTTTTTTTTTTTTAATGCATCCTATTTATTAATTCTTGGCATTATTTCCTGAGCTTTAGGGGTCCTACTGAGAAAGTTGTTGCCTGTGCCTATATGCTAAAGTATTGATCCTACATTTTCTTCTAGAAGTTGCATAGTTTCTGATCTAATTTCTATGTTTTTGATCCACTTTTTTGTTGGCTTTTGTGCGGGGTGAGACATAAGGACAGACTTTCCTAATTGTACATAAGAATACCCTATTTTTCTACCACCATTTCTTAAAAAGAGGCTCTCTTTTCTTAAATGTGTGTTTTTGGCACCTTTGTCAAGAAGCAGATGAGTGTAAATGTGCAGGTTTGTCTGTTTTCTATGCTCTAGCATTGTTCTGTGTGTCTGTTTTTATACCAGTATCATACAGTTTTTGTATTATGGTCTGTAGTAAAATTTGAAGTCAGGTGTTTTGATACCTTGAGCATTGCTTTTTTGGTTTAGAATTGCTTTGGCTATTCTGGGTCTTTTATTGTTTCAAATAAATTTTAGGACTCTTTTCAGTGAAGTGGTATTCTGATGGGGTCTGCATTGAATTTTTATATTGCTTTTGGTGATAGTCATTTTAACAATATTGCCTATCTATGAACATGGGAGGTCTTCCCATCTTCTGAGGTCTTCTTCCATTTCTTTCTTCAGTGTTCTATAGTTTTCATGGTAGAGGTCTCTCATCACCTTGTTAGATTTATTTCTAGGGTTTTTTTTTGGGGGGGGTGGGGGGGTTTGTTTCCAATTTCTTTCTCAGCAGATGTGAACATCTTTATCTTTCACCACATTTTAAAGGAAATGCTTTCAGTTTTTCCCCATTTACTATGAGGGTGGCTTTGGGGTTTTTGTATATACCCTTTATCTTGGAAGGTTTTTATTTCCAATTTTGATATATAGCTTTCCTAGATATAGCAATCTTGATTGACAATTATTTTCTTTCAGGACTTGGAATACAACATTCCAAACCCTCCTGATATTCAGAGTTTGGGCTGAGAAATTAGAAGTGATTTTGACTGGCTTGCCTTTCAATGTGACCTTTTCTCTTGAGGCTTTTAAAACTGTGTCCTTTTTCTGCATGTCAGGCATTTTAAGTGGTTCTTCTTTCATCTTGGCTATTAGGATTTCTGAATGCCTCCTTATCTGGATGTCCATCTCATTCTCAAACTTTCGAAAATTTTCTCCAATTGTTTCCCTAAAGAGGTTGTATATCCTGTTAGCATGCATCTCATAACTCTCAACTCCAAATAGTCTTAATGGCTTCTTAATATTGTCCCACAGTTCTTACATATTCTGATCATGGTTACTTATTTTCTTTTTGTCCAGATCTTTTTCAATACTTCTTATCTTCTTATTGAATTTCTCATTCATACCCTATACTGACTTCCTTAATTTATTCAGTAGTTTTTCTGAATGGTCTTGGATTTCATTAATCATTTTTATAATCATTCCTTTGAATTCTTTATCTGGTAGTGCATCCATTTCAGTATCTTCAGATTTTGAATTATGAACTTCACAAGGTGTTACATTGTCTTGTTTTTTTTCCCCCCTTATTTCTTTCACTCCTGTGTTGGGTTTCATGCATCAATTGGGATAGATTTCTCTTCTACTCCTTGTGTGGGCCTTTGTAGGCACAGCCCTCCTACCCCCCAGGACCAAATTATCCTAAAGTGATCTAGATTTGAAACCCACCTTCGTAGGTGTGGTATCCACAGCCTTTGTGTAAACTCTGCTTTTGCTATAGCAGTGGATATTTGCACATGATACCTAAAAGCCCACCCCTAGCCATTCCTACTTGGGGCCTGGTCATTGGTTTGAGTTTCTGTCACTGCTATTTTTTATACTAAAAGTATAGCTGATGTTTGAGTGCCGTTGATTCATGGGTGGAGCAATGTACACTGTCTTTGGCAGTTCTGTTCAGCCAACAGTGTCTATGAGATCTACAACATATTAATTATCACAAAAATAGGAATGGTGGGGTCAGCAATTGTCCACCGCAAAAACAATAAGTAACCATAAACTAGATCTGGCATTAAAGCAAACAACAGGTGTCAACTATGTCATCCACAGAAGTAATAATTGCAACAACATGAATGGTTGGGGTAAGAATTACACAAACCAATTGATAGTAAAAATACAGTTAAGAGAAAGGAAAATGTGATAGAAAGGTAGAAGAGAATTTACAATGTTCAAACAATGAACAGAGAATGCAGAAGAGATGTAGTAAGTGATGCTCATAAGAAAGGAGGAGAAAAAATTGAAAAAAACAAAGTAAAGGAAGAGAAATAGGAAGAACAAGAGAATTTGGCTGTTAGCAGAAGAAAGGAGAGAAAGAGAAATACAACAAAACAAAACCCAAATAAAATAAACAAACCAAAAACTCTAACCCTCAAAGACCAAAAAAAAGTACACCTAAATAAATGCTAAAATGAGGGCTGGGGTGTGGCTCAGAGGTAGAGTGATTGTCTAGCATGTGGGAGGCACTGGGTTCTATCCTCAGCACCATATAAAAACACATAAACAAAATAAAGGTATTGTGTCCATTTACAACTACAAAAATTTTTTAAATGCTAAAAGTGAAAAAATAATATAAATAATTTACTAGTGTATTTTAATGTATATAGGTATAGCCATATTTTGACTGAAATAAGATGTTTGTTAATTGTTTATAATGCATTATCAGGATTATTTCATTTGACCTATTAGAACATGTTAATAATACTCTATTTCAGTTTTTGGAACTTCTTGTGTAGATAGTTATATTGTCTGTAATTATTGGATATGAATCTTATGGTTTAAAAACTTTAAAGAGGGAAAGGTAAAGGCAAGTAGAAGAGCACGAGAAAAGAAACAAGTGTAGCTGACTGTAGAAAGTAGTCATGAAAACCCAGCAGAGAACAGGAGTGGAAATAATAAATATGTATACATATGGTCATGAACAAAAGATTCTTCACTGAGGTCAAAATAGTCAACAAGAACGGATGTTCACTGCCTATTCCCAACTGTGTCCTTTCCGCTTCTTCTTGGGCTATGTATTGAGGAGGGGAGAGAGAGAGAGTATGTGCACAAGGCCTGAGCTGTTATTAACACCTTCCTCTTTCTGTGTTGCTCACCGAGCTGTGAGTTGCAGTAGCCTAAGACTGAAGCTAAGTGAAATAGCTCTCAGCCTCCCTTCTTACCTGTGTAGAGTAGGACAGAGTAGGAAGTACAATCAGTTGTAGTTTTGTATGCACAGACAGTAGACTTGTTGTTTTTTGTTTTGTTGTTGTTTTCTTTTTTGTTTTGGTTACTCAGGGCCTGAGTAAGGCAAGTCGGGACATGACAAGCAGAAGGCAGAGAGCCGCTGCAGAGTTCTATGAAGGGATTCCTAACAGCTGGGCTTAGGTCTAATTAGGCCCTGGGACTGTTTTGGGTGGTATCTGCTCGAAGACAGTAGATCAACACACCCGAAGGGCCAGGATGCCAATCTCTGCTGGGAGTCTGGATCCCAGAGAATTCTACCTGTGGGCAGGGGAGCCAATTCTCCACACACTCTACTGCCCAAGGAAACAGCCTTTCCAGGCTTAATTCCTAAGTGCATTCACACCCACCTTTTCAAGACTGCCAACTCTCTTCAGCTGGTCATGCAAACAACCAGACTCTTCATTTTTTCTGACTTGAATCCCCCTGAGTACAATCTTCTCTGTGCCTGTTTCATTCATGTTCTGCTATAAACACCCTAAGCCACCTATCAGGCACTTGCTGGGACAGTCTAGCAGGGTTTACTATGACCTCCTGGCTCCCCCAGCAGCAGCTACAGTGTGGCCTCCTTAAGATGACCCCCACCCTCAGCTCTCCACTGCCAGTTGAGAAATACAGAGCATTTTGCAAAACCTTGGTGCAGCCTCTGGTTCAGCTAAGTTCAGGCTGCTTTTCTGACCTCAGATTTTTCCAAATCTGCTTGTTGTGTTTTCTCTCAGTGTTATCCCTTCCCTCTATGGTGAGCCAGTGCCACTGCCATGACCAGCTAAGTTCCAATGTACTTTTTCTTCTTTGCTCAATGCAATGTTTCTGAGTCTCTGAAACACTCTGACTATCCAATACTGAATTTTAGTGAAATACCTCTTCCACATTTCTCACTGTGAAAGATACTCCCACTGCTTGAATCCCAGACCCTGAGCAACTAGGAATGCATTCTGAATCACTCCCAATCTACTCTGAATGAAAATCACTCAATGTCATAATTTATTATTAGCGTATTATTAGAGCACATCTACTAGACACAGATATCATCAATGAAGAAAAAAACATATTCATTACTTATATCCTAACAAAAAAGGCACAAGATGGTATGAATGGGAAATAGGCAACTTTTAAAACAGAAACTTAGCACATACATGGAGTGTTCTATGTTTACTTCAAATTAAAAGGTGCTGCTGCCTTGGATGGACCACGTTCCAGCACATGAGTCTAAGTGAAGCTAAGCTCCACCTGCACACCTACATAGAGAGTCAGAGTGCCATTCCCACCCACAAAGAAGCTCATTCAGATTCAGATGGATTTTCCAGGATACAAAGAAGTGACAACACAAATAAAATCCAAAATAGGACAAGACTCCCTAGGAGAGAAGGAACCCACTGATGTCCTCACAGCAGAAGGGAGAGGACATGGGAAGCATGAGAACAACTGGACCTTTGTCAGCTCTAAAGATGCATGAAGCCTGCCACACAGTTTACCCCAAGGGTCACAGACAAAAGGGCCATCTGCACCTGTGCCCCCAAACATGGGTTCGAGGCAAGAGAGCAGAGCCTCAGAGTCTTCTACCTGAGTCTGAGAAGGGGTGAGCGAGAAAACTCAGAAGCCCAGCTGCCCCTCCTCCCAACAGTACTAGGCCCAGTGTGGTGGTGCACACCTTTAGTCCCAGGGACTCAGGAGGCAGGAGGTTCGAGGTCAGCCTCAGAGATTTAGCAAGACTGTCTCAAATTAGAATTTAAAAAGGGCTGGGGATGTGGCTCGATGGTAAAGCACCCTGAGATTCAATCCTTAGTACCCTCCCCATGCCAACAAGACAATATTCCAATGGCACTATAGTAGAGGCCTCCCCATGACAAACTTATACAGAAAGGGTGGAAAGAAAGAATTATCACTAAATGTTTTGCAGATGACATGATCATCCACATAGAAAATTCTAAAAATCTATAAAAACATCAAGAACAGAATGAATCATTTTGAAACTTCACAGGAAACAAAAATAAAATATAAAAATCAACTTCATATGGAAAAATGAAATCTTAGAACAATATAATTTACAGTAACATCCAAAAACGTAAAGTTCTGAGGGTTGAATGTGACAAAATATATGGAAAACTTCTTTATAAAAAACTATGAAACAGAGACTGGAGTTGTGCCTCGGTGGTAGAGTGCCTGCCTAACATGTGTAAGGCACTGGGTTCAATTCTCAGCACCACATAAAAATAAATAAAATAAAGGTACTGTGTCCATCTATAAAAGAAAATACTTAAAAAAAAAACAACAACTATGAAACAATGCTGGAATTACAGAATTTTCTCCAAAACTCAACTAAAAAAATAATAAAATCCCAATCAAAACCCAATCAGGATTTCTGTAGAAACTTACAGGTTGATTCAAACAACGAAATACAAAGGATCTAAATCAACCAAAACAAATCTTAAAAAGGGAAAAACAAAGCTAGAAAACTCCATGATCACTCTGAAGCCCCAGTGATTAGGTCAGTGTGCTGGTGGTAAAGAGACCAATGGAAGGGCAGGTATCTGGGCATGCAGCCCCAGGAAGCACCACAAGAAGGTGATGGCAAAGGTGCTGGGAACCACAATCCCACCTCTCAGAAAGAACTCAAGACTCAAGTACCCAAACGTGAATTCTGAAGTAATCAGGCTTCTAGGAAAGGAGCTCAGGAATCTCTCTCTGAAACCTATAGCCCGAGAAGGTTCAGGGCAAGGACACAGAAAGCACTAACCATGTAAGAAAAAAGTGATGAATTAGACTTCATCAATGTTCAACAACTCTTCTAAAAGTCATGCTGGACTACAAGGAAATATTCACAACAAACATATCTGACCAAGGACTTCTAGCTAGGATATGTAACATGAACTCCCACTGCACAACACTAAAATAGAAAAGCTCAATTTTTAAAAAGCAACGAACATGTACATACACTTCACAAGAACAGATGAGCTTTGAAAATGTACTCAGGGCCGTCATCATCAGGGACACACATTCTCCATGGCCACCAAGCATAGTTCTCTGGCCCCATATGTGAGGGTTAAAAACAGGGTGGGAGCTGGGCACACAGTGATGCACATCTGTAACCCCAGTGACTTAGGAGACAGGCAGAAAGATCACAATTTCCAGGCCAGCCTCAGCAACTTAGGAGGGCCCTGAGCAGCTCAGCAAGACTGTCTCAAAAAATAAAAAGGACTGGGGATGTAGCTCCAGCAAAGGGGTCCAGCAGTAAATACTCAGTACCAGAAAACAAAAACAGGGGTGGGTGGGATGCCAAAGATCATAGTACTTCCACCACTTGGATCCCAAATGTACAACAACTTTGGGAAAATATCAGTCTTTTAAAAACTTATATATTTATCCATCCTGAAATCAAGAAATCCCATTTATAGGTGTATATCCAACAGAAACAATAATTTATGTCCACAACAGATGAAAACATCCATCATTATTCATAATGATCATAATGGAAACTGCCAAGCTGTCAAGCGCCCATCTTAAGCAGAGCAGATGACTATGCAATGAGAAGCTATTCAGCCATCAAAAGGAAGGCAACCAGTCTATGCAATATCAGTACTATATTTCAAAAGAACACTGAGTGAAAGAAGAAACACAACAGAATGCACTCTATATGCTTCCTTTATATCAAGTGCTAGAAAAAACAAAACCAAGCTATGAGGACCTCAAAACAGTGGCTGCTTCTGGCAGGGAGATGAATGGAAGGGGACAAGTTCAGAGATGATGGAAATATTCTATACCTTTCTGGAGGGAAAGTTACATGGGTATAGACTATGTTGCTCTTTTAGTTACTAATTTCTCAGTAAAAGAAATTATTTCATAGTTTAAATTTCCACATTATCTGCTTGTGCACCATATGTGGAAACATGCTAACAATTGAAATAATCTCCAAAGTATTTAAACAATAAACAGTTCTGTATTACCTTCTATGTCACATATGAAATAAACTAAAAGAGGCTAATTCATCCTCGTATACACATTATAAAACCAAAGCCAACACTAATCAACCCATAATGAATAAACCCATTGCAGTCTACCAATGGTACTCAGCCAAGACAGATCAACTACTGATGTGAGCCACAACATTAACAGACCTCACAAACAAAAGCATATGCTAAGGGAAAGAAGCCAGATACAAAAGACTATGTGTTGTGTGATTTCACATGACAAGTGTCCATGAATGGCCCTTGTACAGAGTCAACAAGTAGACTGGCTGCTGCCTGGAACAGGCAAAAAAAAATGAGACAAAAATGCAAGATCTGAAAGAGTCAGATTACTCTTTCCAAGGGACTTAACACCTTCCTAAAACAATGTTTGGGAATGTGTACAGAAATATAAAAATACCCAGCACCCAAAAAGGTAAAATTCACAAAGACTGCATGCAAAAAAGCAAGAACCCAGGACCCAAGTGAGGGGAGGAACCATTTAGTCAACACTGATGCACCATGCACAGGGCTACAATTAGCACATGAGGACAGGAAAACAAATTAAAATTGTATTCCATGTACTTAAGAAGCTGAGGACATGTAGGATATAAAAAAAGATCCAAATCAAACTACCAGAATACAATGCTTGCCTAACTATTATAATAAAAACTACAGTGCTTGAGAAGAATGTCAAAGAAGCCTGGAAACAGACCATGAACCTATGCAGACATGAAAGGGTGGGGCATAGTGAACACTGGAAAGAACAAAGACTAAGAATTGTCTATGTTAATGAAAACTCAATTCATGATTCAAGAAGCTTACTGAACTCAAAGCTTAAGAAACAAGAAGAAAAATCACACTAATGCACATCATAATCAAATTACTCAAAACCCTCGAAAAAAAGAAAATCTTAAAAGCAGACCTGAAGATAATAGCTAACCCTAAAAATAACAAAATATTGCTGAGGGTAATTTTAAAAGACCTAAAAATAAAGGGAAAGGGTGACCTTGCTTGCTCACAGGTCAGAAGACTCAACATTGTGAAGATGTTAATTCTTCCCCAATTTGAGCTATAGAGTCAATGTAGTCCCAATCAAAAGTTTTTGTAGAAACTGACAAATTGTATCTGAAGTTATGCAGAAATACCCTTAGGCTAACCAGAAGGACTCTAAAAATGAAAAACAAAGAATTAATATAAAGCAACAGTAGTCAAAAGAATAAAGCATTGAGCTGGGGTTGTGGCTCAGTGGTGGAGCACTTGCCTAGTACATGTGAGGCACTGGATTCGATTCTCAGCATCATAAATAAATGAAATAAAGGTCCACTGACTACTAAAAAAAAAAAAAAAAATTTAAAGAATAAAGCATTTAAATAAAGGCAGACAAATAGACAATGGAGTGAAAAAGAGTCCAGAGTCAAACCCACACATGAAAAAGGACAAAGGCAGAGATGCAAGAAAAGAGTCATTTTCTTAAAGCAGAGCTAGGAGCAACAGAATATCCAAATGCAGGAAAAGAATTTGGACTCACAGTTTGCACCACATGTAAAAATTTATTCAAAATGGACATACACAAATGTAAATTCCAAAACTAAAAAACTTGTAAAAGAAAATACAGAAACAGCAGAAAATCTTTTTCAACTTGGATCATGCAAATATGACCTCAGGACACAAAAGCACAATGATGAAAGTAAAATCTGGACTTCATTGAATAGAAGATAAAAAGGAAAAAGACTGGTGAGAAGATAAATAAGCAATGAACTGGAGGCTGAAAAATAGATGAGAATCCCAGGTAGAGAAGGGAATGAGCTCGGGATTCAGGTTAGGCCAAGGGAGCCAAGGCAGCAGGAGCAAACCCATAACCAAACACCAAGGAGGCTTCTAGCCCATAGGCTCAGAAAGCCACAGCTCAGGCACAGCTTGAGGCAGAGTGAAGAGGACGGCATCTGGGCACTGAATGCCAGAAACACAGTGCATGAAGGGTGAACATGAAAACAGAAGCCCTGCATCCCAGAGCAAGGAATATGCAGGCTCTGAGGTGACTTCGAATTCTGCAGGTTTTCAAATCAAGTGACATCAACAAAGAAAAAGGTCACTATAAGACTATTGCAGGTGGACACAAGGCTAGTTCTTCGAGGCAGATGAGAAGTCTCAGGGATCATGTGTTCTGTATCCTTGAACTACTTTTTTCTTTAAATATAAATATCTTACTGAAGTTTCCTTCTGTTTGTTTTTAATTGCAAAAAAAAAAATGATGGTATGTATTTACAGAGTATAATATGATGTCTCAATACATGTACACAGTGTGTACAATTAACTCATATCTAGCATGTCCATTGCCTCATATTTTATCATTTCATTGTTATAAGGATATTCAAATTCCTCTCTTCTAGCTATAAAAATTTTGAAATTTTCAATACAATGTTTTTAGCCATCTTCACCCTACTGTGCAATAAAACACCTGAACTTATTCCTCCAATAGTAACTCTAAACTCTCCCTATCCCCTTCTCCCCACTGTCATACCAGCCTATTCTGGTAACCATTCTTCTACTTTCTGCTTCTGTGAGATCAACTTCAGATTCAACATATGGGTGAGATCATGCCATATTTGTCTTTTTGTGTCTGGTTTATTTCAATTAGCATAATATCCTCCAGATTCATCTATGGTGCCACAAATGACAGGATTTCATTCTATTTTTATGGCTGAATATTACACTATTATGTGTGGGGGTCAGGGGCATTCTTTATTCATTTATCTGCTTATGGACGCTTAGATGGACTGCATGTATTTGCAACTGATACCATAAAAACAAAAAAGTTTTATAAGGGACTACTACTATGAACAATTACATATCTACAAATTCAATAACCTAGAAGAAATTAATAAATTCCTGGACACATACTTCTATGACCATTTTAACTGATGCAGAAAAAGTACTTAATAACATTAAATATTCTTCATGGTAAACACACAACAAACAAGATGTAGTAGGAGTGTTTCTCAACATAATAAAGGCCATATGCATCAGGCTCACAACAAACATACCAAGACTGACTCATAAAGAATAGAAAATCTGAAGAGACCAACAACAAGTTAATGGTAACTTAAGTAAATCAGTAATGAAAAGTTTCCTTTCAAAGAAACCCCATGACCATATGGTTTCACTGCTGAATTCCACCAAACATTTTATGAACTAATACCAATTCTACTCAAACGATTCCAAAAAACTGAAGAGGAAATATTTGCAAAATCATTTTGCAAGGCCAACATTATTAGTCTGATACCAAAAGCAGACTACAGCAAAAAAGAAAACTACACACCAATATCAATGACTTCAGATGAGCTCACAGATGACAGCACACTGGATGGGTAGAACTGAAACCTTTTCCTCTGAGACCTGAACAAGGCAAGGAGAAGGGTGCTGGCTCTCTCCAGTCCTAGTCAATATGGAAGTCCTGGCCACAGCAACCGGCAAGAAACAGAAGGTATGCACATGGAGAAGGAGTTACTATCAGAAAACCCCCAACTCTACCAAAGAAACCCATTAGAACTATTAAATTCAGGGAAGTTGTAGGATACAAAATCAATAGTCAAACATCAATGGTTTCTTATACACCAATAACTGGGGGGAAAAACATCAAGAAAACAACCCCTTTTACAATAACTACCAGAAAATAAAATACTTAGGATTAAAATTAACTAAAGTAAACAA
This sequence comes from Urocitellus parryii, assembly GCF_045843805.1. Classification (NCBI taxonomy): domain Eukaryota; kingdom Metazoa; phylum Chordata; class Mammalia; order Rodentia; family Sciuridae; genus Urocitellus; species Urocitellus parryii. The sequence continues at coordinate 854,796 of NC_135543.1, forward strand.
GCACCAAACTAATAACTATAAAGATGAATCAAACTGAGGAAGACACAAAAATGAGAAGATATCCCATGCTCACAGGCTTGAAGTTCATCTTAACACCTGAAGGTGGGTGGCCCAGAGCTTTCCCTTGACTGAGGAAGGCTCCAGAAGTTGAGACTTAACTCAGGGCACATGGGGCCCGCTTCCTGACTACATGCTGGTAATAAAAGTGGGAGCAATAATGACAAAGCCCTGCCCTTGCCACTTACACTCTAATGAGATTAAGTAATGCAAAATGAAATTAAATACATGAACAAATCAACTGTAAAAATTACAGTTTAGGGAATAAAAAGAAATTCTTAGCTGGGGGGCGGGGGGAGTTGTAAATCACCTTGGAGAAAATATCAAATTTTTGTTCCTAAACATTTGTTAGCAATAATCAAAATATGTTTTTTAAAAATATTCTTTAGCGATAACCAAAATAATTTAAGAAGCCCAAACTAAACACAATCCATTCTTTTTTTAAATTCATGCAACAAAAAATAAATTAGTTTTAAAAAGGACAGTGAAATCATAAAATATGATATCATGGTAAGAAACATTTGAAGATTGAAGATAAAAACTGAAATGTTATTCACTGGGTAAATTTTATTGGCCACTTCCCCTCTAAAATTACCTCACTAACTGTAGCAGGTTTACCATCTATGTAATCACCAATTAATAGTGCAAATGCTGCCAGAAGGTAGAGCTGCCCACACAAACCAATATGCAGAACTGAACACCAAAACAAAGATTAACAGTAATTTATTGCACTCATCAGATAAAGAATTAGCAGGAAATGACAATGGCTTGAAAATATTTCAGAAGTTAAAATATTTAACAAAAAGTATATGGCATTCCCTCAAACTTTTGATTGTCCTGTACACATAAAAGAAATTTCTAAGCCATTTTCTGTGAATGAGATAAGTGCCAAAATAACTACTAGAGTTTAAGACACAAAATTCTGTAAACATAAGTGGTTTTTACTTAACAGCTCCTTGAGACTCTCAATCACCAAAATCAAGACAATGTACAAAATGCAGTCTCCCTTTCCCACGGGCCTACTCACATACACAAATTCAAATGTCCATCCATTTCTGTGGTGACACAGTAGTGAAAGGGACATGGGCCCAACACAGTTCTGAACTGTCCCCAAGTCCCCATCTTCCCCTAATGTCCAGTAACAGCAACATGAAAGTGGCTTACTTCTTTATGACTACCAGGTATAGAGGCCAGTTCTGGGAGAGAGCTAAGATATCAGCAAAGGGAGAGAGCAGGACAGCTGTGCAGCTGCTATGGGGGTCTGTGACACAGGTCAAACTCATGAGCAGAAAGAAACCTCTGAATACTCTCTTAGTGCATTTCATGTTTCATGTTTCTCAGAAAAAAACAGAAACAATGAAAAAATAAATAAGTAATTGGAGGTAGAAGAAAGTGAAGGTCAAATCCAAGATACAAGGACCATCACCCAAAGCACATGAACTTAAGAGTGAGCACGCGTGGCCAAGCAGTGGAGAGGAGAGCTAGGCAAGCTCACACTGCTCATAGGCCTGGAACACTCTAAATGTGGTGGCTAAATGGCCACCTAAGTTACCACCGGGGAAAGAAAAGATTACTTTTCCATGCAAAATATGCCTGAAATGCAAAAGCACAAATAGGATAAAGCTAACCATGAGAACACAGAAGTGTAGTGAGGTAATACTATGACTGCTCACATTGGGAGTAAATGGATGGTCTCAGATTAAAGTAAAAACCACAAAGGAAAAGGTTAAAAATTAAATGTATAAAAATCACACATTTCTGTATATTCAAGAAAAACGACATAAAAAATAAGTCCAACAATATAAAAATATTTGCCATGTGGAAAAGGCAGATTCTTTTAGTAGAGAAATTTCAATAAGATAAAAATACAAAAAGAAACAAAAGGTAATAAAACAGTTTATTAAAGATCACAAATGAGCAATGAAACTTTTTATAGTAAACAAAACTGAGTGAGATAACAAATCTTCACTAAATTAGCAGTTTAAAAAAATGACTCATGGGATTGTGGCTCAGTGGTAAAGCACTTGCCTCGCATATACGAGGCACTGGGTTTGATCCTCAGCAGCACATAAAAATAAATACAATAAAGGTACTGTGTCCATCTACATCTAAAAATATAAAATAAAATAAAAAGGACTCATTTAAGTCGGTCAAGTAGCAAGGGTGTCAAGAGACAAATATCTGTGAGCACTGAACAGCTAGACAGCTAGCCACACAGACCAGACCTAAACTTTTACATCTGACCTGGACATTCCTCATTCATTTATCATTCATACTATGCACCATCCACTCTACTTATTCCTGAGAAAAAAGCAGTGAAAAGGACTTAGACTCTTCATTTCTGACTGCAAATGACCTATGGGTAAAAGCAGAATGCAAGATTTGTCATCTGATTCCATTTTGCATCCACCTCTTTTGCTCTGAGTCACCTTGGATTCTAGGAACAAGGTCTGATCAATAAACACTTGTGATGAGTTGAAGCTACCCCTCAGACAACAGCAACTTTCTGGGTATGAAGATAGGGGTACTGGGGACTGAACTCAGGGGCCATCTACCACTAAGCCGAATGCCTGGTCCCCCCCCACTTTTTTTAAATTTTATTTTGAGACAGTGTTGCTAAGGCTGACCTCAACTTTAGTATCTGGAACAAGGCACTGCCTGACCAATTTTGAGAGAATGATGGACAGACCACACCTAATCAAAAGCATCCATTCTGGCAGCTGTGCAAAGCCTCCAGTTATGCAAACCCCCAATCCTTGCCTCCATTCATCTTTCTTTAAAGCCTCAAAGACATTGTCAGCCCCTGGAAGATAGGTCCCTGAGTCTTCCCAGTTTAGCTACGCTGATTTAAGTTTCTTTCATGCTTTTTCACCACAACCTTTGCTATTTGGTTCTGGGAGTGAGTGGCCAGACCTAATTTGCTGGACCCCCAGTATAAAACCTCTAGCCTAGGACTCCAGTAATACACCCTCACAAAGCAGAACCAATCACCAGAGCAATGAGTGCCACCAAAGTGAAGAATAGGAGGCCATGGAACAACAAACACATGAGGGAAAGGAAGGATAGACAGCCGCGGACAACATGTGAGGCCAGAACAAAATATGGTTGGGGAGGGAAGGACAGGAGGTCTCAGAAAACAGTTGGGGGTGGAGAACAGGAGGCCATCGTAGACAACATGTGGGGGGAGGGAGGGACAGGAGTCTGTGAGATGTACACATGGCAAAGGGAAGGATGGGATCCTGCGGGCACACACCGAGACCCAGGAACATACACTTGGGGAAGAGAAGGGCAGTAAACCACATGCACGTGGACATGCACATGGCAGGACATCTAAAGAGATCCAAGAAGCCTTTCTGAGAAAGGGACTTCAATAAAAACATTAAGTTCTCAGTAGGAAAGTAGAATCACCCAAAAAGTAGGCAACAGTACAAGAACACCAGATAGAATGACAGGTCCTTGCCAAGGGCTTAAAAAGGAGAAGGCAGAAAAGCATCTTCAAGATGGAAAAAAAGCTGGGTACAGTGGCCACACTTGTGATTCCAGCGGCTCAGGAGACTGAGGCAGGGGGATCATGAATTCGAGGTCAACCTCAGCAACTTAGAGAGATCTAAGCAACTTAGCAAGACCCCTCTCAAAACAAAACAAAAACTCAAATAAATAAACAAAAGGAAGAAGGAGAAGAGGAAGAGGAAAAAGGGCTGGAGTCATGGCTCAGTGGTAAAGCACTCCTGGGTTCAATCCCCAGTAAAAGAAAAAGGTGATCAAGATGGAAAGGAAGAGCAGCATGTCACATCTGGAAATCACATAAGCTGGAATAGAGGGCCAAGGCCAGAATACAGGACTTAAGACTTCATCCTTAGGAATTTTAAGAGAAACCCAAAGATTTTAAGCAACAAAATGATAATCAAATTCACTTTTTTTCTCTCCCCCAGCACTGGGGACTCAATCCTGAGAAACTCTGCCACTGAGCTATATCCCCAACCCTTTTTATTTTTTGAGATAGGGTCTTGCTAAATTGCTGAAGCTGCTGCCAAACTTGTGATCCCCCACCCCCAGTCTCTGGGATAACAAGTGTGCGCCACCATGCCCAGCTTCAAATTCAGCTCTTTTTGTGGTCTTGTACAAGCTAGTTCTATCACTAGTAGTTCTATCACTGAACTACATCCCAGCCTCAAATTCACCTTTTAAAAGTATTTTTGTGACTAATGCATAGAAAGAAGGGGTGGTGAGGAGGTCATTTCCTGTTTCAGTCAAGAAAAGTGATGGCCAGAACAGACAGCTATCATAAGATCAGAATGTTATAGCTGGGGCTGGGGCTGGGGGGTGGAGGTGGAGGTGGAGATGGAGATGGAAATGGAGGTGGAGCTGGGACAGAGGTGGAGGTGGCTCTGGGGGTAGAGATGGAAGTGGAGTTGGTGGTGAGGGGTGCTAGGGAAGCTAGGGATAGAGATGGAAGTGGAGCTGGGGCATAGGCTGGAGAAGGAATATGGGACTGGGGCGGGGGGGTTGGGGGTGTGGTAGGGGTGGAGGTTAAAGTAGGTTGATAATAGGCTGTGCCTGGCACTGACAGACTGGAACAGGAATTGCAGAGCGGCTGGGAAAATAACAGCTTAGCCCAGCTAATGACTAGATGAAGGCTAGGGATACAGACCTGATTACTCTAGTGACCCAAGACACTGGGATAGGGACAGTGAGGGTATATTTATCTGCACACATACCCCAAGTGGGAAGGGTATGAAGAGATGTGGTCTACTACCATCTGTAGAGTTCAAGGAAACAAAATGTAACATCTCTGTGGATAAGTGGGAAAATTATATAGTCAAAGCAATTTTTGTATAAGCATGCTCAGCTTTTCCTATATCATCTCATGTAGTGCCTTTTCCTATATTTGAGTCATCCTTATTGTCTATGGCTTGAGATCTAAACAGCATCTGAAAAGAATCTATCCCAATATTTCATTCAGGTGCATTCAGTATACATTATTATTTTGTAAAGGTTCATTTTCTCATTTGTTTAGTTCCTGAGGCTAGATGAGCATGAAGGATACTCATCCACCCAAGTGTAGGACTATAAAAGATCAAAGAATGCTGTCCCTTAAGATGTACTATCATACAACTGGACGCGATATGAAAGAACACCTTCAGACCTGATGAGGCTATAATGTTAAGTATAACAGGTATATAACAGCAGTTTGATCATTTTTTTTTTTAAGAAATGCAAGTACACACACAGACAAAAGGATCTGTGCTTCTAAAAGAAAACATAGCCCTCTTTATAAACCATGGGAAAATTCCTTCAAATCACTGAAATAAGCAAAAAAAGAACAGAATAAAGAATTAAGAATTACATTCTTGGGCTGGGGCTATAGCTCAGTAGTACAGCACTTGCCTGGTACATGTGAGGCACTGGGTTTGATCCATAGCACCACATAAAATAAATTAATTAATAAAAATAAAGGTATAAAAAATTATTTAAAAAAGAATTACATTCTTGCATCTTCTACAATTTAATGTTATATGGTAATAAAGGAATTGACACTCTTTCCAAAATTACATGGAGAACAAGCACTACATCCAACAATATCTTAGTAAGGCGACATGTGAAAGATGAATTTTAGGATTTTAACTCATTTGTTCTTCATTTTTTAACAGTGCTTTGTAATTCATTTATTCATTGATTAGAACTTCACAATATCATTTACAATACCACTATAATACATTAGGCAAGAGATTAAAATTGAAGGACTTTATGGTGAGAAACATCTTTAGCTAACTTGATACGATAAAATGTTTAGATTTATGCTAACAGAACACTTAGAAATAAATACCACATAGCAATTATTATTGATAGATTAGGCTGAAAGATTCCCTAACTGAAACTCTACCCTATATTCTATGAAAAGCACTGGAGATCAAAATTGAACTCGTTATAGTTCTAGAATTTCTAGTTTCCTAAAGAAATATTGTGGCTTAAGATAAACTTGTCTACACCCTAATTTAAATTCTTATCTCTTATAAGATTCATAATATTAGCAAAACAGCATTTTTGAAGTTATAGTTCACATACTCTAGGCCCTAATGTCCAAGAGATCATTTTTTTAACTTAAAAATTTTTAAGTTCGTTTCATGAAGACATGAATTCATACAGACCTCTAAGGGTGACTTGAAATAAAACAGTAGTAACTGAGTTTGCATATACATTTAAGTACCTAACTATACATCCATGAACATACAAACACATCTAAACCTAAGTAACCATGTCATGTCCACTCCAGGGTATGCATATCTACCTTGGTCCAGCCACAGAGAATCAAAAATGAGATAATAAACATAAAGCACTTGGCATAAATACCATAATGTAGACTGAATGCTCCTGAATGAGATAAGGGATGGGTCCTTGTCAAATGCTGCTCACCTCTCAAAACACAGACAATAAGGATGACTTGAGTGTACTACAAGGAAAGGCATGACGTGAAAAACCAACCAGACTTATAGAAGCAGCATTCTGACTACACAGCTGGCCCCTCATCCACAGGGGCTATGTTCCCAGACCACAGGATGCCAGAAACCATGAGCAGCACCAAAGCCTAAAACTAAAGGCCTTGTCCACTTTAACTAAGCAAGTATGACACACTAGGGCCATAACTTGCAGTCTGAGCTGAGACAGCAGCACTAGCACAAATTTCTTTTTTCTTCTTTACAATTTCAGAGAAGATTCATTCTTACCATAGATCATCACAATCTTGGCATACATACATTCTTCCTCCTTAGTAAAAAATCTATGCTTTTTCACTTAAAGGAAACTTCTCATGGCTTCTCTTTGGCATGTCCAAAATGCAGCATCACTGCTCTTGTTCTCGGGGACCATGGTTAATTAATATGAGGGTTACCTGAACCTAAGCACTGCAAAATCACAATAGTCTGATACCTGAGACAGGTACTAGGCCAGGAGCATACACAGTACAGATATACTGGATGAAAGTATCATTCACATCAGGAAGGGACAGAGCAGAACAGTGCCAGGCTGCACTATGTTACTCAGAACAGCAAGTAATTGAAAACTTGTAAGTTCTATATTTCTGGAATTTTCTATTATATTTTTGGACCACTGAACTGAAACCAAAGCACAATGGCAGATAACAGAGTGCTGCTGGATTACGTAAAACATGTATAAGTGGTTTTTAAATATCCATTTTTCCATTTTGTCTTAACTGTCACAGAAGTGGACAAACAAAGAGATGATGTAGAGAAATAAAATAAGCAAGATCATCAGTGTGCATCTGAGCAGGGGACCACAGCAATCAACTCTGATTACTTTAAGCACATTGGTCCCCAAGCAATTCCTTATAAGCCAACTCAGCTAAGACTGGAGTACCTTAGGATGGCAACAGAGAAGCCCGTCTGACAAGCAGAAAGTGTGGCAAACCATAAAATCCCCTACATTTTCTGACTTCCCTTAGAAATGTTCATACTGCTTTAGCGTTCCACAAAAGGCACTAGTCAGGGACTCAAAAACCTAGTGGCTTGCATTTCTAAGGAGTAATTATCACTCGTAAATAGTGTGAACTTCACTGAAAGACAACAAATTTTTATTGAAATGTGTAAATTTTATATGAAAGTAAAAAAGCCAAGATTTTAATACAACTTGTACAATTAATTACAAGATGTTGACATAAGCGAATCAAAGACTCTAAAACAGAAATAAAGATGGCTCTTTCTGTACTACAACATTCCTTTTGACAAGCAGACTGGAACACAAGAAGCATGTAAGCAAGTGAAGATCCTCTTCTCACAGTCACATGTGCACACACACTCACGAAGCAATTAAATACGGTCAAAGACTTATCACACTTATGTTTGAGTACTTTAAACTGAGTCAAAAGAAATGACAGAACTATCCAAAGAAACAGCTAAGGCATACTGAAAAACAATCATCACAAGTTGTAGGAAGTAACTTAGTACTGCTGAGACTTTTTATGGCTAAATGAAATAAAAACAAACAACCACCCTCTAAATTGATCCTATCTGCACAGGAGACTGCATCAACTCTTTAAAAAGCAAAGTTGAGGACTAATTCATGTTTTAACCTTATGAGACTATCATGGTTCTCAGCTCAATATAGCTCCTTAGTAAATACACATAGAAAGGAATCAGTTCTAGCCCACTGGACACTTACAGTCAAGATACAATTGATACACCTCGACCTAGCAAAGGGAAAAGCACACAGCACTGATTCCACAAGTCCAAATGCCAATGGGCACACATCGGAAATTCCCAAGACCTGCTGACTATTGTCGTCTACTCCATTTCCCCTTCCTCAATTCTGCATCTGGCATCGCATCAAAGGAGATGGTGATGAATAATAAAAACAGTCATAAACAAGGAGAAAAGAAGCGAAGTAACAGCAACAGATATAGATAATTCCTATGTAAATAGTTTATCAGGAAATCAAACAGAGACAACTCAAAATTATTCCAGGATGATCAATATTCTACTTAAAATATTTTCTTCTTCCAAACAAAGCATCTTCAGATTATTAGCATGTTTAAAATAAAAAGTTCAAAAAGAAAAAAAACAGCAGAGAACATTTTCCCAATTGTCTACAAGAAATGTGCTTGAGAATTACCAAGAAATGTTCTCCACTGCTGCTGAAAACACACCCACAAGCAATTCTGTAGTGCCTCAAGTCATCCACAGACTGGCTAGATGGACATACATCATTCTTGTTAAATAAATCTGTCCTGCAAACAAATGTAGACTGTCACCTTCAAGACTTACTGGCTAGGGGGCTGGGGATGTGGCTCAAGCAGTAGCACGCTCGCCTGGCACGCGTGCGGCCCGAGTTCGATCCTCAACACCACAAAGAAAGATGTTGTGTCCGCCAAAAACTAAAAAAAAATAAATATTAAAATTCTCTCAGTCTCTCTCTCTCTCTCTCTCTCTCTCTCTCTCTCTAAAAAAGACTTACTGGCGAGGGCCTGGGTCCAGGGCAATGCAGGAAAAGAAGATGCTCTCCAGTCCCTGTTATTTTACAATTTTTTCAAGACAGCTAGCCTAGTGGTATGTGGTAGTATCCTGCTGTGGTTCTGATGTACCTTTTCCTATGAACTGATAACATTAACTCAGCATCGTTTCGTGTACTAATTGGCCATTTCTGTACCTTCTTTGAAGAAATGCATATTTAGATATTTTGCACATTTTTTAAATAGGTTACCTTTTTGTTGTGGAACTGTAAGAGTTCTTAACATATTCTGGATACTGGGCCTTAATCACACACATGATTTACAAATATTTTCTCCAATTCTATAAGTTGTTCATCTTTTCACTTTTTTGGTAATATAAGATATCCAAAAATTTATCAGTTTTTTTTTTTTTTTTATCTGGGAATGTCTAAATTTCTCCATCAGTTTTTAAATGGTGTTTTTACCAGGTTCTTGATTGACAATATTTTTTCTTCATCATTTTTAAAACATGGCACCCTGTTCCTTTCGGACCTACAAGGTCTCTGTGATGTTCCAGGGTACCACAGTAATTGATCTTTTCTATCTTGCTCCTTTCAAGATATCCTCTTGGTTTTCAAGTTTCAATAGTGTATGTATCTGGAAGTGGATCTCTTTGTGTTTAGCCTTCTAGGGGCTCTCTGAACATCCTGAATAGACAGATTAATATCTTTGGTTAAACTGAGGAAGTGCCTGGCCACTCTTCCTTCCTTGTTCTCTCCCTTTCCCTCTGTCCTCTCCTTCCATTGACACAATGGGTACACACTTCACATTATTCCATGGGTCTCTGAAGAATGCTCCTTTTTCTTCAATGGTTCTGTACTTCAAAACAAATCATTTCTACTAACTCAAATTCAAGGTCATTGACTCTTCAGCTTCCTCAAATCTACTGAAACCCTCAGTGAGATTTTCTTGCCATTTATTATACGTGTCAGCTCCAGAATTCATTTGCATCCTTTATATAATTTTCTATACCTTCACTGATATTCTCTACTCATCCATACATCATTCCCTCCATGTATTATTCTGTTCAGCATTTCCCCATTGGTCCTTTTAGTTCCTTGGGCACACTTGAAGACAGCTGACTTAAATTCCTTGTCCAATGTCACGACTTCCTCAAAGATTTTCTCTATTAATTTCTTCTGTGAATGTTCCTTTGCATGCTTTATAAACTTCTGTGGAAAACTGGACAATCTATAATTCTGGAAATAAGAAGTTTAGATATTTTCTCCCACTTATGTGTTAGTTTTGTAGCTTTCTATACGCTATAGCTGTTTAGTGGTTTTTCTAAACAAGTTTTATAAGGAGCATATTCTCTGTCAAGTATAATCTCTTAAGTCTCCCTTCTGTTAGCTTGTATACAGCCAGGCATTTGTTCTGACAGACATTTCTTAGAATATGAGGAAGGGGAGAGGGAAGAAACAAAATAAAACCTCTCAGTGTTTGCAGATTGGTGCTACACTCCAGGTCACCTTCAGGAACCAGCAAAGGGCTAAGGCCATTTACAACTTTTCAGTAGCCTTTACTTCTACTTACACTGAACCCAGAGATCCACCAAAGACCAAAGAACTTCTCAGGTCTTTTCTGACATTCCTCCAGTTCTCAACCTGCATGTGACTCTCAAAATTTCCCAGCCTGCACATGTGCTTCTGAATAACCAAATTTCTCAAAGACATTCTCTCCCAAGTTTTTTTCTGCCTGGCATTTGACATTCTAGTGTCAGGATTAGCTGTAATTTTTTGCCCCAGACTACAGTGCCTGGTCATTAAGCTACCAAACACTTGAGAAATGCCTGCTGATTTTCTGCTTTTCTGTACTGAGTTCCAAGTGGATTAAACAAAATCTTGGGTCAGTGCCTCAAGTCATCCACAGACTGGCTAGATGGACATACATCATTCTTGTTAAATAAATCTGTTCTGCAAACAAATGTAGACTGTCACCTTCAAGACTTACTGGAGAGGGTCTGGGTCCAGGGCAACTAACTGCAGGAAAAAGAAAAAAGAAAAAAAAACACTATATGCCAGTTTTTAAGTTGCCTTTTCCTGGATTCAGCAATTGCATGGCTGCCATAAACCTGAGTGTTTTCCAGAGGTCTAACCAAAACGGTTTTAATGGTTTCTGCTTGATATTCAATACTTCTGTGGAAGGACAAGCAAATGGTACTACCTACTATGCCCTTCTCACTGACACTCCACTTAGTTCTCAACTATACAATTAATATATCAGAAATAAACTCTGCTAAGTCCAAATGCCATAGTTAAAACAATTTTTAAATAAGCTAAGACCTATATTATGTTATTAAACATACCCTGCAAAGTACACCTAATTTACCAGGCCATTTGGGGTTCTTTTTTCCCAAAACTAAAGCTAAAGTTTTTCTTCTTTTCTAGAACTAGTATTTTCTCCACCATGCCACCATCACAAGCATTAAAGCTTTTTAATAATTTTTCAAGTCAATGGAGAAATAACAAGTCTTTTCAACAAATTATACTGAATAACTTGATACTCATGTAAGAAAAAGTGGACCCCTGTCTCAGAGCATACAAAAACTACTATTTGAACAGGAACAACAGACCTAAATGTAAGATTGATTAAAATCATAAAGAAGACAAGTTATTGTGAAGTTGGGTTGACCAATTATTTCTTTGATACAACTCCAGAAACATAAGCAACAATGGAAAAAAGAGATGAACTGCACTTCATGAAAATTTTAAAAACATTTATGTATCAGAGAATATTATCATAAAGTAAAAATACAGCCCAGAGAATGGGAGAGAAAATCTGAAATCGTAAATCATAAAACAAGGGACTTAATTCAGAAAATCCAAAGAATTCTTACAACTCAGCAACTAAAAGATAGTCAGTTAAAAATTGGGTGAAGAAAGTCAGGCATGGTGGCACACTACTGTAATCCCAGCTATTCAGAAGGCAGAGGCAGGAGAATCCCAAGTTCAAGGCCAACCTGGGCAACTTAGCAAGACTCTGTCTCAAAATCAAAAATTAAAAAGGCTGGAGATGTGGATTGAGGTAGAACACTGCAGGTTCAATTCCCAGTACCATGTGGAAAAAATTTTTAAAAAGTGGGTGAAGGATCTGAACCAAGGATACACAAGTAGCCAATAAAGTATATGACATCATTAGTCATTAGGGAAATGCAGATCAATAACCCACAAGATATTACTTTCACACCCACTCCAATCAAAAAGTAATGGCTACAATAAGAAAGGTAAACAGCAGGGGCTATGAATGTAGTTTAGTGGAGGAATGCTTACCTATTTCATGTATGAGGTACTAGGTTTAATCCTCAGCATTTATTATTTATTTTAAAATAAATAAAATAAAGGCATTATGTCCATCTATAACTAGAAAAAAAATTTCAAAAGAAAAATGGAAAAACAGTAACAAGTGTTGAGGAAGATGTCATAAAACTGAAACCTTCATGCAGATTTGGTAGGAATGTAAAATGGGACAATCAACCTAGAAATAGGTCAGTAGATCTTCAAAATGCTAAAAATAGTTATCATCTAATCTAGCAATTTCATTCCTAGAAACATATCCAAGAGAAATTTTATAATATTCACACAAAAGTTTGTCTACAAATGTTCATATTAGTGTTATTTACAATAGTCACAAAGTAGAACACCTCAAATGTCTATCCACTGATGAATAAAAAAGCAAAAAATGGTTTATCATAACAATGGAATGTTACCTGTCAAAAAAAAAAATTATGTACTGATTCATTCTGGATAAATCCTAAAAACATGTAAAATGAAAGAAGTCAGTGACAAAAAAAAATCATATACTTTATAATTCTACTTACATGAAATATCTAGAACAGGTAAAAACCACAGACACTGAAAGTAGAACAGTGATCCTGGGGCTGGGGTGGGCAGGGAAGGAGGAGAATGAAGAATGGTTGCTAATGTATTCAGGTGTCTTTCTGAAATGTTACAAATGTTCTAGAAACATCTGTACAACCCTCTGAACATACCAAAAATCAATGAAGTATATATTTTAAGTGGATGGTTATGTTCTTTTAGTTTTGTTTGTTTTTGGTACGAGGGACTAAAATCCAGGGGGGGTACTTTACCACCAAGCTATATCCCCAGTCCTTTTTATTTTTTAATTTGAAACAAGTTACTTGGGTCTTGATATGTTGATGAAGCTGGTCTGAAACTTGTAATTCTTCTGCCTCAGAGCCTCTAATCTAAAGTCACTGGGATTACAGGCATGCACCATCACACCCAGCTTAACTGAATGAATTTTAAAACACAGCCCAATGAACTGTTTAAAATTGATAATTTTTAAGGGACTATTTCAGGTAAGCAATTCATTATTCATGACCACATATACAGAAAAGTTACAAAATCCACTATGAATTTCATTTTTCAACAGACTTTGGGGTTATTATAAATTCTCCTTCTGTGTTTCGGTGTCTCATTGCCAATGCATCATGGTTACTCTTCTACTGTCACAACACTTTTTTGTAATAGATTCCCTCATTCTCTTCCCAATATATGGCTTCTCTTTCAACTACGGACTAAAAATCAGATAAACAGGCTCTTTAAAAATTTAAGTTAAAACGGGTTAATGTCCCGAATGAAGGTTAAAGAATCAACATGTATGCACCCATTACCAAACTGGATCGTAATATTTATTTCCAATGCTCAAATGCTTTTGTACTGAATTATAGTTTAACTTCATGGTACAGATGTCTGATCTTTATGAGTGTGTTTAAAATATGATACAAAGCTGGGTACATTAGCACAGGTCTGTTATAACCCCAGCAACTCAGGAGGCTAAGGCAGAAGGACCACAAATTCAAGGCCAACCTGGGATATTAGGAAGACCTTGCCACACACCAAAAAATAAAAATAAATAAAAAGGGCTGAGGGTGTAGCTCAATGGTAGAGCCCCAGTGGGTTTAATCTCCAGTACTGAAAATAAATAAATAAATAAATAACAACAACATAATACAAAGGCAATTTTAGATAAATGAGTTGGGTCTCACATATATCTCACATGTAACTGAAATAGAGCACATTATATAATTTTAATATATATGTATATGGATATGTTGATATGAACATGTGATTATGTGAATACATAAAAATATAAATTTATACATATATAAATATATAAACAAACACATACATACATCCAAGCATTTAGAATAAAAATCTACCCTAGGAGCTGGGTATATAGCTCAGTGATAAAGCACTCACTTAACATGTATAAGAGCCTGGGTTCAATCCCCAGAACTGCAAAACAAAACAAGACAAAACAACCCATGAAACTGCATGAGTTAGATATTTAAAAAAAAAAAAAAAATCAGATATCACATAACACTATTTTCAAGACCAGAATCAGGACATGTTTTAACTATAAAATGATGATTACATTAGGGAATGCTAAATAGGATTAAAAATATCTTGCTAACCTCTTACTGTAAGCTTGCTATATAGTTGTGAATTTACTTCTTTATCTCGCTGAAAACGCCGAAATTCATCAATTGCTTCCCGTGTGATAGTAACTGCCAAGACAAATCCCTATAAAACAAAATAAAGTATTTTAGAAAATAGAATTTTAACAACAACAACAACAACAACAACAAAAAGCATGGGATTATTTTGTACTATTTAATATTACTTTTCCAATTTATATTATTCTCTGAAGTGTAAATTAAGTGAAAAACAAGACAAAAAGAAACAACAAAGGCACCACAAAGGGAATATAACACCCAGTAAAAGTGTTATAGCCCTTATGGTACCAAAAAAAAAAAAATGTTTAAATTTATATCATATGTATTCCAACACATATAACAGAAAATACTCAGTAACCTAAAGAGAAACAAAGAAGCGATCTTCAGGAAACCCATGAATTACATTTACAACACTCAGGCATTCAAACAGCACATTAACAATGACTGACATGAAAACCTTAGAGCAATTTCCTCACTGGAATCTTTCCAGCAGGATCAGAGTATTTAGGAGGAGGAGAAGGTTCCAGCCATAACACCCACACTAATCAGCTTCCCAACAAATGCAATGAAGTACAGGTGCAGTTACAGTGCTTTTCCATCTTCAAGTGAAAATCTGAATCCCGAATTGGATGTTCTCTAAACAAAATTTCGACATTACCACAACCGAGCCTAATGATACCTCCTCTTTGAAACACTGCCTGTGTCTCTCCCAATAAGTCTACCTCCCCAGTTAAAGAAACCTCATCAACAGGCTGCATATTCCTGATGACCTAGCTTCAACCTATGCTAGAAATAAGAAAACACTGGCTGGGCACGATGACACAGGCCTGTAATCCCAGTGCTCAGGAAGCTAAGGTGGGGGATCACAAGTTTAAAGTCAACCTCACCAAGTTAGCAAGGCCCTAAGCAACTTAGCAAGACCTGTCTCAAAACAAAATTTAAAAAGGTCCAGGAATGTGGCTCAGTAGTTGAGCACCCTTGATTTAATCCCCAGTACCAAAAAAAGAAAGAAAACACTGGATGAATTTCCATTGAAAGGTCAGTGATCCTGCATGAAAATAAATAAAAATAAAGATATTGTGTCCGACTACAACTAAAAAATAAATATAAAATGGGGAGGGGTGCTGGGGGTGTGGCTCAGAAGTAGAACACTCGCCTAGCATATGCAAGGCCCTGGATTCAATCCTCAGCACCACATAAAAATACATAAAATAAAGACATTGTGTCCAACTACAACTAAAAAATAAATATAAAAAAAAGTCAGCGATCTTTATTTCAACGTTTTATTTTTTCCTCTTTATACCATTAAGCAGACCATTGAAGAATGTTTTCTATAGCCACTAAATGGCATTTTTTTTGTTGAGTATCCTATTAAAAGCCTTTTGTGTGACATGACTTACATCAGAGGGTGCACATGTTCTCTCTCCCCCAATCTCCATCTCGGTCTCATAAGTAGCTTCAGCCCTAAAACCATCCATACCTAAGAACACAAGCTTTCTCCTCCTTAGTATACACTTTGCACCACAGAATCCTCTCCATATCCCCTTCCCCTCAATTCACTTCAATTTCCTTTCCCCACCATGGACTCAAACCACCCTGGAAGGAGGTGGGCTTCCCGGCCACTGTCCACTGCTTCTTTCCTTTTACCCCTCCAACCCTTCTATTCTGGAAACCTCCCTCCAGGCTACTTCTGGTATCTGTGCACTCTATCCATTCGCCCCTGCATGCCTGGTCCTGGGACAGCCCAGTCCTCCATACAAGCTGCTACCATTGCCCATCAGTAGTGCTGAGATTCGTTCCTCTAACCTTTGGCTGTGCTCGCCTAACTGCTCCAGCCTGGCCAGGCTCAGGTACTCCTCAGCGCTCCCCATACGCCTGCTGTGCCCGTGTCCCTCTCTGAGCCTGATCCCCTCACAATTGTGCTCAAGGGAAGGGAAGCTCCCCATTACTTATGGTCCTTTCACAGAAGTATGTCCCCAACCTGAAGAGGGACAGATCCCTAGACCTGTCTCCCACTGAAGACTGCTTGACCCTTCGACACCAGCATCTATGAGCAATCTCCCACAACATGACAGGTCTCACTGGACTTCCAGTGTACTTCCAGTACTTACTGGAAGCCCTATTTTGAGAAGGATCCTGAAGCCATTCTTAAACATGCTGAAAAAGAAGCCACGCGTTGTGCAACCCATTATTGGCCGTGGTCTCCCTGAACATAGCCACTGATGGGCAGAATCTAACCCACCTACACTCTTTTTTTTAATTAATATTTATATTTTAGTTGTAGGTGGACACAATATCTTTATTTCAGTTTTATGTGGTGCTGAGGATTGAACCCAGGACCTCACGTGTGCTAGGCAAGTACTCTACCACGGAGCTACAATCCCAGCCCCCACCTACACTCTTAACATATAATTCATCCTTCTTCTAAGTAACAGCTTTCTGCCATATAACATGCCATTAAACTCAACCCTTCTAATGTACACAATTCATTGTTTTTTAGTACTTTCACAGAATTATGCAACCACCACATCATTTAATTTTAGAATATTTTTTAGCATCACAAAAGAAACCCCCATACTTAGGAGCAGTCACCTCTTATGCCTCACCTATTCTGGTGACATGGTAACTTCATTATTCTAAGGAACTGCTGAACTGTTCTGCCAAGAGTTTAGCCCATCTTTAAAACCTCACCAACTAAAAACGTGGGTCCCCTCACCACTAGCACATGCTCCTCTGCCTCGCTGACAGCAGCAATCCACTGTGGTTTTAATTTTTACTTCCCTCACCACAGTGCTGTTGAGCATCTTTCCATGTGCTTACAAGCCACTTTGATTTATTCTTTGAGTAAATGTTTATTCGGATCCTTAATCCGCTTTTTAACAGAGTTATTGTCATTTAGTTGTTGAGTTGTGTACTTATTCTAAATACAGATGCCTTGAAAAATATGTAATTTACAAATGTGACCTTATATTTTCTCCCATTAGGGTTTATCTTTTTACTTTCCTCATTGTGTCCTCTGATACAAAAAAAAAAAAAAATTTAAATTTTTACCAAAACTCAGTTTATCTATTTTTTTCTTTATCATTTCAGTTTTTGGTATTGAGGGTCACAAACATTTTTACATCCCTATTTTCTCCTAGGAATCTTATAATTTTAACTCTTACATTTATGTCTTTAATCCATTTTATTTTTTGTGTTCAATGTCAGAAAGGCATCCAATTTTGTTCTTTTGCATGTAGATACTCAGTTATTCCAACATCATTTCTTGAAAAGACAGCTTTGTCCATCAAACTGTGTTGGTAGCCTTTTTGAGAGTCAATCTATCATAAATACAAAGATTCCTTTTGGACTCTCAATTCTATTCCATTGATTTTACACCTATGTTTGTACCATTATCACACTGTCTTGATTATTTCAGCATGAATATGGGGGAGTTTGAGTACTTCAACTTTGATCTATTTTTTCTAGGATATACTGGTTACTCTGGGTCCCCAGTATTATCATATCAACTTTTAGAATCAGCTTGTCAACTTCTGGGGGGAAAAAAAAAAGGCTGCAATTTTTGATGGGGCTTCTATTAAATCTATAGATGCTTTTGGAAAATGCTATATCATAACAATATACTGTCTTGAACATGAGATGACTTTCCATTTATTCAGATCTTCATTGATTATTTTTAAAAATGCTTTGTAATTTTCAGTAATTTCACACTTTAGCTAAATTTATTTCTAAGTATTTTTTTTCTTTTTGATACTATCATAAATTGAATTGTTATTTTAATCTCACTTTAAGAGATTATTCCTAGTATACAGAAATACACGATTTCTGTATATTTATCTTGTATTCTGCAACCCTGCCAATTCATTTTCTAATTATAATAGCTCTGTGTAGATTCCTTAAGTTTTCTTGTTTACAAGAATCATGCCATCTGTGAATAGATACATAGCTTTTGTTCTTTCTTTCAGTCTAAATGACTGAATTCATTTCTTACCTTACTATTCTATTCTCCTTATCTTCAATAAAATGTTAAATAGAAGGAATGGGAGGATAAGTCCTTGTTCTTGATCTTAGTGACAAACTGCTCAGCCTTTACGATTAAAAATGGTATTAATTGTGCAAAGTACAAAATTTTAAGAATAAAGATTTTTATATTATGACCAAGTGTCTCTATAATAGTAAAAAATGTACTACAAGGAATTATGTCCTAGTTTTCCATACCTGACAACTTGTCATGACTAAGTATCAATGAAATAAAAGTGGTTCCCAAAGAACCCATTAGAGACTGAAAAAAATAACTAAATTCATAACTTTATTCTAAAGTCAAAGCAAAAAGAAGAAAATATTAAAAGTGAGACCAGCCTATACCTACTCACCCACTACCCAAAAAAGCTTTAAGAGATATAGTATTTTCAAAAGCCTTTAAATTTATACATATTTAGCTAAGCAGTTTAACTTTTAGAAAATCATCCCAAAGGAAAAAAAAAATATTCAAGTATCCCAGGATGAATATGAAAAACTAGAAACAACCTGAATATACACAAAAAAGAAATTCATGGTACACTCATGAGGAAATACTTCCTTGACTCAAAGACACCAGCAGTTTTGAGATGCATAGTTATTTTAGTAAGTTTTTTGGGAGAAGACAATCCCATTATAGATACATGCATTGCCAGTCACGGCTTCATTTCAGTAACATGAGATAATATGCATCTCTGACTCCAGAAACTAGATTTCTATGCAGTCATTCCCATACAGGAGAATATTTGCAATTAGACCATTAGGAGAATATTTACAATTAGAATATTTACTATTCATGATACAGAAGTAATTTTGTAAAGTTCTGTTTGTAAATGAGCAAATGCCAAGTGCATTTTATCTACAGATTGTAAACAGTGTTTCAATCAGGAGAATACTCATAATCACCTGGGAAAATGTTCTGAAACACAGATTTGCTCAGGCCCTATTTGAAATGTGTACCTTTACTTCTAATCTCCAGCAAACAGGTTCTAGACACACATGTTATTTAAACTCTCCAGGTGGCTCTACTTTTCATTTCTTTAAACTTATGGCTTAAAGGCAGCAAAAGTTAACTCTGAATTCAGTAAGTAACAATAGACCACAAAAAAAATGTGCTACTTCCTACTGCTTCTAAAAATTCAAGGAGTCAGTAAAAATAAGCCACTAGTCATAAGGGAACAATATCAGAGAAATGGAATAAAGGGAGGCAGGCCCCAATTCCTGAAAACAGGAGTTGGAGACTCTTAACAGGAAACAAATTCCTGCTCATAGGCAAGGACTGCAGGCATTTATAGGCTGCTTTATTAAATCAAGAGCTTATGTGAATATATCATAAGTGCATGGGATCAGCAACATCCAAGAGGCGTCACCACAATCGGATCCACCTGAGCAAATTGCTACCCCATAGCCAGCACACAAACATAAAGCAAACTGAAAGTAAGAAAAACTTATGCTACTATTTCCTTAACCACTACAGTCCACAATCAAAGGGCCTCTACATTAACAGTTTGCATATTCAGAGTTCTTAACTGGTAGTTCATGTAAGCGCTGAGCAAGTAAATCATTGCAAGATGGACTGAGTCTTCCCATTACCTCAGTACTAACCAGGCCAGAGACATAAGCTATAGTGTTGCTCCCTAGAGGCCACAGAGAAATATCACACCCTAGAAACAGGAGAATGAGCCTGTCAGACTGGACAACATGGTTTGTCTCATGTGGCCTATCCACAGCCTTTCTCCTATTTCTCCAGATAACTGAGGAGCCATGTGTAACAAATACCAAAAGAGTATCAGTTTACCTTCAAGGGCTTATTGTCAGTTCTCACTTTTATATGTCACACAAACCTTGAAAGACATGTCCCTTTTCTTCTAGAGTATGGATAAGAAGCTGACACACAGGAGAGTAGGTAACACAGATCACTGACAGTTGGTGTCCCTGGATGGTAGGATTCTAAGCAACTAATTTTTGTCTTCCTTCCAATACTTTGCCCACCTCCAATGCAGTACTCACAAAAAAGGGTGGACAGAGGGATTTTAACATAAGACTGAAAATCAGAGACTCAATCAATTGATTTCTCACCCATACGATCTCTGTTTGACAATTATGTAGTACCAAATTACAAGGAAGATATTTAGCTCACAAGTTAAAAATCCACAGAGCCAGAATCTTCTTTATCTGAAAATCTTCTGTATGGATAGACCTGTTCTACCTTATTGATTTGACTGAAGCATCATAATCTGTTTTGTATCTGATTATACTAGCTTTGCGTCAAAGAACAATTCTGAAAGCAGGGGGAAGGAGTTAGGGGGATGGGGAGAGATGGTAGGCAGGCAATCTCCATTGTGGCATGAGAATGGAGTTAATAAAGTCACGTTATTTTCAGTGTATATAGGAAATATAACAGAAATTAGTTCAGAGTTAAAGCTAATAAATAACATTGCCAAGAATAATTTAAAAAGAAAGATAATTAATAAAGCTATTGCTGTTTTCAAAAACATCCCAATTTTAGAGAACAAAGGGAATAAATTTGTAGTAAAATACTTTAAAAATGAGTGGACAACAGACATGAGACTTTATAAGCATCAAAAGAACAGATGAGATTTTATAAGCACCAGCTATAAGATGATTATGGGCTTTGTTGACAGGTTTTTGGCTAAGAGAAATCTGGAAAAATTAACTAAGACCTTTCTCTTAACAACCTTATAGAGAACAAGCAAAGAAAAGATGTCAAAAACATAAACATCTGCATA